>NW_012099811.1:0-1460 GCF_000951045.1 Mandrillus leucophaeus
AAAAAAAAAAAAAAAAAGTTTTTAATTTTTACCAATAAAAAGACACTTGATTTCACTGTTATTTGATTTTGCACTGTCCTGATTACTACTGAAACTAACATATTCATATAGTTGTTTACTCTTTTCTGAATTGCTTTCCTATACTCTTATAGTAGGTTCTTTTTTTTTGAGACAAAGTCTTGCTCTGTCACCCAGTCTGTAGAGCAGTGGCGTGATCTCGGTTCACTGCAACCTCCATCTCCCGGTTTCAAGCAAGTCTCGTGCCTCAGCCTTCCAATCCCAAGTAGCTGGGATTATAGTTGTGCACCACCATGGCCAGCTAATTTTTTTGTTTGTTTGTTTTTGTTTTGAAATGAAGTTTCACTCTTGTTGCCCAAGCTGGCGTGCAATGGTGTGGTTTCGGCTCACTGCAACCTCCGCCTCCCGGGTTTAACTGATTCTCTTGCTTCAGCCTCCCAAGTAGCTGGGATTACAGGAGCGTGCCACCACACCTGGCTAATTTTTTGTATTTTTAGTAGAAACGGGGTTTCACCATGTTAGCCAGGCTGGTCTCAAACTCCTGACCTCAGGTGACCTACCTGCCTTGGCCTCCCAGTGTGCTGGATTACAGGCGTGAGCCACCATGCCCGGCCTAATTTTTTGTATTTTAGTAGAGAAGGGGTTTCACCATGTTGCCGAGCCCGGTCTCAAACTCCTGAGCTCAGGCAATTTGCTCGCCTCAGCCTCCCAAAGTGCTAGGATTACAGGTGTGAGCCACTGCATCTGGCCCACATTCTAATTTTAATATTTTTATACTGTGAAATTTATCAATTTTTAAAATCTCGTTTAAGATCTTTGTATTTGTATTTTGTTTAAGAAATCATCTTGTGGCCGGGCGCAGTGGCTCACGCCTGTAATCCCAGCACTTTGGGAGGCCGAGGCGGGTGGATCACAAGGTCAGGAGATCGAGACCATCCTGGCTAACACGGTGAAACCCTACACCCTGCAACATAGTGAGATTCCCATTTCTATTAAAAATAAAAATAAAAAAGATAGCTACTATAATTACTACCGTTATTATACTATGATCTCCTTTTTGTGTTTAATAAATATATAACCATGAAGAAACTAGGGAAAATATATAAAAAACGTTGAAAGTATCTCAGCCACAGAATGAAGTGTAACGGGTTGGAAAATACACATTTTCTGCTTTAAAATGAGTATTATATATATTCCAAAGTTCTAAAATTGTTTGGCGAATAGAAAATGAAGTTACCATTACTTATGGATGTAACAAAACTTTAATTTCTAAATATTTTAAATATTTCTAGGCCGGGCGCGGTGGCTCAAGCCTGTAATCCCAGCACTTTGCGAGGCCGAGACGGACGGATCATGAGGTCAGGAGATCGAGACCATCCTGGCTAATACGGTGAAACCCCGTCTCTACTAAAAAATACAAAAAACTAGCCGGGTGAAGTGGC
>NW_012099812.1:0-1107 GCF_000951045.1 Mandrillus leucophaeus
CTCGAATACCACATGGCACCTAGGACAGCTATGAAAGGCAGGGACCTTCTGAAACCTGAATTTACAAAACAGGTATAGAGGTCAGAACACAGCACTTAAGAAAGATATGTTCCCAGCAGGGCATGGTGGCTCACACCTGTAATCCCAGCACTTTGGGAAGCCAAGGCAGGAGGATCACTTGAGCCCAGGAGTTTGAGACCAGCCTAGGTAACATAGCAAGACCCTTATGTCTATAATAATAATAATAATAATAATGATGATAATAATAATATAAAATAAATTAGCCAGGAGTGGTGGCACACACCTGTGGTTCTAGCTACTTAGGAGGCTGCAAAAGGAAAATCCCTCAAGCCCAGGAGTTGGAGGCAGCAGTGAGCTAAGGTTGCCCCACTGCATTCCAGCCTGGGTGACAGAGCAAGATTCCATCTCTTAAAAACAAAAACAAAAACAAAATACTCCTCATAAACAAATACATCTAATCTCAGCCAGCTTTTCAACACAAAAAATAAGATTTCCATACAATGGATACCTTATATTTTATAAAATAATCTATTTTAATCTCTTACATAATATCTTATAATCTTAAAAGATTATAATCTCTTACGTAATTCTTTTTATCTTTTTCCCCCAACTTTTTATATTCATTTAGTTTTATCTATAACATGTTTTCCTTCATTTTGAAACAACTTTTACATAACCTCAAAAAGAAACAAAATTACTTTTTCTTTAACAACATACCCATCCTCTTGTCTTTTTTATAAGGTTCTTCACCAAAAAACACACATCTCACTTTATTTATTTATTTGAATTACAATGTGACTTTTAATAATTTGGAGTGAGCCCCACAGGAATAAAAAACATTGGGAAGGGATAACCACTTGACCCTGAAGAGTGGCCCAGAGGGAGAGAGGCTACCTGAGGGGCAGGAAGCACAAAAGAGATGCCCTGTAGACTCAGGGCAAGGGGAGTGCCATCGGTGCTGGGACCTGTGAGCACTACAGGAGGAAATGTGAGTCTGGTTGGACTGGCTTCAGGCACACTGGCAAAGGGCAAGAGGGCTGGACACAGAGCCACAAATCTACTTGGATCTTCCTTCTTCTTCTTCTT
>NW_012099813.1:0-1286 GCF_000951045.1 Mandrillus leucophaeus
TCAAAAAAAAAAAAAAAAGAAAAAGAAAAAAAAAGAAATAGCCGCCTGGGCCTGAGTTTCTGTCCACATCTTTGTGAGCTGAAACTCTGGGGCATTTCCCTCCAGCATGGCCTTTGGTTCCAAGTCAGGTTTGCGTGGTGGATTCCTAGGAAGAGTCACGATGAGCCAGTCTCTGTGGGACAGGCGATGCCCTCTCTGGACAATGGGCCCCGTGGATGCTGGACAGTCGAGGAGCTGATGGCATCTGAGTTCTGTGCACGGGCCAGTGCTTGTTGCTGGTTGCAGTTTGTGTGTGCGTGTGGTATGTGGGGGCGGCTCTCACTCTGCCTGGGTTAGTAATGACTGACTTGAACCTAATTCATTAGATACACAAGTCCAGGAAGGTGGTTCACCCAGAATTGGGCGAGTCACGGGAGCCATGGCAGCCTTCCTCTGGCCTGTCTCTGCCAGGTCTCCGCAGTGCATCCCTCAGCTGAGAGGAGCCCTGCCCAGCTCAGCAGGCCCAGGGTCCTGAAGAAGGTGGAGTTGGCCCAAGGCCCCCAGGCAGCCCTGGGATGGCAGAGGTGGAGTGGCTCCCCACCTGTCTGGAGGCTCTCTACAGCCCCTGAGGCCTTTCGCGAGAAGGTCTTCACCCTGGATCTAACCTGGAAGGGAGGAATCTTCCTCTAGTAGTAAAAGGGGTAGTCGTCTCCTAAAAAGGAGGTTTCCTTCTGAGGCCTCCTGAAGTCAGCCTTGTCTTAGCTGCCACAATTACACGCTAACACCCAATGGCCCAGGTTTCTCTCGAGAGCCCTGGGTGCGATCATCCAGCTTGTCTACTGGACATCTGCCCTTGGCACCTCCCAGCATGGGAGGCCCGGTCCTCGTCACTCATGGGTACTCTGCTCTCCTTCCTTACTCTTCCCAAAACCTGCTCCTCCTCTAACATTCACTCCTTACTGGGCCGTTCCCACCAACCCCCTAACCAGTTTGAGCCCAAGTGTTACTCTCCACTCCTCCATTCAAGAAACATTTATTTGGCCTGCAGTGGCTCAAGCCTGTAATCCCAGCACTTTGGAAGGCTGAGGCAGGCAGATCGCTTGAGGTCAGGAGTTTGAGACCAGCCTGGCCAACATGGTGAAAACCCATCTCTACTAAAAATACAAAAATTAGCCAGGCGGTGGTGGTGTGCGCCTGTCATCCCAGCTACTTGGGAGGCTGAGGCAGGTGGATCACTTGAGGTCAGGAGTTTGAGACCAGCCTGGCCAACATGGTGAAACCCCATCTCTACTAAAAATACAAAAATT
>NW_012099814.1:0-1296 GCF_000951045.1 Mandrillus leucophaeus
CAAAGATAACAGAATCAAGAGATTAAAGTAAGACAGGCATAATAAATTATGAAGGTATTATTTGGGAACTGGTAAACATCCATGAAATCTTCACAATTTATGTTCCTTTGCTGTAGCTCCAGCCGGTCCCTCCACTCAGGGTTCCTGACTTTTTAGCAACAGCTAAAAACCTAGAAAAAAGGTTAGAGGAATTGATAACTAGAGTAACCAGTTTAGAGAAGAATATAAACCACCTGATGAAGCTGAAAAACACAGCAAGAAAACTTCATGAAGTTCTCCAGCCAAACTAAGCTTCATGTGTGAAGGAGAAAAAAATCCTTTACAGACAGGCAAATGCTGTGAGATTTTGTCACCACCAGGCCTACCTTACAAGAGTTCCTGAAGGAAGCACTAAATATGGAATGAAACAACCAGTACCAGCCACGGCAAAAACATACCAAATTGTAAAGACCATCGACACTATGAAGAAACTGCATCAACTAATGGACAAAGTAACCAAATAGCATCATAATGATAGGATCAAATTCACACATAACAATATTAACCTTAAATGTAAATGGGCTAAATTCCCCAATTCAAAAACACAGACTGGCAAATTGGATAAAGAGTCAAGACTCAATGGTGTGCAGTATTCAGGAGACCCATCTCACATGCAAAGACACCCATAGGCTCAAAATAAAGGGATGGAAGAAGGCTTATTAAGCAAATGGAAAGTAAAAAAAAGGCAGGAGTTGCAATCCTAGTCTCTGATAAAGTAGACTTTAAACCAACAAAGAGCAAAAGAGACAAAGAAGGGCATTACATAGTGGTAAAGGAATCAATACAACAAGAAGAGCTAACTATTCTAAACATATAGGCACCCAATACAGGAGCACCCATATTCATAAAGTAAGTTCTTAGAGACCTACTAAGAGACTTAGACTCCCACACAATAATAATGGGAGATTTTAACACCCCACTGTCAATATTAGAGAGAGCAATGAGACAGAAAATTCACAAGGATATTTAGGACTAGAGCTCAGCTCTGCACCAAGAAGACCTAATAGAAGACCAAATACTGCATGTTCTCACTCATAGGTGGGAACTGAACAATGAGAACAGTTGGACACAGAAAGGGGAACATCACACACCGGGGCCTGTCATGGGGTGAGGGGAGTGGAGAGTGATAGCATTAGGAGATATACCTAATGTAAATGATGAGTTAATGGGTGCAGCACACCAACATGGCACATGTATGCATATGTAACAAAACTTGCATGTAGTGCAAATGTACCCTAGAATTTAAAGTATAATAAA
>NW_012099815.1:0-1333 GCF_000951045.1 Mandrillus leucophaeus
TCCTTTTTCTTCTCCTACTTCTCCTCCCTCTCTCATTCTCCTCTTCTACTTTCTCTTCCTCCTTCCCCTCCTTCTCCCCCTCCTTCTTCTTCCAAAGATAACATTGCTTAAAGTTATTTCTGGTAATGTATCTTCCCCAGCAATGTCATGTGGTTTGAAATAAAGTAAATGCAAGATTGCACTGTAATATGAAAGACTTCTTGAGGTCTAATGTGTGAGTACTTCTTTCTCTGAGTGATAATTTTGGGGGCAATGTTGCATCATGTTCTGGCATACATGCCATCATTTGGGAAAAGAAAAAGAAAGTATATTCATATGATGAAATACAGAAGTGAAAACATGAACTCTTCTCTGTCTCTCTGTGCCTCTCTCATATTCTCTCTCTCTTTCTTTTTCTCTCTCTTTCATGTCTGTATTTACATATGTATCCCTATATCTATGGACAGATACACAGTGATAACCAATAAAACACATTGCAGAAGCTACATGTAGTGTGACATTTATGCAAATAAAATACCTAAAATAATATAATACAGCTGCTGTTTGATGTATTTATATGCATGTAAAAATGTAAAAGGGACTGGATAGATACAGTTCAAAGAAATGGTCTTGAAGAAAGGAGAGATGAAGAGACTAGCAATTGGGACAAATAAATTTTATCTTAATTTGTAATGTTTTATTTCATTTATTTAAAGAAAAAACTTGAAGCAAATATGACATTTTTAATAGTTTTTATCTTTTGATGGGAGGTGCATGTTTTAGTCTATTTTTGGTTATATTTTAAAAATATCTCAAGAAATGAATGAACCATCATTCTCAGCAAACTATCAAAAGAACAGAAAACCAAACACCGCATGTTCTCACTCATAGGTGGGAACTGAACAATGAGATCACTTGGACTCGGGAAGGGGAACATCACACACCGGGGCCTATTGTGGGGAGAGGGGAGGGGGGAGGGATTGCATTGGGAGTTACACCTGATGTAAATGACGAGTTGATGGGTGCAGCACACCAACATGGCACAAGTATACATATGTAACAAACCTGCACATTGTGTACATGTACCCTAGAACTTAAAATATAATAAAAAATAAATAAATAAATAAAAATAAAAATAAAAGCAGCATGGCAATTTTCTTTCACTGGTAGGGAAACGGACTGTATTAGAAGGAACATAAATTGAATGATGTTAAAATTTTCAGCCAAAGCAGGTAACTTAGAGAACAAGAGCAAATTCGTAAGTGGTAAAGGAAATCCAAAACAGGTCAATGTTTTAGAATGTTCACAATCAGCCCAGAGCTCAGACCAAATTCTGACCAATCTTTAAAAGTTG
>NW_012099816.1:0-1177 GCF_000951045.1 Mandrillus leucophaeus
CATTCAGCTAGGCTCTCCAGCCTCTTAACCACCACTTCAGACTCAGTTTCTTAACCTCTTAGCCCTCTACTGTTCACCAATCACCAAATGTCAGAAAAGCACTACAGACTGTCAGGGTCACCTCCTAGGCCTGGTCACTCAAGTCCTGGCTGAGGTCTCCAATTACCTTCAAACAGTTGTTTTTGGTGGGGGGCACATTTTTGTCCGGGTTTTTTAACTGCTGTTGTGGGGAGGCTAATCTATAACAAGCTACTCTGCCTTCAGTGAAAACCTTCATGTCTTTTTTTTTTTTTTTTTTTTCTGAGATGGAGTCCCGCTGTTGCCCAGGCTCTAGTGCAGTGGCAGGATCTCGGCTCAGTGTAACCTCTGCCTCCTGGGTTCAAGCAATTCTCCTGCCTCAGCCTGCTGAGTAGCTGGGATTACAGGCGTGTGTCACCATACCTGGCTAATGTTTGTATTTTTAATAGAGACAGGACTTCACTATATTTTCCAGGCTGGTCTCGAGCTTCTGACTCAGGTGATCTACCCGCCTTGGCCTCCCAAAGTTCTGGGATTACAGGCGTGAGCCACTGCGTCCGGCCCATCTGTCTTTTAAAAAATGTTTTTAATTTGAAGTATAATTTACATTCAGTGAAATGCACAGATCTGCTTTACATTTTGATGAGTTTTAACAAATGCATTACCCATATAACCCACCTCCTTTGAAGATATAGAACATTCCTATCATCCAGAAAGTTCTCCTGTGCTTTAACCCTGTCTGGCACTCTCCCAGCAGCTGATGAACCTGCTGAGGACATTGGTACAGGATTCTGGCCACCCCAAAAGAGCTGCATTGACAAACCTGCTTGCCTTACCCAGCACTAAGTCCCTGTCTGCTCTCTCAAAATTTCCATCTTTAAATTGGTTGTACCTATAACCCTCCCTCATCAAGTCAATAGATAAACAAACCCTGAAAAAAAACACCCCTTCCTGGCCCAGCAGCCTACAGCCTAATCTTTCCTGTATCCCCAAACTATCAGACATGTCACTCGCCTGCTGGTTCACCTCACTAGGGTGGCAGCTGCACAGGAGCAGCTGGGCTCACCCGTTAAGCAAGAAGCCAATAGCTGGACAGTGACACTCAGACCCCAGCCTGGGTGAGCCTGGCTGAAAGCCCCCTTCTTTCCGGTCCGACTGT
>NW_012099817.1:0-1240 GCF_000951045.1 Mandrillus leucophaeus
TAATTTTATATAAGTGATTATTATTGTTCCTAAGATAATTGGGGCAGTGACTCCTTTAACATTTTAGAGACCTAATCTGTCTATTCACTTCACCGAAAGAGTATGGCAATTTGTTTCATGAGAAAATATCCTATATTTATAAAGAAGGAAAATTCCTTCCACCAAACTAGGGGGCATTCTCAAGAAACCAATTGTGCTGAGTAACATCACTTCAGGTGAAAAGAGAGGCAATGGTATCTATTAACAACGTTTATCAGTGAAGGAAATAAACTGAAAACATGAATATCATTAGATCCTTGGAGGGCCTTCATTGCTGAAAATCTGAGTAATATCGTGATATCCTTTTGAGTCGGGCAGGACATTCTCTTTCTAGGGCATGTAACAGTGGGTGAATAATTTCTTTTCATTCATTTTCATTAAGGACTGAACTTCCTTAATTTTCCGGAGATTATTAAATTTGATTTGTGTAGTTGTGAAAAGTGCTGATTCCATTGCTTGTATGTGATCATGTAAATCTTTTCTCTCCTTTCTGTAGTGTGGTTTAAACTTAATCCTTAAAGGACATGTATTTGAATTTTTCAGCTGGTTAGAAACCTGAATACACCAATCAAAGAAAACTGCTCCTTACATGCTACAGATTTAGTTTTCTTCCCGTACTAAGATGTCTTTTAGATATAGTAAATTTGTTCAAGCCAAGAGCTCCTTTGGAAGAAAGTTGGGTGGGATGGGGGACATTGAGTAGTAAGATCACTCTTGTAACAGAGATGTCACTCTTGCAGGTATTGACAACTATTGGACCCATAATATTTTTACCAAACATTGGAAAGACAGGATCTGAACAACTTAACATTGCTGCAGTCTCAAGTATCAGGAAATACCATTATTCTCAGGACAATAAAAAAGACTCACAAACCAGATTAGCTGTCATGGTCAACAGGGACAAGGGTCAACACGACCCAACAGAGACTGTCCCCAGAAATTCACTTAATATCCTCAAAACCAAAAACCCACACTGATGACAAAAAATAATGATGCAATAATGTGTGTGTGAGATACAGTCCTGTCCTATAGCAGTACTTAGTGGGTAAAAGCCAAAGAGCTCAATTTCTGCTCATGATACTTAATAGAACATGGGGAACATGAGCCAATAGCTCAGTGGGTTCAGATCTGCACCAAGTGCCTGTTAGATGCAGGATTGTACTGTCTCCAATAATGTGTCTCAGATGGACTAATTTTTTTT
>NW_012099818.1:0-1060 GCF_000951045.1 Mandrillus leucophaeus
GAAAAGAATATGAAGAAGAACACATTTTGGCTTCAGATGATCCATCTTCAATTGAACAGGATGAGAACACCAGAATATGTGAACTTCAAAGCAAAGTGTCATAGTTACCTTTGGAAATCCTTTAACTCTCATGGTGATGGAACAAATTTGTTTTTAAATAACCTTCATTTCTATTAAAAAAAATTATTTAAAAACATTAAAATAAATTTTAAAATATTAAATAAAGTAAATAAGTAACCTTCAACAAGGAAAATCTTGGCTGACATTATCTTCAACATATTTACATATTTGCTCATTGTAACCAACTTGCAACCATACTGGTCCTCTCCTTCACCTGACACCTCAGTGCCTCATATCTTTAGGTGCTTTTGGGGAGACCAGTGATGCCCCGTGTGCAGCTCCTGCTCCCCACCCCCAATGCCTATGTTCTTGGGGACCAGTTGCTGCCAAAGCACATTTGCACATCACCCCCTTGCCTGTTCACCATCCTGCTGAGTCACCACCTACTTTACATTTCATATAGTATCTCCAAAAAAGAAACAAGAGGATGTGAAATAGAGCAAGTACACTAGAATTTTATTTAGTTAAATTGATTGTAGCTCCATTAGAAAAGTTATGTTAACTTCCACTTGCAATTGGCCTTCTTGTGGCAGTTACAGTGGCGTTTATTACAACTGAATTTATAGTCAGGAAGATATTAAAAGCAAAATCTTTCACTTTTTTTTAAGTGTTCTGTTAGGTTTATTTTGGTAACCTTTGCTCAGACCATGAATACCTTGTCTATTATTCACAATGGATAGTTTGTCTTATTAGCAAATGGATTAGGGTGTGCATATTGATTTATGTGTATGTAAGCTAAATCTTTCCACTGTTAATTTTATACTCACAACAAAATTTAGAGAACACCCCATTGTTTATGTTTCAAAAGGAATATCAGATTCTTCCCCCAATGTCCAGGAAAAATTACCCTTAATTTTTTTTTTTTTTTTTTTTTTTTTGAGATGGAGTTTTGCTCTTGTTGCCCAGGCTGGAGTGCAGTGGTGTGATCTCAACTCACTGC
>NW_012099819.1:0-1469 GCF_000951045.1 Mandrillus leucophaeus
CCATTCTAAGACAAAATTTCTTACTGTTTTTGTCATCTGAAAATGTCTTGATTTCTTCTTAATTCCTGAAGGATTTTTTCCACCTGGAAATAGAGCTGTCTCTTATACACATCTAGATGTGTATAAGAGACAGATATATATATATATATGCACGATGGGGGAGTTTGTCACTCACTTCTTTTAAAACGAGCTCCCACAGGTCTAAGAATGTTTAAAACAGAAATGTATTTAAATGCAGACACAGATCATAGAAGGACAAAATCCTTATGGACAGTCAGGTGAAAGACTATTTAATCAGAGCATATAGTCTGGAATTCCTATATGTCCTGGGTTTTTTCTCTCTTCCATTTTTGGACAAAGACCTGTGCTAGGAGAATCACAGGAAAGCCAAAAGTTCCTACGGGAGTAAATTTAAAATTCCAGATATAGAAATGCATCATTTTTTGTTTGCCAAATATCATTTTTACCTCAAAGACTGTGGCCATAGGGCTGTGATCTGAAACCTCTGATAGGGCATGGCTGTTCTTTGGGTCATACTATGTACATCACCCATTTGGGGGTCCCTCACCCCTTACCAGCCAGCAAATTGAGGATTAGAGAGGTGGAGTGTACTGCTCAAATATATGCAGCTATAATAATCCCATAATCCCCATGTGTCACGGGAGGGACCCAGTGGGAGGTAATTGAATCATGGGGGTGGGTTTTTCCCATGCTGTTCTTGTGATAGTAAGTCTCAGTAGATCTGATGGTTTTATAAATGGGAGTTCCCCTGCACAGGCTCTTTTCTCTGCCACCATGTAAAACATGCCTTTTCTCCTCCTTTGCCTTCCACCGTGATTGTGAAGCCTCCCCAGCCATGTGGAACTGTGAGTCCATTACATCTTTTTATTTATAAATTATCCAGTCTCGGGTATGTCTTTAGTAGCAGCATGAGAATGGCTAATACAACAGAGTAAAACAACTTATTTAGAGTCACATCAACTTCCTTTCCCCTACATCCTTAACCCCTGGAAACCACTCATATATTTTCCATTTCTTTAATTTTGTCATTTAAGAATATTATATAAGGCT
Source organism: Mandrillus leucophaeus (assembly GCF_000951045.1). Classification (NCBI taxonomy): domain Eukaryota; kingdom Metazoa; phylum Chordata; class Mammalia; order Primates; family Cercopithecidae; genus Mandrillus; species Mandrillus leucophaeus. The sequence continues at coordinate 1,072 of NW_012099819.1, forward strand.
GGGCGTGGTGGCTCAAGCCTGTAATCCTAGCACTTTGGGAGGCCGAGACGGGCGGATCACGAGGTCAGGAGATCGAGACCATCCTGGCTAACACGGTGAAACCCCGTCTCTACTAAAAAATACAAAAAACTAGCCGGGCGAGGTGGCGGGCGCCTGTAGTCCCAGCTACTCGGGAGGCTGAGGCAGGAGAATGGCGGGAACCCGGGAGGCGGAGCTTGCAGTGAGCTGAGATCTGGCCACTGCACTCCAGCCTGGGTGACAGAGTGAGACTCCGTCTCAAAAAAAAAAAAAAAAAAAAAAAAAAACATGCACTCAAAAATGTAGTTACTATAGTTGTCTCCTACAAGAATTCAGACGTACCATGGGACAAATCATTTCTCAAAAACTATAATAACCAC
>NW_012099820.1:0-1576 GCF_000951045.1 Mandrillus leucophaeus
GTGCCCAGCCAATATGTTTTTTATAAATACAAGGTGCTAATAGATGTTATATACCTGTATTTGCATTGTTTTAGTTTCATATAATAATCTAGCATAAATCCCTGTAACATCCAATTTAAGAAGAAAAACTTAGGTAAAATTCATCCCAACTCTAAAGACTTAGTTTACATTATTCATCACTAGTCCCACTAAAATAATAAATAATACAGCCTAGTCTTTACGAAGACTAGAAAGATTTAAGTAACTGAAAAATTAGCAGTGTTTTGCATTAGGATGTATAAAGGTTTATGTATAAGCAAGCATCTTGAAATGCTGACAAAGAAACTTTTTTTGGCAAGAAAAAGTGCTGTATGGTAATTTTTACATTTTTAAAGAATGAGTAACAAGTAAGAGTTTTAAAAATTTAAATCTCATCAGACTAGCATAGAAATTTAGAGCTCAAAGAGACCTTAGAAATAATCAAATCCAATCTTTTCACAAGTAATGAAACTGAATTCTAAGAAAGTTAACGAACTTCTCTTAGAAAGCACAACAAATTAGCCAGAATCAGAACTACAATTGAAATCTGCTGTTTCCTGTCAAGTCTTCCCCCTAAGCGGGCTGTGTCTCTAGACACCTCGTATGCTGAGAATGGATTTTCAAAAACACGAGATGGTTACTTTTACTACAAGATTCATTCTACATAAAAGTTTATGGATCCTTCCCTCAATTTGTAGGATGGAACAGAGTGTTTGGCATCTCTACTTCATCATTCGTAAAGGCTGAATGAACTCTTTGCTGCCACTCATTGAAGATAAAAGGCGGCAGAATTACCCTTAAGTAAATACTTTGGCCTCAGCTTTTCCTCCACTTTCTACATTAATAAAAACCCCTTTCTCTCACCCTGTCATTTGACTGTCATTGTCAGTCCATGTAGAATGTTTCTTCATGAGAGGCTTATTCGTTCAACAAGATTTTATTAACCATCTGCAACTGACCAGAAACTGTGGTAGTCGCTGGAGTGCCAAGTAAGATAAGTGGCCATGGAGTGCCATGGCATTCTTGTAGCACATATATTGTAATAAAAGTAATCTTCACATATTGTTTAAAATATATTTATTGCAAACATAATGTGAAGGGACACAGGGTAATCAATAGAGTAAAAAGGCACAAAAATCTTAAAATGAGAACAGAAAAGCACTGATCGGTTGGGCAAAATGAAAGCCATTGATGACTTTAGTGATTTGAAGACTGAGGTGAAAATATGGAGTAACGTCTGAGAAAGTGACAATATCAGCATTGAGTACCCAGATGAAGGTGGACTGAAGCTGGATGGCATTTGATCATTTTGCAAAAAGTAAAGTGGCCTAAGGATTGGAGGTCTCGCTGAAGATGAAGAGCAGCTGGAATGGCAGTAAGAACGTGAATGAGGCCAGGCGCAGTGGCTCACGCCTGTAATCCCAAAACTTTGGGAGGCTGAGGCGGGTGGATCACGAGGTCAGGAGACTGAGACCATCTTTGCTAACACGGTGAAACCCCATCTCTACTAAAAATACAAAAAATCAGCCGGGTGTGGTGGCACACGCCTGTAATCTCA
>NW_012099821.1:0-35942 GCF_000951045.1 Mandrillus leucophaeus
CGATCGTCCGGCACTCCCCAGTGAGATGAACCCAGTACCTCAGTTGAAAATGCAGAAATCACCGGTCTTCTGTGTCGCTCGCGCTGGGAGTTGGAGACTGGAGCTGTTCCTATTCGGCCATCTTGCTCCGCCCCTATCTTTCCATTTCTGTTCTTTAGTGGTTACTCACACTCATTTCCTACGGTACTCCAGGTTTGGTACATACGTTTGTGTTTTAGCCTTTGGAGATACTTCTTACTTTCTAGGGAACTCAGCAATCATTGAAAACTGTTGTAATTGTATTCATCTAGAAACTTATAATAAATAATTATAATAAGTAACAACAAAATGACAACAGGTAATTTATCTTGTATTTTAGAGAGAGTATTTTGGCTATCTGGTTTATAATGTAGCTGGAATTAGAAATCTAAAACACTAGCACACTTGAAGTTTCTTATGGGCTGAAGCTGAGATTTCTTTCTTCTTGTTACAATGCAGATTTGGCCATTCCTTTCTTTTTTCCTTACTCTCCCTCTCTCTATCTGCCTTTATATACCTAATATGTTTTCTACTATTATATACTTAACACTGAGCTTGACACTGGGAACAAGATATAGTCCCTAGAAACTCCACAGAGAGACATCTAGGTATAAAAAGAGAAACAGCTTCACTTTCTTGAAGGCATTCTTATGCAATCCTGTATTATTTTGCTAATTTGAAAAAAACAGTTATCGGTCACAGTCATCTAATGATGTTGGATTACGTACTCACTTTGAGGCAATATTAATATAGTTGGTATTTTAGTCAATTTTTATACAAATTAGTTGTTTATATCAAAGTAAATAATTCACATTCTAAAGGGAATTATTTATTTAGTAAATTTTCTGGAAATAGAGTATCTGTATATGTGTGTTTCCCAATCAGTGGTCCTTCTGACTTTAAATTCTTTAAAATTGGTTCTGGTTGTTATAATCCCTTATGCACATCCAACTCACTCTAGGTAGTGTGTAATTTTGTAAGTTATTTTCCCTCTCTTTGCTCTATCCTATAATTGCTCTCCATCCCAAGGCTGCAGTGAGTTGCCCTTCAAAGTAATGCTGGGATCTGCTTTTTTTCCAATTTGGACATTGCCTTATTATATGTTCAATGTCATTTCACTGGAGCAGAAAGTTAGTGAAGTCAACTTTATGCCAGGTCTTTGTATCTTACCAAAAGGAAATTTCACTATTAAATAACCCAGTTGCCATTTCCAAGTCCTGATTCTACTGCTCTAAATCTCTCAGATGATCTTTTTTTTATTTCTGGGACACTTGCATACCTAATTATCAAGTTTAATTTATGATCCTTGTTAGTCTCTAAGTGTTTAATTGAGTTAGTGGTTATAGCTGACTCATAAACCCATAAAACCCTTCACTGGTAAACTAATTAGCCACTGCACCTGCCCTCTAAATAATTAACATTGTTCATTACTAACAATCAGCATTGGAGTTATTAAAAGTTATCTTACTGCTCAGTTGTCCAATGTAGAGGCTTTCAAACTTTTTTGATCATGATCCAGAGTAAAAAATGCATTTCACAGGTTAACTCAGGATACACACACACACACACACACACACACACACACACTCCCTTACTATCAGACAGATTCTGATATGTTCTATTCTATTCTCCTCTATTCTCTTTCACTTAAAAACGAACTGACTTACTAAAGAGGTTTTTCAGCTTAAAAATTTTTTTATTTGGACAAATTCATGGGGTACTGGTCCAATTTTGTTACACGTATATAATGCATAGTGATCAAGTCAGGGTGTTTAGGGTGTTTGTTAGCCGAGTACAATACAGGTTTTGAAACTATAGTCACCCTACTCTGTTGCAAACATTGAATACATTCTTACTATATGTTTGTATCCTTTAATCCACTTTTTATGTGCTCCTCTCTCCACCACCCACCCTTCCCAGTCTCTGTTATCTTTCCACTCTCTGTCTCTATGTGATCAAAATTTTTAGCTCCCACATATATGTGAGAACATGTGATATTTATCATTTTGGATCTGGCTTATTTCACTAAGATAGTGACCTTCAGTCCCATCCATTTTGGTGCAAATGACTTGGTTTTATCCTTTTTTATGGTCAAATAGTATTTACCAGTCATTGAATGGGTTATGACAACTTCAAAAACACTGGCTCTCATAAATTCATGCAATGAAACAGAATGTTAAAAATAATCAATAAAGGTTTCTTTCAACATTAGAACTTACTTGTTTCCTTCCCCATCATACACCCATCTAGTAGTGCCAATTCCTTCATAGTTTGAAGCCCAGTAATAAACACAGGCATTAATGTGCAGAATAAACAGCAAGTATCCGGTTGTTCGAATAACTCTGTCAGAGAGAATAGATAGAAAGTAAGAATCCATGTTTTTTCTGGAATACAGCCTATTTTAACATTTTCTTTTCCTTAAAGTCTCCAGTGAACCCCTTGCTTTGGATTTGTGAACTGTTAACTCTCATTACTACAGTATAAAGTGATGGTACCATTGCATGTTTTCCGATGGCAATGTCTTGACTGGGATTGACAAAGTGTAGGGAAAAACACAAACAACAACAACAACAACAAACTGAAAGACATGCCTCAAGGGTCACCTCTTCAGTTTAAGTCCCATAAAATACACTATGCTGATTTAACTAGATGTCTCTGAAAAGCTCATGAGACTTTATGCTATGATGAATGGCAACTAGAGGTTTCGGTGCAAGTGAAATTTAGAACAACAAACGAATGAAATTCAGATTAGGAATGAATTATCACGAGAAAGGTTTAAAGTCAACTTGCAAAAGAGTATGTTTTTCTGTACTTGTTTTGACAGAAGCAGATAATAAGTCTTATTTTCTTAGTCCAGTACTCTTCTAAAATCTGATATGATTTTCATACTTTTATTTCACTTAAAATACCCACATCTGTTCTAGAACATAGTCCTATATTTTATGTAGCCAGAGCTGAAATTATACCCTTTTTTTTTGAAGAGGGAGGTCATATCCCTGCCAAATTCTGTCTAAAATGCTGCACCATTGCTTTTTCCCCTTCCCCCAAGTATACTGAGTTATACTTTACCTGTAAATATATGCTTTGTCCATTATAGACTCTAGGTGATGATTAAATTCAAAAAATGAAGTATACTGTATAGAAAAGCAAAAGAAATCCAAAAGCATGTTAGTCCTAAATATATATATTTAAATAAAACTATATGAAATAGATTTTATTCATTACTGAAAATAATTTTATTCATATGTCTTAAAAAAAAAAAAAACAAAACAAGACCCTGTTCAGTGGTATTTTCCTCTGGGCAGTACCTTTTATAGCATGATATCACACTTCCAGAGCTTCTTGCTTTATTTTATTGCTACCCTCTAGTTATAGTGTAACTTTTAATGTTTGTTGAAAATGAAACTTAAAAAACATTTTTTTCCTTTTTCTTTTGTAAGCATGTAGTAGAACTCTATTTCCCAACAATTAAAGTCACACTCTCCAAAAACATACATAAAAGAGGAAAAGTGTAATAATGTGTTACAGTTATAAATAGATGTTAAGTCTTATTGCTCAACACTAGCATTATTTTTCAGTGAATTGCATTAAATGTGTATTTGTTTAAAGAAAATTTAAACTTCAGTAAGTATTAGCATTGGCTGTTCTTGACAGTATTCAAAGATACAATGAGTTTATGTGCATCTAATACAAGCAGAGTTACTATTTCCCTCAAGGCTTTTTCCTGATTACTTCTACTTTTATCTCAACCTTTTCTGCCTGCATGCACTCCTACCCCCTACTTCCTCTTTTATTTCTATAGGCAGTAAAGTATGGAATCCAGAGCCAAATGCCAGTCCTATCTCTGCCACTTACTACTGTGTAACCATGGAAAAGTCTCTTGCTATTTCTCTGCCTTGGTTTTCTCATCTGTAAAATAAGGTCAATAAGAAAAGATGCCCCCCAAAAGAGTTGTGTGCATATGTAAGTTAATATATTTAATATGCTTCAAATCATAGACTCTTACAGATAGGAGGGACCACAGAGATTACTTAGTTCAAAATTTTGCCCAACGTAGATATGACTGCAATAGAACATTTAGAATTAAAAATAGTGTAGGTAACAGTAATGACTATTTAACTAGAAATATACACAAAGGATTTGTTTTTCCAGAGTTCATAAGTAGGAAAAAACTTCTTCGAACACTCAGATTATGATAATTTATATGTGTGGTAATTTGTTTATTGTGCTCTTAATACAATTTTGCACAAAGGCATGATTTTAAATTTAGCTTAAGTGTTCACTAAAAAGAAAATGTGTATTCATTTGTTTTCTCATTTATAACTTGGAGACATATAGATAATAAATATTCATCCTAGAGACTTGTGCATTAAGATGACACCCTTATAAATAAGTGAAATGAGTGGACTACGGGGCTTTGAAAAGAAGATTAAGGTTAACTGTCAGGATCTCCTATATTTAAACATCTAATGGATAGAGAGGGCTTTTGGACATTTTAGGGTTACAGAAATGGGGAATGAAGAGTTGGCACTTTATAAGCTTTTATCATAATGCCAGATAAACTCCTAAATCTATAGAAACCTGATTATTTCTGAAAATTGGTTATCTCCAAGCAGGTACCTTCTGAAATTTCCATGTGAGATATAAAATAAAAACCAGGAGCAACTTTCACCAGTAGACATTTTTTTCTTCCTTCATTAAAAAAAATCATAGCATTGATGAGGGCAGAAAGATGGAGAAGAGTTTCGGAAAAATCAAGAATATTGGTAATTTTAAGATACTTTAAATTGTTTCAAGATTTCCATTATAAGGGAAGATGCAATTAAATATAGTTATCTTACCTTTAATATCCTGTTTGCTCTAAATATTGGATTAAACCCAAAGAAGAGGTAGCAAACATCAAATGGTATTATTGATGCGACATCCAACTGTTGAAAGAACACATTCACAAATATGTTGTGTTTACATTCCTTTCTGGGAATGGATGGATTTACATTGATGTCTGTAAAAGTTGACCAGTCACAGTGCATTATTTGTTGTTTAATCCAAAACTGCTTTCAATTAACTATGCATGGGGATTTTTAAGGCATATTAGCACCATGAAAACTATTCTGTAGCCTCCTTCCACCATATTTCATTTCCACTACCATGCATCTGATCTCTCCTTAGGCACTGCATTTACTGGGATTTTTATTGAGCTGTCACATATACAATGGGCATAGTTGCTAATGTTAAAATACATTTGAATAGTGTTTTTAACATGGGGCTCTTGGACTAAACATCAAGTCCATTCTTGATTTTATTTGAAAGCATTGAACTTTCACTGTAGTGATATATTTTTATGTTTCAGCCAATTCTCCAGTGTTCAGAGTCGATTATATTGTGGTTCATTTAGGCTCTTCAATGCTTTCTGCTCTTGTCTACTTTGAACCATTTTGCTACCAATAAACTGCTTTAAAAGTATTTACCAGAGCCTGTGCAGGCTGAGAGAGGAGAGAAAAGAAATCAATAATGATTGCAATTAATCAGCAGCTCTGATGGGAGGAGGTATTGAAAGTACTATTATAGCTAAGAAATTTTTAAAAATTGTCATGTATTAAAATTATTTTGATCTTCTGTTAAACTGGTCATTATAATTCTTTTATGTAAAATAATTATTTATTTTAGTAAATTTTACATGGTCTTAATAGGGTATATTTAAAAACTTTAAGACATCTTGAGACAATTAAGAGCAGTTAAGAACTTATTGTAAGGCCACACGTATAAAATAGAGAGTTGAGGAAGTCCTAGCCAGAGGATAATCAAGCAAGAGAAAGAAATAAAGGGCATTCACATCAAAAAAGAGGAAATCAAACTATCACTGTTCACTGATGATATGATCGTATACCTAGAAAACCCTAAAGACATCTCCAAAAGACTCCTAGATCTCATAAACAAGTTCAATAAAGTCTCAGATTATGAAATCAATGTACACAAACCAGTAACACTGCAATACACATACAAAAATGACCAAGCTGAGAAGCAAATCAGGAACTCAATCCCTTTACAACTGTAAAACAACAACAACAACAACAACAAATCCCTAGGAATATACTTAACCAAGGAGGTGAAAGATCCCTACGAAGAGAACTACAAAACACTGCTGAGAGAAATCATAGATGACACAAACAAACAGAAACACATCTGATGCTTATGGATTGGGAGAATCAATATTGTAAAAATGTCCATACTGCCAAAAGCAATCTACAGATTCAATGCAATTCCCATCAAAATACCAACATTATTTTTCACAGAATTAGAGAAAACAATTCTAAAATTCACATGAAACTAAAAAAGAGCCCTTATAGCCTAGGCAACCCTAAGCAAAATGAACAAATCTGGGCCGGGCGCGGTGGCTCAAGCCTGTAATCCCAGCACTTTGGGAGGCCGAGACGGGCGGATCACGAGGTCAGGAGATCGAGACCATCCTGGCTAACACGGTGAAACCCCGTCTCTACTAAAAAATACAAAAAACTAGCCGGGCGAGATGGCGAGCGCCTGTAGTCCCAGCTACTCGGGAGGCTGAGGCAGGAGAAGGGCGTAAACCCAGGAGGCGGAGCTTGCAGTGAGCTGAGATCCGGCCACTGCACTCCAGGCTGGGCGACAGAGCGAGACTCCGTCTAAAAAAAAAAAAAAAAATCTGAAGGCATTACACTACCAGACTTCAAGTCTATAGTTAGCAAAACAGCATGGTACTGGTATAAAAGTAGGTACATAGACCAATGGAACAGAATACAGAACCCAGAAATAAAGCCAAATACTGTTAGCCAACTGGTATTGAACAAAGCACACAAAAACATCAGTTGGGGAAAGGTCATCTTGTATTTTAAGTGGTGCTAGCAAAACTGGGAAGCCACATGTAGAAGAGTGAAACTAGATCCCTATCTCTCACTTTATACGTAAATCAACTCAAGATAAACCAAAGAATTAAATATAAGATCTGAAACCATAAAAATTGTAGAAGATAACCTTGGAAAAATTCTTCTGGACATTGGCCTAGGCAAAGAATTTATGACTAAAGCCCCAAAAGCAAATGCATCGAAAATAAATAAATGGGACCTGATTAAAAACGTTTCTTCACATAAAAAGAAATAATCATCAGAATAAACAGACAACTCACAGAATGGGAGGAAATATTTGCAAACTATGCGTCAGACAAAGGACTAGTATCCAGAATCTACAAGGAACTCAAATCAGCAAGAAAAAACGAATAATCTCATCAAAAAGTAGACAAATGCCATGAATAGACATTTTTCAAAAGAAGTTATACAAATAGCCAAAAAACATGAAAAAAATGCCACCCCCAATTGCATCATATCATCAAACCTCATTGATTTTATTGTACAGGTACTGATCTTTGTAACAAGTTAAGAAGTGTACAGAACAGTACTTAAAATAATGTATTTAAAATAAAAAAGCAGGCACACTGTAGACCTGTCTAGTGCTACTATAAAACCTGTAGTTTTTGGCTTGAATCATAATGATTTTTTTTACTTGCTTTCTATTCAGTTGCTCAACTCCCCTCTCAACTCCTCTATGATGACAGTCATTAGTCATTAGCCATTTTAATATTAACACATTGGCACAGATTTGTGTAGATCTACCATTCGATCCAGCAATCCCAGTACTGGGTATCTACACAAAGGAAAAGGAGTCAGTACATGAAAAAGACACATGCATATATAGGTTTATTTCAGCCCAATTCATAATTGCAGAAAATATGGAACTAACTGATCTTTGTAACAAGATGTCTACAGAACAGTAATTAAAATAATGTATTAAAAATAAAAAAGCAGACACACTGTTGACCTGTCTAGTGACCTGTCTAGTCAATAAGGATATGCAAACTAAAACCACAATGAGATACCACCTTATTCCTGAAAGAATGGCCATTATTAAAAAGTCAAAAAACAATAGATGTTGGCATGGATGTGGTAAAAGGGGAGTGCATATACACTGCTGCTGGGAATGTAAATTAGTAAAACTTCTATGGAAAACGGTATGGACATTCCTTAAACAACTAAAAGTAGATCTACCATTCGATCCAGCAATCCCACTACTGGGAATCTACCCAAAGGAAAAGGAGTCAGTACATGAATAAGACACATGCACATGTAGGTTTATTTCAGCCCAATTCATAATTGCAGAAATATGAAAGTAACCTAAGTGGCCATTGAACAATGAGTGGATAAAGAAAATGTGGTATATGTACACCATGGAATAATATTTAGACATAGAAAGGAATCAATGTCTTTTGCAGCAACTTGGATGGAGCTGGAGGCCATTATTCTAAGTGAAGTAATTCAGGAATGGAAAACCCAATGCTAAATGTTCTCACTTATAAGTGGGAGCTAAGCTCTCAGTATGCAAAGGCATACAGAGTGATATAATGGACTTTGAAGACCAGAAGTGGGGATGGGCTTGGCGTGGGACAAAAAAAACTGCGTATTAGATATAATGTACACTACTCTGGTGATGGGTGCACTGAAATCTCATAATTTACCACTATATAATTAATCCATGTAACCAAAAACCACTTGTAACACCAAAAGCATAGAGTTGAGATAATTAATTGCCTAACAATTTCAAAGCCTGCTGCTACTGAACAAGAATAGAACTTCTGGTTTGAATTAACCAGATTAGCTATTATAAACAAATTACTTACTAAAAGTATTAGTTTAGAAATTACATCATATCCTCAAACCTCATTGATTTTACCGTATAAGTATCGATCTTTGTAACAAGTTAGGTGTACAGAACAGTAATTAAAATAATGTATTTAAAATAAAAAAGCAGGCACACGATTGACTTATCTATTGCTACTCTAAAACCTACAGTTTTTGGCTCAAATCATAACGATCTTTTTGCTTGCTTTCTATTCAATTGCTCAACTCCCCTCTCAACTTCTCTCTGCAGACAGTCATTAATCATTAGCCATTTTAATATTAACACATTGGCACAGATTTGTGTAGCCAGAGATAATTTATTTCTCATTGAACTATAGAAAATTGATTGAAGTATTGACTAACACTAAACTCTGTGCAAGACAATTTGCAAAGCATGTTGGGGTTGAAATAGGAATAAGATATTGTTTCTATTCACAAGAAGTTAACAAGCTAATAGTGGAATGACCAACTTCAAAAATACAGTCATGTGTCACTTAACAACAGGGATATATTCTGAGAAATGCATTGTTAGGTGATTTCATCGTGTGAATATCATAGTATGTACTTACAGAAACCTAGATGTATTGTCTACTACACACATAGGTGGTATGGTATAGACATATAAGCCTAAGCTTCCAGGCTACAAGCCTAGGAGCATGTTACTGTACAGCATGCTCTGTATATTACAGTATATTATTGTATGTTATTGTACAGCATGTTACTGTACTGAGTACTGTAGGGAATTATAACACAATGGTAAATATCTTTGTATCTAAACACATCTAAACATTGAAAAGGTACAGTTAAAAATGTGATATGAAAGATAAAAATGGTACACTTGTATAGGTTACTTACCATGAATGGAGCTTGCAGGACTGGAACTTGCTCTGGCTGAGTCAATGAGTGAGTAGTGAGTGACTGAAGGCCTAGGACATTACTGTACAATAGTGTATACTTTATGAACACTGTAGACTTAGGCTACACTAAATTTGTTTAATAGTTTTTTCTTTAATAATAAGTAACCTTAGCTCACTATAGCTATTTTACTTTATAAGCTTTTGAATTTTTGAAAACTTTTTACTCTTTTGTAATAACACTTAACTTAAAACACTCATTGTACAGCTGTACAAAAGAATTTTCATTATATATTTATTATATAAGCTTTTTTCTATTTTTAAATGTTTTTATTTTTACTTTTAAGCTTTTTTGTTAAAAACTAAGACCCGAGCACACAAATTAGCCTAGACCTACACAGAGTCAGGATCATCAATATCACTGTCTTCCACATCCATATCTGGCCCCACTGGAAGGTCTTCAGGCTCCATAACATGGGTGGAGCTGTCATCTCCTATAATAACAATGCCTTCTTCTGGAATACCTCCTGAAAGACTTGCCTGAGTCTCTTTTACAATTAACTTTAAAACAATTCATAGGAGTACAATCTAAAATAACAATAAAGAGTATGGTATAGTAAATACATAAGCTAGTAACTTAGTTGTTTATGACCATTATCCCCAATATTATGTACCATACATATTTGTATGTACTATACTTTTGTGTGACTGGCAGCCCAGTAGTTTTGTTTATACCAGCATCGCTGCAAACAGGTGAATAACACATTACACTGTAATGTTATGATGGCTATGATGTCACTAGGCAATAGGAATTTTTCAGCTCCCTTATAATCTTATGGGACCATCACCATATACATGGTCTGTCATTGACCAAAATGTCATTTTGCTAACACAAATTAAATATATAAATTAATTTAGCCTTTATTCAAACTCAGGAAAGTAAGAGTTTGGAATAAGCTTTATGGGATTACAAAAGTATTTATCCTCTTCGTAGAATTCATCAAAGTAGCACAGAGATCTTTTATGAATATGCCTAAGTATGTGGCAATTTTTAGTAAAGAAAATTAGTTGGAGATTTTTAAAAAAGCCAATTGAAAGGGGTGTTAATCATTGTAGATTTCCAACAGGGATAGTTTGAGACCTAAACCCAGATTTGTATTTTTAAACAAACTTTGAGGCCACTAAAGAATTGTCTTTGAAGTGGGGGGCTAGAGTTCACTCCAATTGGGTAAACCGAAATAACCCCGACCTCTGCCTATTTCTCAGAGTTAGAGAACAAAGTACTTAGAAAACAATTATGGGCAATAAAACGCATGTTTTAGAAGAGAAGGTTCCATGTTATCTAAACAATTGCCTCTCTTCTATTAATAATTTTTATTTTGAATACATGAGAACAAGAAAGAAGCAGGAGTAGAAACAATTTTGCAAACCTTTACAACATCATGCTACATGAATTGGGGGCTAGAATTTTGCAGACAAGGAAAAGTATACAACCCATATTCCTTTATTGATGTGTAAATTAGAATTCAAATGTGGGCACTAACTTATTTTGGTCTGCTTAATAAGGACTTACATGTGGAATTACCCATTTGCACATACAAGGAAATATATCAGGTAATTATTGAGAGGCAGAAACTTCAGGCTTATCTTTGTCTAATAAAACTTCATATGTATAAACTTTGTTTATAGAAATCTATAGATGGGATTTAAAGTCAAAATGGTAAGAGATTACTTGAGCAATTTTGAAATTGTTTTTGAGTCACCTACCTGAAATTTTGTAGAAGTCCTGTAGTTTTTCTTTAGCTCATTTGGATCCACCTGAAACATATTTGTATTTTCATTAATTTTTGCCAATTTCATCAATTATTTTTTTTCTCACTTTTAAATTTATATTTAGAACTATTTCTCTTGGCTGGTTCCTTTCAATCTCAGCCAATCAATATGCTCCATATTCTCAGGTTTTAAAACAAATAATGTTTGGTTTTAGTTTTCTTCTTCTTGCTCTATTGTTTGCCACAGTCAAGCTTCTCAAAAGAGTTGCCTACCTGCTTTAATCTATATCCTTCCCTCATATTTATCCTTAACTCATGGCAATTTGGTGGTAATTTGACTTCTTCCCACTTCTCTCACTTCTTCAAGGCTAACAGTACAAAACCACCAATGACCTCCTAATGATGACACCCAGGGTATCCTTTATGGCACTTAGCATCCTGTTATGGCACTCATCATAATTTGAAATGACACATATATTGCTTGGCTCATTTATTTAAAATTAGTCTACTCCATTAAATGGTAATCTATCTGAGGACAGGTTTGATTTTGCTTAACAACTATATTTAACTAGTGCCTAGAATATACTAAAAGCCCAGTGAATATTTATTAAATGAATGAAGAAAGAAATGGAGAGATGAATAAAAACCTTTGAAGCATTAAAAATTTTTTTTGGACAATTTTTTTCCTTGAAACCTTTTCTTTTCAAAGAATCCGTAATGCCACTCTTAGTTTACTTTATTTCTTCACTTCCTACTTTTCAATGTTCTTCTTGGATTCTTGGGCTAGTCATTTAAAAGTCAACATTCCCCAGGATTTAGCTCTCTTCTCTTTTCTCTTCATACTTGCTTCCTGGGAAATCTCACCCACGTTTATAGTTTCAGAGATTACCGTGTGGGTTGATGCTACCAAATCTCTGCTTCCACCTAATATCACTTTCTTGAGCTGTTGGGTAAGCAACTGCCCATTGTCTTCTTCACTTAGCAGATCCACTGCACCAAACCTGAATTCATCATCATTCTACATTGCCCTTGAGCCAAACTGTGCTCCTCCTGCTTCCGAGTATCCTATGAGCACCCTCAACTACACTGCTTAGTGGTCCTACACCCTATGAGCACCCTCAACTACACTGCTTAGTGGTCCTACACTGCGCGGTCTCCCTCAGCCCTCATACAACCAATAGCCAAGTTCTGCTCATTCTTCTTCCGAAAATTTTCTCATGTCCATTCTCTCCTTTCTGGCACTATCTCTGACTTTAGTCTTGTTCCCCTGGAACAATTCTACAGTGGCAGCCAGATGATCTCTAAATCAGATCACTTAAAATCCTCGTTTATGTCAAATCCTGCAACTCCACATGATTTTAAGAAAAAAAAAAAAATGAAAGCACCTTTTCAGGGTATACAAAGCTCTACTTTCTGTTTCCCACTCACTTCCTGGAGCATCCCAGGAACAGAACCCACTCTGTTCAGCAGTTCCTCAAATGCATCATAGTAATGCCTTCGCCCATGCTGTCCCACAGCTCAGAACATGTTTTTCCTTTTTTCTTGTGGAGGAAAAAGGTGCAGGTAACACCAACTCATCCATCAAGATTTGGACTAAGGGTCTTCTCTGTCAGATGGTTTTCTCTGAGCCTTATAGCACCCTGGCCATGCCTTTTCATGACTCACAACATAAAATCCCACCATTTTTCTTTTTGCCGGTCTGTCCTAGACATTCTGAGCTATGTAAGAGAGTAGGGTCCAATCTTTTTCCTCTATTTCCTCAGTTCCTAACACAGTGTCTAACACATAGTAGGTGTTCAATCAATGTGTGACAAGTGATAGATGACTAGAATGGCATTTGTTAATATTCAGACCTAAAAGAATTAATGTGAATATTGGACTTATATATTTCACTTATATGTAGTAAGGGATTTTCTAAGGGCTCTTAATTAGTTGACCGAAGCATTATAACTTGGACACATGGAAGTAGCATCTTCTAACAATTATCATTCAGGCTGTCTGGAAGTTTTAAACTGCTGTTTGAGCAATGTTAAAGATTGGTTAGTCAACTCCCAAGTTACTCCCCACACTACTGCCTTTTTTGGCTTTAATTTTTACTCATATACACATACTAAATTTTACATAAATATATTAGGAAATATATGACATGCTCATTTAATGATTTTTACTGTGAAACAAAATGGCCTACATAGGTAGACATAGATACAGGTTCAAATAAATAGCCTTATTAATCATGTACCACAAGAGTAAAATCAGTCACTTCCTTCAAAGCTTATATGGGACAGCCAGATAGATATCAAGTGCCAGACAGTTAAGTTAAAATACTACTTCCACCCTGCACCCAGGAAGAATGTTCTTAGCACATTTGTCTGTTTACTTTCAAGGTTGTCAATGATTCTATGATTGAGTAAATGTAAATGCAACTAAAACTTGCTAGATTAAATTAAATGCCATGTAGTGATTTTAAATTCTATCTTCTTTAGAGCAGTAAATCAACTTGGCATCATTAGCCTTACGAAGATCAGCATGCTTACCGGTAACAATTAGGTACTTATTTTTAAAATGTCACCCCACTTAATTCTCTCTCCCTCTTTTAAGCCTCATCATTATGCCACAGACATTTCTTCAGGGGAGGCTTACTTTAGGAAGGATATGCTAATTGCACCTAAATCCTTTTCCAACAGATACTTTTTGAAGAAGATCTACTCAAGTGTTAGTATATTTACGCAGTATTCACCTCTTCTTCCCCCACACCATGGCTAAATCTGTTTATTCCAAAACAAAAAGCAAAATAAACAGAAATTGCATCACCAGGGCACCATGACCCCATCCCTGCCTCCTTTCTCTGTCCCATACTATCAATAAAGAAGTTCCGAGCCCCAAATAATTACTAGAACCTCCTCTCCATGTGCCAGCTTCAACCTCCTCTATGTATAGTACAGGGGGTGGCCCTACCCCTGGAATTACAAAATGTTATGCAGATACAATATGTCCACTGGGGAAGGGGAGTCACCCCCAGCAGCCCGTTCTCTCGCCTGTTCTACATCTAGCCCCATTGTCCTGCCTCAGCTGCCTCTCTAAATAAGAAGATGGGAGCCCCTGTGAGGGAAAAGTTGCTTTAGTGAGAGTAAGGCCATCAGGGAGGCCACCAGGCCTCCTCCAAATAAATCAACTCTATGAGCCTCTGGCTCTTAAATAACCACAATAATCATCCAGAAATTAAGGACTCAGCCCGGGCCAAGGTGGCAAAGGGTCTGCACTTGTTTGTCTCCCCACATCACACAGGGGTCTTACCTTGCTACTCTAACGATAATGGGGTGACTGGGAAGGGGTGGTAAGGACCTGATGGGGACGAGCTTCTGGCCCCACTTCTCCAAGCTTTGCTGACAGTGGCCGGCTTTTAGATGACGGTGATCTTCACCTCATTTCTCGTCAGCACGATAGAAAAATGGAATGCAGGGGTTGCTGCCCAAGCCTGGGTGCTCGTGGGGGTTCTGCATCTCAGGAAGCAGCTGCATAACCTGCTGTGCAGTGGGATTGTCATGGTGAGAACCCTCCCCGGCCTCTCCTTGTGCAGGTTCCACACTGTGGACGAGGCTCATCTTGCAAAGATCACCCTGCTTGTTGGTAGTCCCAAGCTCCTAGGGGAGCTGGGGTGCCTGGAGTGGGCTCATCAGCAGGGTTCTGGGCAGCTGCCAGGAATTTGCCATGCCACTTGTTGTGGTTGCCCACAATCCGCAACACCAGCTCCTGCAGCTCCTGCAGCTCCAGCAGCTTCACTTTCATCTTCTTCTTGTCCTGGGCCAGCCTGCTCATGTATTCTTTCTGTCGCCACATCTTCAACACTGCCCTCTGGCTCTGGTACAGTGTGATGTACTCTCCTGCCGGAGGATAGGGTTCAGACACTGGGACCCCTCCGACCACAGTGCAGCTCCGCCTGCCATGTCCTGGCCTCCTGCTCACTGATGACATCTGTCTCTCCAGACAGCTGGATACAGTGACGTTCCAGCTTTTCCATCTGCTCCTTCAGGTCCACCTTCTCCTGCATGAGCTCCATAAAGTGGCTCTGAGGCTTTTCCATGGCCCCCTGGAGGGCCTGGTGGGCCTTCCCACACACAGAATTGTCTCCAATCCCTGGGGCTAGGGCTGCTGCCTCTGGCTCCTTCTGGACCGAGGCCACCAGGTGAGCCAGACACTTACAGCTCACCCTTTGCTCCTTCAGCTGCCCACGTGACTGTGCCTACTCCTCTTCGGCACTGGCTACAGCTGAGTGTAAGAATGCCACCATGGCCTCCTGACTCTCCAGGTCCTCCAGGATGCTCAGCATGAGTGGAGGCGTCTCCTCCTTACTGTCCAGTCCATCTCCTTCCCCATGGAGAGCCATGAAGGTCAGCTGGGCCTGTAGCTGCTGCTTCTGCTGGCTGGTGGCTTCCAGGTGCTCCTGGGTCTCCTGCAACTCTTGGCAGGCCATCTCAGCCACCACTTTGCCATGAGTTTCCTCCTGCTGCAGCTGGTCTATGAGCTGGGTCTGCAGCAGTAACTGCTTGTGGAGCTCCTTCTCAGAGGGCACCTGCTGAAAGGTGGCCACCTGCTGCTGATAGGCCTCCATGTACTGCTGCAGGTGACCCAGGTACTGATCTCACTACTGCTGCAGACTCTGAGCCTCTTGGCTTTTCAGTTCTACCATCTCCTTCAGCTCACCCAGCTTCTCGCCCAGCTCCTTCTTGATGTACTGCTCTGACTGCAGTTTGCTGGTGATCTCCATGTTCTCATTTTTCAGCTTCATGAAGCCACTCTGCAGCTTGGCCATCTGCTTCTTGAGCTCACCATTCTGGGAGACTGCATGATTGATGGTGGCGAGGTCATTCTGCATGGTCTCCAAGGTTTGGGCCTGGGCGCCTCTGCCTGCTCCTCCCAGAGCTCAGCCTTCTGCTCCAGCTCCAGCAGTCTCTCCTCCTGCTCTTGGTTTGGGCAACTCAAACCCTCATTGTCTGGCACCTGGGCTTGGAGCTGTCCTGCCAGACCCTCCAGCTCCTCCTGCAGGTGCTCAGCCTCCACTTGTAGCTGCTGCTCCACCTCAGAGGGCCCTGCTGGGGGCTCCAGGAGCAGGGGTTCAGCCATCTGGTTTCTCAGTTCGGCCAATCTCGTCTCCAGCTCCTGTACCTGACTCATGCTGTGCCCCTTCTCCTCCCTCAACCTGTGCACCTGCTCTGACATCAGCTGCATCCTCTGCTACCACTTGGTGCTCCCTCCTTTCAGATTTTCAGTATATTGATCTTTCTCTATCTGTAGCTGTTTCAGCAACTCTGTAACCTGCCCCAGGTGTGCTTCCAGCTGTGCCTGATCCTCCATGGCCTGCTGTAACTGCTAGTTAGCATTAGGGGGTTCACACTGGCTTGAGGACTGTTGAAGCAGGAGCTTGGCCCTCTCCAGCTTCTTTTGCAGCTCCTCTAAGTTGAGCTGGATCCCTGACTTCTCCGATACTAGGACTCAAGTTTCTCTTCTAGTTCTGAGTTCTGCTGCTTCAGATCCTCATATAACTCCAGCCTGAGGGCATCTCTCTTTTTGGTTAACTCTTTGTTGTACTTGCCCATCATCTTCTGCTGTGTAGAGACAGCAGAGAGAGCCGGCTCCAACTCTCCCACATGCTGCCAGGAATACTGCAGGCGGCTGGCCAGATCCTTTGACTCTCCTTCAAACTACCTGGCAGCATGCTGAGTGTAATACAGGACTGTCCATAACTCTGCTTTCCTGGACATGAGTATCCCTGTGGTCTGAATTTGAACCTGTAACTACTCCCTCTGGGCTCCCTGCTTTCAATTCCTTGCTTTCTTTTCTTCTTCCAGTTGATCCAGAATTTCTTGGTTCTGTTGTTTCTCCAGATCCTTCAGGTTAGCAGATGATGCAGGGCCCTACCCACTGACAAAGGATGTAGACTCAGAGGCAAGACCATTGAGCTGTTGGGAGAGTTGTCCTGGGCTCCCGGTCAATGAGAAAGCCTTGGTTTCATCCATGAGATTGGGACCAATGTCAACATCATGATTCTGAGGTGCCGCCATGCTAGCGCAACTGGCACCAGGGGAAGAGACACCACCAACTAACATGGTGTCATGAGCAGACAGTGGGAGGGGAGAAGCATGGTCTTTGGATGTATCATCAGGTGAATGGCAACCAACAGAAGTGGTTGTCTCAGGGTTGCTGCCATTTTTAATTTTCTCCTTTTTTTGCTCTTGTACCTACACCAGGGTATTTTCTACGCTGATATTCTCTCAATGTTTTCTTGGCCACAGCCAATTTGCTCTGTAGGGTTTCTTCCAACATCACAGGGTAAGGTGGGAGGTGGGGTTGGGGCCACATCAGCACGATCCTGGCAACCACTGCTAAACACATCCAGTCATCTACCAGGCAGATGTGCAACTGAGCCAGAGGAGAAGTAACCAGGGCCACACTAGAACGCAGAATGGGGCATGGCCTCAATGCTCCAAGCCCATTGGTCGATGAGAAAGATGAAAGGGAAAGGAAGCATGGCCAGGCGGCAGTGTGTCCAGAGGGACCATTTTTCTCATGCATCTGTACAATGGAATTATAGAATTGTTGGGCTCTTGCTAGATTATATTGATTCTTATTTGCTCCAAACTGCACTCTGGCTTTGCCTCTGACTAAGATGGCATTTATTTGCATGATGACCAATTCTATTGTGTAGGCACAGCTACAGCCCTGTTTTGTGAGAAGTTCCATATGCAGTGCTCCCCCACCCAATACATACCCTCCTGAGAGAACAGGTAACACCACTCGAACAAATGGAGGATCTAATGGAAAGTCATCCTGCTACCCTCCAAAGTCTGTGAATTCCAATACTAAAAACTTGGCAATTCAGTTTAAAGTCCTCTTCACAAGGCCAGTTAGCTCAAGGCAATAACATTCTTCCCAGGCCTCTTAACAAATACTCCTACCCCAGAAAAGGCCCTTCTTTCTGGTATCAGGAGGCATGGTCCAGAAACACAAATCCAATAGAATTTCAGCCATTTACCTCTCAGATCGTCCCCTCCCTGAAGTTCTACTTTCCTGTTTTTGTGTGTGTGTGTGTGTATTTTGTGTTTTGTTTTCGGCTTTGGTGCTTCATTCGTTCCCCCATATGAACCAGTAGAAATGTAGCCATTAGCAACTTCGGTCAATATATAACAGATTCATACTTTAGGACGACAACCCAGTTGACAACCACAACAGTTTCTTAAAAGATATGTTAAACAAAACATATTCTATCTTTCTTTTTCTTTTCCGATCTGAAGATCATTGTGCAAAAGACTATCAGGGTCGACCTTCTGCAGTTTAACATGCCAGTCGTGTACTGTCATTTATGAGTTCCACTGAATAAATCCTTTCCAAGCAATATTACTCACGCTTTTGTCAGAAGATAAAAATCATGTAAGAGTTAATTCTCTTTCAGGAAGAAGACAAAAAGTTCCAGCAGACCTGTTTTGTAACTCCGTGATCTGTATACGTCCCTGAGCTCTTTCATAAGTCTATCTGAAGCTTGCACTGACCCAAACACCACACCACATTTAAATGGTCTTGCCTTTGAGTCTTCCTAATTTTCTCTAATGTTGCCAAATTTTCTTTTTGAATTCCTTCATCCTCCGACTTTTTCCCACTAGTAAGTTCTTCTTCCTTCATCTTATAGTGATTTAAGTATTTTATATCTCCAACCATCTATTCTTCGTCTGAAATCACTTCTGTTTTCCCATTCTGACCCATGGGTAGTGGTTGATCTAGCATCTCAAACATGCAGGTGCTTAGGAAGGTTATATAATCTGCAGAGTTCACATATCAACTACTTCAATTACTGACGAAGGTGATTGTTGTTCTTAGTATCTTCTAGACATTCCAGAACTGATGTCAGATTTGGGTTATCAGAGTCCACAAACCGTATTGGTGAAAAAGATGGATAGGATTCTCGGAATCTCTAGGCACAAGAAGAGGCTCAACCCATCATGGGACAGTCTTGGCCTCGTGGTGGCTTGTCCACAGGAGATTCGGCAATGTGTAAATATTCAGGAGACAGGCCCAGGTGCAGGGCTGCGCGGGTGCGCTGCTGTCCCTGTCCCGCCGCCGCCAACTCAGTCCGCGAGGCTGAGCATGGGGTGCCACTGCAGCAATTTGTGAGCCTGCGCCAAGCTGCACACTGAGGCCAGTATTCACTTCTTCTGAAAACAATTCATAGAAACTTCATAATTTTACACAGGACAGATGGAAGAAGTATTTTAAAATAATATTACCTGAAATAGTTATAATGCAGATTAATTATTCAAGGAAATAAAATCCTTGAACTGAGATTACCATTCATTCACTCCTTCAAACATTTCTTGAGTGTACTCTAAGTTCCTAGGTTAGATAAAGAAGTGAATCGAATACTGTCCCTACTCTCAAGAAACTTATCCTCAGGTAAGAAAGAGAGATACATAGACAAATAGGAGACAAGAGGGAAAAGTAAAGTGTGTGGACATCCATTCATTTAATTCATTTAACAATCAACTGTGTGTTTTCTACATGCCAGACCCCGAGCTAGGTGTCTTATTCAATCTTCATAATAGGTTTATAAGGTGGGTGCTGAGATAGCCGGGTGGGAGGGGGTTGCTGCAGAAACGCCAGCCAGCCTGCCCACTGAGGTGGAGCCTTGGAAAGTTTGCTACATTTGCAGTAGGAAGGAGCCTAGCCCCTCCTCTTCCTGTGTGGAACCTGGAATTCGAACAGTGGGCAGGAAGCACTCTAGCAGGGGGCTCTGGCCTTGTGGAGGATCCCTGTTCCCCCCCTTTTTAAACCTTTTCACCTAATAAAACCCTGCTTCGCTCACCTTTCAAACCATCTCCGAGCCTACATTTTCATGGCCATGGGACAGACAAGGACCCTGTCTTTAACGGAACTAAGGAAAAGTCCTGCAACAGTACGACTATTCCTATTTTGGGGGATGAAAAAGATTGTATTCAATGAAAGGGTAAGTTTACTTTCTTCCAGTTAATGCTATTAGCAAATTTCAGAAGTGAAATTTGACCCCGGACTGTTTGTTTCTACTACTTCATAATTAGTCTAATCAATATTTAATACAATTAAATAATAGAATTATGAGTAAAGTGTAGGAAACACAGAGAAGGGAGTGATTTTCTTCAGATTGGTTTATAAAGAGCAATTGAGAGGTTTAAGTACCAAAAGCAGTTGATTATAAAGGAAGGCCTAATTGACGTTGTAACTAGATGACAGCGAGGATTTCTGTGAATTTTGCAAAGGGTTACGGATGTGTCTCTTACCTAAATAATCTTCACTGTCATTTCCAACTCAATTTCTGCTATCTCTAAAGGAAATTACATACAACAGACTAATGGTTCGACTGCATTTCAAAATTCTGTTATCTTTGTAGCATCACTTTTAGGAGAAAGATTTTATAAATAAATGCTGTGAAAAACTTATAAGTCCTCCTGGTTTCTATTGTAGCTGTTAGCACCTCAATCTGTTGTCTGTTACTTGTTTGTTTTCCTTCAAAGCCTTGGGGAATTAATATTTCCATCCTCCAGTTATGGTGCATTTATTTAATAAATGAATTAAGTAGATGTATCTACCTAGCAACTGTAGGTATTTAATAAATGTTTCTTGAATGAATGAATGAATGAATGATTCAGTGTTGTATACCAATGGTAGCATAGATAGCTAAATATAGTGAGATCTTCAGGTTGGGTACTCAATGTGCATAGTCTTCTTACGAAAATGTAATCAAGTTTCAAAGGCTGCAGCTACTTACTCTAAATTAAAGAAACCATTAATTTGGTTTCTTTAATTGAACAAACAAAGCAATTATTTCCTGCTCTATATTTGTAGCTTATGATAATGCATTTTAAATAGAGCTCGTTGCGTGTGTTTTTTACCGGTTAGTTTTCTTGGTTTTAACACTCATTGTGTGCAAAGGCCTCTTAGAAAATTCAAAATAAAAGTCTCCCTTTACGGATTTTGTCATTTTCCATTTGTCAAATATTGATTTTCTCCCCCCTTGTGAGTCTAATGGAGGTTGAAATTAGTGTTCCTTTTTTTTGTTGTTGTTTACTTCTTATTTGTACACTGTCATCACCATTCATCAAGCTGCCAGGTTGCTCTGGGGATGGGTGCTGGTGAGTTAACTAGTGTTCTAAAGTCTGCACAAGGCATATTTTGAATAGACTTTTGGTATAGCTTTGGCTTTTGCCTTTAGTATTTCTTTCTAGGAAAGATTTCAAATATAGAAAACACTTCCTAGAAAATGACAATTTTTTAAGGAAGAAAAAAATATTCAAAACTATTCCTTTCAGCTTTCTGATAATTTAAGACTTTCTGAAGATCCAACAGAAAATATTAAGAAGATTAAGCAACCTAACTATCTTCTTGAAAATTCTACATGAACATAAGGTGCCATATAGTCAGTCAGTCTGCTCTTCCTATCGTGACACTGGAGGACATGTTCTGTGCAGCCCTTGCTGAGCCTTGGGAGGAGGATGGCACATTGGCCACAGATGGAAAGGAAGCATCCTTCTAGTTAGCTGGGGAAGGGGCTTGGGCTAGTGGCTATAAGACTTGGATTTGTGCTTGTGAAAACACATTTGTCTGTTTCTCAGATTGATTGGATTGACAATAAACTTCCCTTAACACTGAGAGTAAATCCAGGAGAAGATAATTTATCCTAAGGGTAAGAATGCTAATTTCTTAGGAAGGGCACTGCATTTGATCATGAGAAATAGGATGTGATGAATTTGGCAGGTAAAGAATAAAAAGATAGACCCATAGATGCCATATTCATTAAAAAACAAAACACCAATGGAGGTGTTCTATGTGCTTGTGATTTGCTCATATCTGTGAGGGGTGTGGCTACCTGTCTGTGGTTTGGCTATATTGATGGAGATATGGATGGCTCATTTCTCTTTCATTCTCTTACCACACTGAATAATAGTATATTTTGCAATGGTGGAAATCTTCTGTGCTGTCCACTAGACATGTGGTTGTTGAGTTCTGGAAATATGAACAATGTGGCTGAGAAATCTGAATTTTTAATGTTATTTAATTGTAATTAATTCAAATTTAAATTTGAATGGACATATTTGCCTGGTGGTCACTGTATTGGACAGTGCGGTGAATCCACATTGATTCAAATGGTCATGACCATACAATGGCCAAAAAACAAGTGAAAAAATGCTCCACATCACTAATCATCAGAGAAATGCAAATCAAAACCACAATGAGATACCATCTCATAGAAGTTAGAATGGCTATTACTAAAAATTCAAAAAACAGCTGTTGCTGGCAAAGGCTGCAGAGAGAAGGGAACACTTATAAACTGTTGGTGGGAGGGCAAATTAGTTCAGCCACTGTGGAAATCAACTTGGAGATTTTTCAAAAAACTTAAAACAGAACTACCATTTGACCCAGCAATCCCATTACTGGGTATATATCCAAAAGAAGACAAATCTTTCTAACAAAAAGACACATGCACCTGCATGTTCATCGCAGCATTATTCACAATAGCAAAGACATGAAATCATTCTAGGTACCCACTAATGGTGGACTGAATAAAGAGAATGTGGTACATATACACCATGGAACAAGATCATGTCCTTTACAGGAACATGGATGCAGCTGGAGGCCCTTATCCTGAGCAAATTAATGCAGGAACAGAAAACCAAATACAGCATGTTTTCACTTATAAGTGAAACATTGGGTACTTATGGACATAAAGATCCGAACAATAGAAATTGGGGATGACTAGAGGGAGGAGGACTGCAGGGAGGAAGCAGGGAAGGGTAGTAAACCTCGTTATTGGGTACTATGTCCAGTACGTGGGTCAATCATACCCCAAACCTCGGCATCACCCAAGATACCCAGGTAACAAACCTGTATGTGTATCCCCTGAATCTAAAATAAAAATTGGAAAACAAAAGGGTCATGAAAGCTTTGCTTTCTAAGTTAGGTTTTCCCGAAGTGTCCCGGCCTAAAACCCTGTGCTTGATTTATCTACTACATGCAGACGCTGTACTTGGTTCCAACTGCACAATGATAGACAAGGCACAGTCTGTGTCCTAAAATCTTACAGCCTAGTGCTTTCTCACAACACCGGACTGTCTCCTAAGAAGGCTGAGTAGGTTCTAATGAGTGAAATCATACCTATCTTATTTATTAAAATATTGAGGTGAATGGTAGACTGTAACATGATAGAAAACAACTGCTTCACAGACTGTTTGAGGCTTGATTACCAGAGGAATATATAATAAATAGTTTCTTCTTTTGGCATTGATAATTGATCCATTTAAAAAACATTATTGAGGTAAAATATGTGTATAGTTTCAATATTTCAGACTTGGCACTCTCTTTATATGCTCAAGTATTGTCAAATTCTGAAAAACTTGCTGACCTGAACCAGCGTGATTGTAGAGGCAAGGCCTGGGTTAGAATCCTGGCCCCTCTACTCTCTCGCTTTGGGCTTTAAGCAAATAACCTCTCTCCCTGAACCTCAGTTTCCTCATTTGTAAATAGGGCTAATTACATCTTTTTCATAGTGTCATTGAAAGGATTAAGTGCGGTATTATAAGTAAATTAACTAGAACAATAATGCTAGCTGACATTTAATACTCATTCACTATGCACCAGATACAGTCTAGGCACTTCACAGGCCTCAATTTATTTAATCTTTCAATCAATATGATGGTGTTTTTGTTATTTTCACTTTAAATATGAGGAAATTAAGGTACAGGGAGATGCATGTTTTCCAGCACATTGTGAACACTCAATGGCTGTTTTGTAATTGTTTTCTTATTATTATTGCTCATGATTTCTTGCAGTTGTCCACGCAGATAGCCAGTCAAACATTAAATAAAACAATGCTGTTATTTTTTGTAGCCCAATTAGATGTTATTCACGTTTCAGTTTCTGCCTTTTCCGAACCCCACTTACTATTATGTCTCCTCCTCTTATAAACTGCAGTCTGGGCTGGATAAATAGCATATCATAAAGGTAGATGATATCACATATGATGTCCACAATAAGCCAGTAGTGTATGTTGTCTGGGGTTTGATATGGGAAGACGAGGCGCAGTGGGATAAACCAGCAGTTCCAGTTATAGGCAAGGCTGACAATCAAGAGCCACAGGAGATAGAGTCGATCTGGAAAAACAGCAAGTGGAACAATCCAAATGACAGAGAACAAACACAGAAAGAATTCTCTTGCTTAGTTTGGGGAGGTTGGGACACTAACCTCTAGAGAGCTGTTTGCCATAGGAGGCTCTATTAAACATTCAGCACAATTCTGCCTCTGGACTGTGAGGCACCAGGCTTTACAAGAGATGTTAAATGATCTTATCACCTCTTCTGAAAGTGGACAGTTTCCTTCCAGTCTCCTGAAGAAGTGGCCACTCTGAGTCTGTCCACACAGGTAACTACTATTTGGATCAGGAAAGAATTTCACGAAAAGTCGGAAGGACTTTGCACAGACATCACTGCAGCCGCAGATCTTTAGTTCCTCAGTAGTTAAGTTGCAGGATTGATTGCCCAGGGCAGGTGGCAGAAAGGCCACATCCTGCCAGAAGGAGGATGGCACTAAATGGGAGGGCAGAGGGTCAGCCCATTAACGTAGTCCACGTCCCTTCACACATAGGCCTTCTCTGCCTATGGGAGGCCGCAGGAAAGGATTTATTCAATTAGAATAATCAACAATGTGAAGCCATGGAAGAAGACTGACACTTTATAATGAATTGCGAGTGTGTCAGTGCACATATTGTGGACTGCTTTGGGCCTTCTTTTCCAAGGTAATTAGGGGCAGGAGAGGATCTGGACTGCCTTTTAAATATAGGCAGGAATACTGTATTTCTTATCTTCACCAAAGATGGGCAAATGATCCTTTGCAGGTTATATAACTTAAATTCTGCTTGCTAGTTAGATTGAGATTATGAGGTAAGGAAAATAGAAGCTATCTGTGACTTTGAGTCACAGGGTTTCTTGGTGATAGCCAGCCCTCCCACTACAATAGTTCACCCTTTGTTAATACCTGTGTATGAATCTATGCTGCTTGGAAGTTTAAGTCGCTTTAAGTACTCTGTTAAAGGCATCTTCTTGACTTTGAAACACAACAGCCTGTAGTAATGTTCTTCTGTTGGCTTATCATCACTTTCTTTTACTGGTGGTACAGCCGTGGGCTTTGCTTCATAGGAAAAAAAAAAATGAAACATTTAAAGAGGTTAAGTTAGCTTAGTTAAAAACTTGAATTTCTTTTTTTTTTTTTTTTTTTTGAGACGGAGTCTCGCTCTGTCGCCCAGCCTGGAGTGCAGTGGCGGGATCTCAGCTCACTGCAAGCTCCGCCTCCCGGGTTCACGCCATTCTCCTGCCTCAGCCTCCCGAGTAGCTGGGACTACAGGCGCCCGCCACCTCGCTCAGCTAGTTTTTTGTATTTTTTTAGTAGAGACGGGGTTTCACCGTATTAGCCAGGATGGTCTCGATCTCCTGACCTTGTGATCCGCCCGTCTCGGCCTCCCAAAGTGCTGGGATTACAGGCTTGAGCCACCGCGCCCGGCCCAAAACTTGAATTTCTTAACCAAACACCGCATGTTCTCACTCATAAGTGGAAGTTGAACAATGAGAACATATGGGCACAGGGAGGGGAACATCACACACTGGGGCCTATCAGGGGTGGGCGACAAGGGGAGGGATAGCATTAGGAGAAATACCTAATGTAGACCATGGGTTGATGGGTGCAGCAAACCACCACAGCGCATGTATACCTATGTAACAAACCTGCATGTTCTGCACATATATCCCAGAACTGAAAGTATAAAAAAACCCAAAAAACTTGAATGTCTTAAAGTCAGAACATTTAGGAATCTTCCTCTTTTGATACAGACAGATGAAACAAAACCTTCATGACATTTAAAATAGTGACATTTATTTCACTGTGTGTGTGTGTGTATAAAGAAAAAATATGTCAATGTAAAAAATTAAAGGAAACACAATTTTTAAAATAAATAAATGTTTTTAAATTTTTCCAAAATAAAAAAAGAACAGGAAAAACTACTAAATGATGACAAAATTCAGGATAGTGATTACCTTGGCAAGGGAGCTTTGTCACCTGGGGAGACTGTAAGTCTTCTCTAGTGAGGGAAATGTCCTTTATCTTGGAGGGTGGTGATGGTGATGCAACAGGACTATTCATGTGTAAAAACTATCCAAGCATGGCGACACAGGCCTGTAGTCCCAGCTCCTTTGAAGGCTGAGGCAAGAGGATCATTTGAGCCCAAGAGTTAGACGTGGCAGTGAGTTGTGACTGTGCCACTACACTCCAGCCTGGGTGACAGAGCAAGACCCTGCCACTAGAAGAATAAAATAAGATTAAATAAATATATAAATAAAATGTTTGTCTACACTGAAATATTTATGGATGGAATATAGTGTCTGGAATTTGCTTTAAAAATTCATTGTAACTCCAATGTTATGGAAAATAAAATTTTAAAAAATGAAAAAAGAATATGTTAAAATAATTGAACTGTACACTTAATTGTGGATTTTACAGTTTATGTCTCAAATAAAAATGTAGAGTATAAAATAAAGGCATTCTCTAAAAAAGAAAACAAATCATGTTGTATATCCTAAAGTATACAATAAAAACAAAATAAAATAGTAGCATTTATGAAAATATACAGGTAAGGAAAACACTGGAATTTGGAAATATGTAACAGGTTTAAAGCTCACAAATAAGGTGTCACAAAGGTGTTACAAATAGAATATTTTAAATACAAGCTTGATTTTCACATACTTTGGAGCATCAATAAAGTCAGAGATCAGAAACACTGCAAATGTACGTCATTCTGCAGGTTTTGGTTTGGTGCTTCTTTACCCTCACATATGTCACACACAATATTCTTTTCAATATATCTTTATAAAAGCATAATGACTATGATTTCTTTTAGCCTCTTCTGTTTAAAAAGAAACTGTTATGCAATACACAGTTTATTTTGAAAACCCACATTCTCTTATACAGAACTATGAGGAAGGTCAACTCCATCCCATGTAATTATCAACTTGATTTGCTTTTATATGTTAAACATCCAAGCTTTGTTCTATTCTTTTTCTGTATATATATGTAAATATTTTATATAGATGTAATAATAGTATATATTATTTTTGTGCTCTACATATTGATTTTTTTTTTTTTTTTTTTTGGAGTCTTGCTCTGTCACCAGGCTGGAGTGCAGTGGCGTGATCTTGGCTCACTGCAACCTCTGCCTCAGCCTCCCGAGTACCTGGGACTACAGGCACGCGCCACCATGCCCACCTAATTTTTTGTATTTTAGTAGAGATGGGGTTTCACCATGTTGGCCAGGATGGTCTTGATCTCCTGACCTAGTAATCCACCCACTTCGGCATCCCAAAGTGCCAGGATTACAGGCATGAGCCACTGTGCCTGCCTGATTAATTTTCATAAACACATTTTTGTAATTATTAGGGTGGTTGATAATAGTCCCTCCCTTTACGTGATTGGTTTGTTGATGTCCTTTGCTCTGTTGGATACCCAGGTAATATTCCTGTATTTTTATAATATGTACTTTGCATAATATGGGTATTTTTAATATTTACAATAAAATTTGCTATAGAAGATACTGTTTGTGTCCTACACATATACCCTGAGCCTGGAGATCACCTGTAGGGGGGTTCCCTGTGTCTGTCGGAGGATTTCCTCGAGCAGGTTTACTTAAAGTGCTGGGGAGGTAACAGTATGAAGCTCCAGCACCAATCAGTTTCCTCCTCTTCCATTCAGATAATTCTCAAGTATGATCCACACAGCTTTTCAGCTGGATAAAGCCCCAATGGCACAGTAGGCCCTCACTATGTTGCCCAGGCTGGTTTCAAACTCCTAGGCTCAAGCAGTCCTCCTGTCTTGGTCTCCCAAAGTGCTTGGATTATAGGTGTGAGCCACTGCATCTGGTCAGTGATCCTCTTAGTAACCCATCTGTACATCTTAACTTTCTTCTCTGTCTCACCACTTGTACCTTCCTGGATCACTCTCAAAATAAACTATGTGTAAATAATTTTCTCAGGATCTGCTTTTGGGAAATCCAAACTGAAACATCTGCAAAACACAGGTACCCTCATTACTTCCTTCTTCCCAGTACTTGGAGGGAGCAATGCTTACCAGTTTGTGGGCTGGCTTCGGGTGAGGAGAGATCTCCCTCTACCAACTTTTTCTTGTAGAGGGCTGTTCTTTGACGCATTCTTTTCACCAGGTTGTGTAGCTGGGCATCAGCATACTCATTTATAACAGGAGCTGCAGGCGATTTGTTTTGTGGGCTAAATGAGAAAAAAATGGCAATAGAGATGGGTCCACGAAGAGATAGATACAAGGGAAGGATTAAACTTTTCACCTTCCTTATATATTCAAGATTATTAACTTCCCCTTCTTTTGCAATTGAATAGTACAATTCAAACATTAGGTTTAATGGAAATAGTGCTGGTGGAATACAGATTTGTTATTAAAAATATTAGAATCCTTAAATAGCAAGTGGTAACTCTTGACTATATTGGATCTTGATGACAGTGATTCTGTCATTACATTGTATCACTAGGACAAGTAAAGCTACAGATGGTGGGGCAGGCAGGCACCTAAGATGACCCTAAGATTCCCTGCCCCTTGGTATATGTGCCTGCATAATCCCGGGGACAATAAATACGGTGGTTTTATCCCCATCAATAGTCCATGTTATATGGCACAGTTGATAAGGAGATTATGTAGGTAGGTCTGATCTAATCATACCAGGCCTTTAAAAGTAGACTTCCTCCCACTGCTCACACAGCAAGAAGGCAGAGATTTGAAGCATAAGGGAGATTTTACTTGAGAGAAATCCTCCATAGCTGATCGTGAAGAAGAGGGTCACCTGGTTAGAATTTCATGAGGTCTCTAGGAGGTTGAGAGTGATTTCTGGCTAACTGTTCATAAGAAAACAGGGACTTCAGAGGTACAACTGCAGGGAACTGATTTTTCCAATAACCTGAGTGAGCTTGGAAGTAGATTCTTCACCAAAACCTCCCAATGAGAGCCTGGTCTGGCCTGGCCAATACCTTGATTTCAGCCTTGTGAGACCTGAAGCCAAGAACCCAGCTGAGCCCACCCAGACTTCTGATTCAGACCCATTTGCTAATGTGGGTTTTAATTTAATTTTATTTATTTGTTTTATCTTCAACTTTTATTTTTGGGTGTTGTTTTAAATCACTTAAGTATGTGGTAATTTGTTTTGTGGCAATAGAAAAATAATGTAGCTGCTGTGCTTCAATGAACTTCCTTTTGTTTTTTTGTTTTTGTTTTTGACTGAGTCTCACACTGTCACCCAGGCTAGAGTGCAGTGGTATGATCTTGGCTCACTGCAATCGCTGCCTCCCAGGTTCAAGCAATTCTCATGCCTCAGCCTCCCGAGTAGCTAGGACTGCAGGTGTGTGCCAGCACACCCAGCTAATTTTTGTATTTTTAGTAGAGACTGGGTCTTACCATGTTGGCCAGGCTGGTCTCGAACTCCTGACCTCAGGTGATCTGCCCGCCCTGGCCTCCCACAGTGCTGGGATTACAGGCGTGAGCCACCGTCCCCAACCAATGAACTTCCATTCTGAGAAAATATACAAACAGCCCAGCATGGAGTGTAGAGTAGACATTAGGATACTTCATCAAGACCTGAGTTTCCTCACAGATTTTCCTCAGAGCTCTCACTGTCTATCTTCCTTCCAATGTCTGACATTGGGTCTACATTAGCCCATGTAGGCTCCATCCATTCTCATCTCCTCATATCTGCCCCTCCTATCTCACCTCCAAGTGGCAGCCCATAGGGTTCACAGTGGATCTGGGTAACTTGTAGATTCCACTTAAAAAAAATCTCAGTATGAGATTTTCCCCCCTCCATGAACCCCTTCCTTATGTGGCCCACAAATATATCACATCTATAACTGTTTATAGATTCCCAGACTATCAGTGTTTTTCTCTCTTCCCTTATTATCATAGTACGATTTATACTTCTTTCAAAAGTAAATGATCCTGTCTCAGAATCAAGATCTCCAAGTATATCACATTAAGACATATATAAGCTTACGTAAGGATGGTGGAGACCAAGAGGCAATGAAAATAGTTCCGATTCATCTTAAACGGTTCAGAAATAGGTGGACACTAGGTCTGTAAAGCCAGAATAACTTTTTTTCTGGTTAAGACTTGTTGTCATAGATATAATTTCACGGATTCCTTCTTAAAATCTTGGTGTGCTTAGAAGTTTATTCATCCATCAAGCAGTTATTGAGTTTCTACTTTATGTACTGCAAATAGAAATTCAAGTTAGACAGCCGCAGGTCCGATAGTTGTTCATAGTTTAATGGGGGAAACAAGGATGTCAATCCATAGCTAATGATAAATAATAAAAACATGTGCAAAGTACTTTGCTCCACACTGAACTTAGCCTGGGGTGTCAAGGAGGGGCTTTGTAGAGGAAGTGCACTGTCTTAAGGGACTAGCATATCTTTGACAGATAAATGATAGACTGGTCTTTTAGGCATGGAGAGTGATATGTTCAAAGGCATGAAAGAACATGGCATGTTCAGCAAATTTTGGTGTGATTGGAACAGAGTATAAGTGTGTGCATAGGGGGCCAGGTGGCAGAGGGTGGCAGGAGTGATGGTGGTTGGGTCTGGAAAGGAAAGGTGAGTGAAGCCAGGTTATGATGGTCCCATGTGATCTAGTGAGGAGTTTAGACATTAAGCAGTGGGCAAAGAGACCCAATGCAGAGTATTAAGCAGACAAAAGGCCTGAGCAGACAGCATTGAACTTTGAAAAATTAGCAATAGTGAGAGGATAGGTTAATGAGCCACACATGGCGCTTTCGGATAATTCAAAGAAATCAAGAACGACTCGAGTTTCTATTACAAGAGACTAGACTCATGAGGATGACATCAATATAAATAGGAATTCAGGAAGCAGATGTTTGTATGTAGTAGCGGCATGAAAAAAATTAGTTACTTTTTGTGTATCTTCAGTTCGAGGTGTTTGTAGGACCTTGTGTGATAAAACCTTGTTTGTAATATCCGGGAGACATTCAGAAATACAGTTCTGGCAATAAGAACTTGGTATTCATCAGTGAATATGGAATATTTGAAGTGATTTATGTGTATAACATCATCATAGACTGTAAGATTCTCACAGCAAGGAACTATGTCTTTTCTTCATTCTCCGTAAGACCAGCACAAAGTAGGTTTTAAATAAATGCTTATTGAGTAAATATACCCACTACTTCTAACTATTTGTTCGACCTTAGTTGATGTGCCTGAGTGCTTTAAAATATATGTAAAAAGCTAAGTTGAAGATTGGTGAATCATTAACTATAAAGTCAGGTATTCAAACTGCCAAACTCTCTAATGACCCAAGATCTGAGGAGAATATTTTTTCTTTCCCTGAATTATCTATAAGCCCTAATTGACCATATAATTGCCATTTAGTTATATTACTTTGTAGTGTGCAAACCCACCTCATTGTTAAAATGCTGAAATTCATATGAAAAGAATGCAAGCATATCAAATACGTATCTATATTTTAACTACTATGCGTTTTTGTCTTCATGTTAGCTGGAGCATTATGATGTCATTTTATTTCATCTTCTTGTATTTCTCCAGCTTCTTTTCTAGGATCCTTGCCCTTCTCCTCTGCATATATACATATAGAAGCTATGAATGTATTTTTCTTTGGGTAATTTTATGATGGGACAGGAAAGGCAAATAGAAAGGAAGAAACATACATCAGGAGATAAAATCCAAAAGAGATAAAAGAAAAAAACAGTGAATTTGCCTTATATAACTATGCTTCATGTGAGCTCTGTTTGCTATTTCTTATTTATATTACTAATTTTTATATTTTGTAAAGCATTGTTTCTCGTAATTCCATGATGAAAGTTTTGGTAAACAGTAAAAATATCCTACAATTTAACTCTGTGTGTGTGTGTGTGTGTGAGAGAGATAGGATCTTGCTCTGCCGCCCAAGCCTGAGTGCAGTGGTACAATCATAGATCACTGCAGCCTTGACTTCCCTGGGCTCAAGCCATCCTCCCACCTCAGCCTCCTGGGTTGCTGGGACTACAGGTGTGCAACACCACACCTGGTTATTTATTTATTTTTTTGAGACAGGGTCTTCCTCTGTCACCCAGGCTGGAAAGCAGTGGCACGATCTCGGCTCACTGAAACCTCTGCCTTCCAGGTTCAAGCAATTCTGCTGCCTCAGCCTCCCGAGTAGCTGGGGTTACAAGTGCACACCACCACACCTGGCTCATTTTTGTATTTTTTGAAGTAGAGACAGGATTTCATCATGTTGGTTAGGCTAGTCTAGAACTCCTGACCTCACGTGATTCACCTACCTTGGCCTCCCAGAGTGCTGGCATTTCTTTTGTGTGTGAGTGTGTGTATTTTTTGTAGAAATGAGGTTTCACCAGGTTGCTCAAGCTGGTCTCAAACTCCTGGGCTCAAGCAATCTGCCTGTCTCAGCCTCCCAAAGTACTGGGATTACTGGTGTGAGCCACTGTCCCCGACCGATTCTACAAATGTTGATAAACATAGAAGGAAACTCATATTGGATAGTTGTTATTCTATTCTATTCTATTCTATTCTATTCTATTCTATTCTATTCTATTCTATTCTATTCTATTCTATTCTATTCTATTCTATGGATGGTGTCTCACTCTATCACCATCATAGCTCACTGAGGCCATAAACTCCTGAGCTCAAGCAATCTTCCCACCTCAGCCTCCTGAGTAGCTGGCAACAGATGTGTGCCATCATGCCTTACTAATTTATTTATTTTTTGTAGAGATGGGGTCTTGATTTGTTGCCCAGGCTGGTCTTTAAGCCAGGAGCTCCTGGCTTGAAGTAGGTTCCTCAGCCTCCCAAAGTACTGGGATTGCAGATGTGAGTCACCAAAGATGGTCAGTAACCATCTTTTATTGAGAAGAATGAGACTAAAAATTTATTTATATCTCTCTATGAAAGAATAAAGGATTTGTTATTGTTTGAATAAAATTTGTGACTTTTTTTGATATAGGTACAAGGGAAGCTCATTTTTTAAAAAGCTGATGAAAAAGAAAAGAACAATAGCAGTTTCCTTATTTCTTTAAATTCATTCTGAGGCACAGGCCAAAAAATTGTATAATTAACAATTAGGGTTACAGAAGTTTTTACCCTCCAGGGCAATGCTAGTAAGATTGGAATGGGTGAGGTGAGTTAAGTTTTTTATTTTTTGGGGTAAAGTGGTGGGGTTGGAGGGAAGTTCATTGTGAAAGGGAAGATACGAAAGAAAAACACGTAGTCTGCAGCTGTACTCAATATTATTAGTTTTAAGAAAGAGAACATTTATAAGATGTGGATCTTGAAATTGGTTCTTTTAAAACTATCTGTGTTTTCACATGCATGCAGGGATAACATATTCTCTAGTTTAAGATTGCTGCTTTAGTATAACATGGAGAGATGACTAATTTTGATGGGCATGGTAACATGAGTGGGTGGTGATCAGCGGTGAGTTCACAGCAGAGGTGGTATCCTAGTTGAATCATGAAGGATGGACAGCACTTTGATAATGTATAGGGAAAGTATTCAAAGCAAAGGAAACAGCTTTAGAAAAATGGTGTTCATTACTGCCTAATAGAATACAATAAAGGTTCAAACATTTTAACATACGACCCCAAGTGACCTAAAATTTGGCTTGCATGATCAGTTGAGATTGATGGGGAACCAAGGCAGAATTCTAAGCAGAAGAGGGACATGATTAGCTATGCTTTGGAAAAATAATTGAAAAAAGAAAGAAGATAATTAGGTGCAGTAAGAAGGAAGTGTGACTTGAAGAATGGAGAGAGTCAACTTAAAATATGTGGGTTAATGTCAGAGTAGGGAATTCCATGTTTGGTCATTGTACTACATTGAATAATATTCTGCCAACATTCATGTTCACCTGGAACCTCAGAATGTGACCTTATTTTAAAATCGAGTCTTTATAGATATAACTATTTAAGTTAAGATGAAACCATACTGGAGTAGGGTGGGCCCTCAATCCAGTGACTGAGGTCTTTATAAGAAGCCTAAGTTCTGGAGTGGCCTATCAACTGCAATCCAGTACCCTTACACTAATGGTGCCTTTCCTATTTTTGTATCTGCTCATGAATATAGTAATTTACATATAGTTAATTTATGTTTGCCAAGTCTCTTAGGTACACGGATGATGAATAAATCAGAACAGTATGAATTTTTTTAAAAAGCCTAGTTGAAGACAGAAAACAGACACAAGGAGAATGCCATGTGACAACAGTGGCAGAAATTGGAGCACTAGATCCCTAAGTCAGAAAACACAAAGGATTGCTGGTGATCACCGAAAGTTAAGAGAGAGAGCATGGAACGAATTCTCCCTCAGCTCTTTCAGAAGGACCAACCTTGAATTCAGGCTTCTGGCCTCCAGAACTGCGAGAAAATAAGTATCTGTTGTTTTAAGCCACCCAGTTTGTGGTAATTTGTTATGGCAGTCCTAGGAAACTAACAGAGTTAGCAAAGCGGAAATTATGATACCACATGGACAACTCATATGGAAGCATAAGTTGTAAGAGAAATAGCAATACATTCAGTTTAGCAGATGTTAAACTTGAGTCATAAGAATCAAGGTCTCTTTCAATACATTTGGTACAGCAAGCAGTTGAGAATTTGGGTCTGGAAACTGGAAGGGAAGACTGAGTGGTAGATATTGAACTAGGCTGAAATCACCTGTCTAGAGGATATGGTGGGAATGATATAGTGGATGAGATTACCAGTAAAAGCCTGCATAGAACAAGAAAAAATTGGGAAGTTGCAACCTTGGAATTTACTGACATTTACAGCATAGCATAAGAAAAGGAACTGAGAAGTAGCAATTAGAGAGATAGATCTAAAAGAGACAAATGTCACAAACAAATCAGAGAAGGTAAGAGTTTGAAAAAGGAGGTCAGTGGCATCTTATGCTGCACACAAAGTGAGTAGGATGGGGGCTAGAGGAAGGGGCAAGTAGGAGTTCACTGGTCATCTTTAAGAACATTGGTTAGGGAGATGTGTAATGCCGTCACATTTTGTCATTTTATCCCCATTTGTCTTAACAAGTATTTTGTAAAAACAGGTATGTAGAATCTTGTGTTTGTTCTCTAAATAGTGTTTTGAATTTCTATTCATTATTTTCTTTTGCAAACTTTGCTAGATTCCTTTCAATTCTTAACTAAGAATTAATTCATTTTTCAGTGACTTAACTCATTTCTCAAAAATCCCAGTTGGTTCAATTTTTTAAAACCTACTGTTTCTATCTTGTTGAATAACAGACACGAATTAGGCAAAGAGTATTGCATTCCAATTTGGGAAGTTTTTAGGGGAGAAAGAAGCAGGTCCTTTTTCTTTTGCCATAGTTAGGCAATAATTAATGATAAATTCAGACAGCTGCCCTCAGAAGTTATATCTGAAAAAAATCCCACTTTAAATACATGAGTATTTTTGGTGGGAATACATTTCTGAGTGAAAGTAGTAAAAAAT
>NW_012099821.1:37287-165428 GCF_000951045.1 Mandrillus leucophaeus
GCACAATCTAGGCTCACTGCAACCTTCGCCTGCTGGGTTCAAGCAATTCTCCTGTCTCAGCCTCTCAAGTAGCTGGGATTAGAGGTGCCTGCCACCACGCCTGGCTAATTTTTATTTTTGGTACAGATGGGGTTTTGCCATGTTGGTCAGTCTGGTCTTGAACACCTGACCTCAGGTGATCCACCCACCTTCGCCTCCCAAATTGCTGGGATTACAGGCATGAGCCATTGCGCTGGGCCAGGATTGGTGTCCTTATAAGAAAAGGAAGAGACACCAAAGAGCACTTTCTTTCATCTCACGCACAGTGGAAAGTCCATGTGAAAATACAGCAAGACGGCAGCCATATACTAACCATCTACAAGGAAGAGAGGCGGCTTCACCAGAACTGAACCTGACAGCACCTTGATCTTGGACTCCTAGTCTCCAAAACTGTGAGAAAATACATTTCTGTTTGTTAAGCCTGTGATATTTCAGTCTGTGGTATTTTATTATGGAAGCTCAAGTGGACTAACCTGGAATACATACATATCAAGATAAAAGGGGTAAATCTATTTTAAGAAGCAGGTGAAAAATTAGATCAAGATATTAGGCCAAATGCCATAAATCCCAAGATGACTGAAAAAAATGTTGTGAAAACTCTACGGTACTAGAAAGCAAGACATTGCCACCAGTAAGCCAGAAAATTTGAGACATTTCTGAAAGATAGAAAGCATATGGGTTCATATGTTAGCCCATTTAATGCTCACAGTTGTAAAGTGCTCAGAACAGCATTGATGTTAATGAAGAAAACCATCATTCAAAACAGTCACGGTAGATGCTCATTGCAAAGTGAGAGGGTTCTGGGAGAGTTTTACCCTTGGAGGAAGTGAATACAAGGGGCCAGAAGGGGCCATAGTCAACCACTGAGGTGATTCCACACCGATTGCATTCAGAGTAATGAAGTAGGCTGTTCTCCTTTTGACCAAACCTGCATTCAGTTGATAAGCGCAGAAGCATTTTCCTCTAGGCGGTGAGAGAGAATTTGAACTAGAGAAGCAGAGCTGTATCTTAGGAGGATGGCAACAATCAAAAGGAATGGGGAACTCTATGCCCAGACAGTGAGTTGGTTTTATACTACTCTTGACAGTGGTTTTCCCTCACAGTGTAGAAAGAATACGGTCAACTGAACATCATCTACAGCAATGGCATACCAAGTTGTGGGGTGACGAGGGGAGGTGGAGTGAGAGGAGGTTGTGGGACTCATCTTCCCCAGGTGTAGTCAATAAATGGGGGACATTGTCTGTAGGAAGTTTAAAAGAACTCCTAAAACACCTAAAAGTTGGTTTGATTTTTATTATTGCCATGTGCTAATAATTCTTAAAAACACTGATAAATGCTTCTACCCCCAAGGTAAACTGCTCCCACTGTTTGCTCTGTGTTCACTACAAATCTACACAAGTTATAGGGACAATTTCTAGTACAAAGATGATCACACAAACCCCAAATTACCAAGTGATTGCATGAAATCACTACTATGAGAAGCACTGAAGAAAACAAATAAAGAAACCCCAGTATCTAAAGAAACAGAATAACAAAGCTGATGACATGTTTTAAAAGCTTGATATCTTCATAAAGGTAAGAAAAGATATCTATTATATGTTGATTGGGATAGTTTATTGCAAAAGGGAATAGATAAGAGACTTGAAGATAAAAAATTGATTATCCAAAAAACAAACAAAAAACAACAACAACAACAAAAAGATACGAGATTAGCTACACTACAGAATGAACACAACAGAAGAGAGAATAAGTGAGTTGAAGAATTTTCTCAGTGTAGAACAGGACAACGGGTGTAAAAGTATGCAAAGACAGGACTGAAGTTACATCAGGTAAGAAAGGCATATGGAGAATAGATCTAGAAGTTACAACGCCTGTATAAATTCCCAAAGGAGAGAATAGAGGAAAAAGAAGATAAATCAAAGAAACTGTAGAGAAACATTATGCAGAGTTGAAGAAATGTACAAATCTTCAGATGCAAAGAGGTCATGAGCGGTGAGTGAGATGAATAAGAGAAAACTCAAACTTGGCACACTGTCAGAAATCTCAGAACACTAAAATTAAAAAGAAAAATTCTAAAAGCTTCCAGAGATGGAAAAAAACAACAACCTTATAAAAACATTAAATTGGCTTCAGATTTCTCATTGACAACACTGAACACTAGAAGCTAATGGAGCAATATCTCAAAATTTCCCAGGGAAAATAAATTTTCTTTGAACTCCATGTTGCCAAACCCTAGATAAGATTATCTCTTTGTTTTGCTCAGGAAGACTTCACCTTCTCCCAAGCACAACTCTTCCTTGCTAAGAAAGCAGCAAATTCCATTTTTGTGTCAGCTATTCAGTGGTGGCTTCTTCCTTTTGCACTAGGAATATCATGTAAAAGGTAAAAATGTTTAAAAAGAGAAAGCAAATGAAGAAGTTGAAATTTTTCTTGGTGTAGCGTGTAGAGCTCTGTAAAAGTTTTATTGAGAAATTTAGTGTAGGTCTTCGGGCTAAAGTAGATCTGCTGACCTTTTCCTGAATCTAAATTTTGGAACCACATAATGAAGAGAAATATGCTATTTCCATAGGTCAGACTGTGGGCCTACTTACCCACCTACCTATCTTGAGTGAGGACTTCCTCTAAGA
This sequence comes from Mandrillus leucophaeus, assembly GCF_000951045.1. NCBI lineage: Eukaryota > Metazoa > Chordata > Mammalia > Primates > Cercopithecidae > Mandrillus > Mandrillus leucophaeus. Next base: position 39,954 of record NW_012099821.1, read on the forward strand.
AGTAATTCATGCCCAGATGGACTTACTGAACGGCAGAAGGAAACACCTAGAGAAAAGTAAGTCCTGATTTCTTGCCTTTGAGGCAAAGCAATCCCAACCACGACTAAAGAGTGGTGGATGAATATCTTGGCTTCTGACCAATTAGGTCAGCAACTTCTCCAGCTATGAGTAAACTGGGAATGAAACAGGGGATAGCAAGAGGCCAGTTTGACAGGGGGATTGTAGAGGTACTTCAACGCCCCAAAACAAATATCAGTACTTCTGAGGTTGATTTGTCATTGCCTCGGTAGCAGGATGTGTGGCTGGAGTCTGGAGATAAAAGCAGAAGTACATGAAGCAGAGATTGTCTTCTTTCATCGCAATGCCAGGAGAGATGTGTGAAGAGCTCCTGGAAGGGAGGGATTCCATTCAAAACAATTCAATCATCTAAATGCAAACGGAGGACATTTGTAGAAACAGGGAAACCAAGAATGTCCGAGTCAATAACGCAAAATCGCATGTGAGCCTTAGAGAAACCAGAATGAGCACAGACAGAAGGAAATCAGAGTAGGGAAGGGGGAAGAAGTCAGGGTGTCAATAAACAGAAATGTAGAGTAAGGTCCTGCTTCTGCACATTGGGATTCAGGACTGTAAGACAGAGGTCTAAACTCTGTTGACCTGTGTGTGGTTGAGGTCAGCCATCAGAGCCCTGGAGCACCAGGATCCCAGTTTTTGGCCATCTAGAAATTAGGAGGTTCAGTGCCTGACTGGGAAAGTTCTTGGGTCGATTCTTCTTTAAGAGTGAGTGGGTAGTAAATGGTTTTCAGAATTATACTTCCTTGACTGGAAAATATTTACACAGCTTCTTTCTCTGAAAGCATAGAGAGAGACATCATTTTTATTACAGGTAAAGAATTAACAGCACCTAATAAAGAAAGAATGGAGAATGAATATTCAATTTGATGTTAAAATAAAGGACAGTACAGTGCATATATTTAACAGATACTCTGAGTGCCAAATTAATGTCTGGTTCTTTTCCTTCTTCTTCTAAACAAAAAGCCAGGAAGATACATTGAGTTGGTCTGAATGCACTAAAGAGCCAAACTAAGCATATCCAAGCAGGTCCTGGATATGTGGGTGAAATTTAAATGTTTTTTGACCTTCAAACCACTAAATGAAGGAAGATTGAAATGTCTATTAGAAGTACATTAACAAAAAAGAGTAAGGTAAAATTAAACAAATTGCTGATAACTGCCGAAACTCAGCCAGAGACCTGTACTGATAGTCTGACTCTATATTGAAACTGTCCTTGAGATGCAAACAGATGGTAATAACTTTTTTTCATTTTTTAGGAATTATATTTTCACGAAGACATTTATACTGACTAGGTCACTGTCATAAGTCTTGATTGGTGTCAGTTATCTGCTGCTGGGAACAGACCTGCAGGATATTCATGTACCATTAAAAAGCTACCAAGTGATTTTTGACAAAGATAAAAAAGCAATTCAGAGGAGAAAAGATAGCCTTTTCAATAAATAGTGCTGGAGCAACTGGACCGCCAGAAGCAAGAAAAGTAAGCTTCAACCTAAGCCTACACCTTATACAAAAAATTAACTCAAAATGGATCGTGGACTTAAGTGGAGCACATAAAATTATATTTATGTTTTAGAAAACAATAGGGATAAGTTCTGGATCTATGGCTGGCAAAGAGTTCTTAAGTTGGACACTAAAAATACAGTCCATAAAAGCAAAAATCAATGAGATTGCACTTGGTCAAAATGGGAAACTTTTGCTTTGTGAAAGATATTATTATGTTAAAAGCATGAAAAGGCAAGCTACAAGCTGCAGAGTGGGAGAAAATATTCGCAGACTACCTATCTGACAAAGGTCTAGTATCTAGAGTATAAAGAATTCTCAAAATTCAACAGCAAAATACCAAAACAATATAATTATGAAGTCGGTAAAAGACATGAACAGACATTTCACAGAAAATGATATTCAGATGGAAAATAAGTACATGAAAAGGTGTCTTGCATCATTAGCTACTGGGGAATGCAAATTATAATCACAATGAGCTATAACTACACATCCATCAGAATGGCTAAAATAAAAAATAGTGACAACACCAAATGCTGGCAAGCCTGGGAAGAAACTGGATCAATCAAACACTGCTGCTTGGAATGTAAAATGGTACAGTCACTCTGGGAAACAGTTTGACAGTTTCTTATAAAGCTAAACATGCAATTATCATATGACCCCTATAATTATACTCCTGGGCATTTATCCTGGAGAAATACAAACTTTGTGTTTGCACAAAAACTTGTGCACATATATTCATAGATTTATTTGAAATAACCCCAAACTGGAAGTAACCTGGATGTCTTTCAGTAAGTGAATGGTTAAACTCTGGTACATTCATGTCATGGAATACTTAGCCGAAAAAAAAAAAAGGAATAAACTCTTGATGCACACACAGTTTGAAAAGATCTCTGGAGAATTATATTGATTAAAAGCCAGTCTCAAAATATTATGTACTGTATGATTCAATTTATATAACATTCTTGAAATAACAAAATTGTAGAGATGGAGAATAGCGATTGTCAGGGATCAGGTTTGGGTGTGGTTATAACAGTGCAACATGAGGGATCTTTGCAGCACGGAATTTTGTGGTTTGGGGATACATGAGCTTGCACAAGAAATAAAATTGCACAAAACTAAATATGCCATACACAAACACACACGCATGGATGAGTACAAGTAAAACTGCAGAAATATGAATAAGATCAGTGGATTATCATTGTCAATATCCTGGTTGTGAATTTTCATTGTCAATATCCTGGTTGTGAGATTATCGTACTATAGCTTTGCAAGATGTTACCATTGGGGAAACTGGGTAAAGGGTATATGGGATATTTCTGTATTATTTCTTACAACTGCATGCAAATCTATCCCCAAATTAAATTTGTAATTCATAGAAAAGGCCTCATTAACCCGAGGGCAGGCTGTTTGCTTAGTTAATGCTGAGCATATTTAGGCAGAACCTGGAGTTCTATAACCTTGCCACTCAGAGTGGTGCACAGACCTGTCACATTGGCATCCCCTGAGAACTTGTCTGGGCCCCATCCTAGGTCTACTGAATCAGAATCTGCATTTTCACAAGCTCCTCAGTTAATTTATATGCACATCAAAGTTTGAGAAACATTGTTTCATAAGAGTAGTATTGCAATTTTATATTGTAAAATGTTGGCAAGAGCCACACTTCCTCCCCCCGAAAGCTTAAACATCCTTTCTCTTTTCTTGAGAGAAGGGTAAAAAGTCCTGTGTTTTCTGGAATGCTAGCTGTGTCTAGATCACTAATGATTCTCGCAAAACTCAATGGCTTTCTTAGGTCCCTTTCAGATGAATGAACCAAAGCCCGGTCTATCTTACTGAACAGTCATATGTGCAGATAGGTGATAGAAGGTATAAACAAATTATGACTGAGTTAACAGAAGAGAGAAGTGAAAATAATTAGAACTCAATGTTTATTGAGCTTTAAATAGTGAGTATTTTGATTTTAAGAGGCAGAATTAGTCTCATAATGAGTATCTTCTCTTTAAAAAATGGAGAACATTTAGAATATATGGAACACAACTAAATAAGAATATAGTTATTAGGGTTTTATGTTAGCAGTGTGTGCCGGAAGGTGAATTTGTTAATATTTAAACTGAATGACATAAACTTAGTTTGCTTATATGTAAAGTAAAGCTAATATTTTACAGAGGAGAATAATGTATTAATAATAAACTATGGGAAAACACTTTGAATCTTCAAGAGGAAAATGTAGAAATGAAGAACACCATATGGTACTATAACATAAATTTCGAAGGCTATTCAGAGAGGCAGGCTACTCTCCTGATGAACATTGTCATCAAATTTTACAGTCCAAATTACTTACCATGTCTTGTGCAAATAATTTGTATAGTCTGTCACATACTGTATTATACTGAATATTCAATTCAAATAGCCTAGTTTCTGAAGGGCATAACAGCACATAGCTGTAAAACTTACTCATAAATCATATGGGCATGGTTAATGGAGCTCACCGTTCGATCTATTTGTAGTCAGTACAGATCTTGGATGTGCATCATAGATTTTTATATAAATTGAGGACATCAACAGTCATATAAATTTGCATTTGCAACTTGATTTCTCTTAGTGAATGTGACAGAATCATCCCATTGGCTACAAGCAAACTGCAAAAGCAGTGTAAAAGATATGACATCCTTAAAATATTGCAGACACCCTACAGATCTGTTCTTTTTAATTTGATATTTGAGAAGAAGAGATAATTGTAAGCAAAACTGTGTAAGAATCCTTTTGGAAACTGAAATCTGTACTTGGCTTTCTAGCAGTAACCTGAATGCAGGGTGTTCTGTAATTGATAAGAGGCTGGGATTATTATGGTTCCTGCTGTGCTATCTGTGGTACTAGGTTCTTAAATTTTTTAATCAGGGGATAAGGTGTTTGTCATAAAGGCTTTAAGTGTGACTATGGTGACATTGGAAGTAAGAGATCACAGTACCACAGCTGGAGAAAGGTATATTGCTTTTACGCTCATGAACTAGATATTTGTATTTGCTTGTATGCGGGAAAATTCAAGTTTTGTAGTGCCAGGAACTTAAAAAATTTTTATGTCTCTTTTAAAGAAAAATAATAGAAAATTATAAATTCTAATTTCAATGTAGAATCTTCATTGAAAGAATCTGAAGCTTAAGCTTTATTAGCTTCATAGTAAAGTCATCTCTGAAGATGTTAAAGATTGTTCAAAACACCAGAGTGTTTTAAAACCTACCATCCAGAGGTACCATTTCACACTCACTAGGATGGGCATAATAAGAAAAATGGACAATAAGTGTTGGTGAGTTTGTGGAGTAACTGGAACCCTCGTACCTTGTTGGGAATATGAGATGGTTCAGTCACTAAAGTATAAAAACCGGTTTGGCAGTTTCTCAAAAAATTAACCATAGAACATTCATAATAGCACTATTCACAGTAGCTGAAAGGTGGCCAACAGCCAAATGTCCATCATTAGATAAACATACAATATATATACAATGAAGCATTATTCAGCCATATAAAAGAGTGAAGTACTGATACATGCTATAACATGGATGAACCTCAAAAACATTATGCTAAGTGAAAGAAGCTGGACACAAAAGGCCATATATGGTATGATTTCATTCATATGAATAACCAGACAAGTTCATAGAGACAAAACACAGATTGTTGAATACCAGGAACTGGGAGGAGCAGAGAACGGGGAAAAACTGTTTAATGGGTAAAATATCTTACTTTAGAGTGATAGAAACTTTTTGGAACTAGACAGAGGTGGTGGTTGCACAACACTGTGAAGGTACTAAATGCTGTTGTGAATGTATCAGTGCACTTTGGTTAATTGTGTGTTATATGAATTTCCCCTCAATCAATTACTTTGTAAAAGTCCACCACTGTTCATTCGCTCAATAAACATTTATTGATGTATTAGGCCTTTGACTGGGAGCTGGAGATATAAAGACGTTGCCCCCATGAAGCATAGCACAGTATAGGATAACCTTGTAGTGTGCTGAGTTCCAACTAAAGTATTTATAGAGTGCCTGTTATGAAATAGATATCCAAATATGTTAAGAAGATAAATCACATTACTTATTCTTAAATAATTTAATATCAAAATGAAAAATACAATTACAGAATTGTGTGACATTCACAATGAGTAACAAAAAAGGAATTATCAGGCAACCTTCAAAAACCAAACAGGGCTTCAGATTATTGCAAAAGGTGGATGAGTTTCAGAAATGGAGGGAACTATGGGATGAAAATGAATAGATGCATGAGGGTATGAAGGAGTTTAGATCTTATGGGAGCTAAGAGAGGACCAGGAGAGATATGTTTTGGGTGGTATTTGTTTTCTTCTTCTCTCAACTGGGAAGATTTTTATTGTTAACCCGAACTAAGATGATACTCAATAAATTTTGTACATTGATCCTTAATTTGTTCTCTAAAACTACATAGCACAAATCTAACCCCTCTTCCATAAAATGGACAAATATTACCTGAAGATAATCATCATTTCCTTCCAATCATGAGCCTTAATTTTTTTAGGATGCCATGTTATTGAGGATATTTGTATGTGGCATGATATTAAGACCCCTTCATTATCACTGTGGGTGCCTTTCCTGGAAGCACTCCTTTTGTCGAGTCCCTTTCAGGATGCCAAGTAGCAAACAGAATACCACAGGTCTGCCTTATTTTATTTTATTTTTTTGAGACAGTTTCTTTCTGGAATTTATCAATTTTGTCTAGATTTTCCAATTTATTGGCATGTAGTTCCTCATAGTAGCCTTTAATGACCCTTTGAATTTCTGCAGTATCAGTCGTAATGCCTCCTTTTTCATGTCTCATTTTATTTATTTGGGTATTTCTTTTTTTCTTAGTCTTGCTAAAGGTTTGTTGATTTTGTCTATCTTTTTAAAAAACTCAACTTTTCATTTCATTGATCTTTTTTTTAAAAAAATTATATCTCATTTATTTCTGCTCTGACTCATTATTTGTTTTCCTGTACTGATTTTGGGTTTTACTTTCTCTTGTTTTTCTAGTTCTTTACTTGGTTTTTCTACTTTTTTATGTAGGTGCTTATTGCTATATACTTTCCTCTCAGTACTGATGATTTCACCATATGCCACAAGCCTTGGTATGTTGTGTTTCCATTATCATTTGCTTCAAGCAATTTTTAAATTCTTTTCTTTTGTTTTTCATTAACCCATGGGTCATTCAGGAGCATTTTGTGTAATTTCGATATGTGTGTATAGTTTCTAAATTTCCTCTTGTTACTGATTGTCAGTTTTATTCCATTGTGGTCAGAGAAGATAATTGATATAATTTCATTTTTGTTTTCAATTTTTAAGGGCTTGTTTTGTGGCCTAACATATGGTCTACCCTTGAGAATGATCCATTTGCTGAGGAGAAGAATGTGTACTCTATAGCCATTGGATGAACTGTTCCATAAAAATTCATTAGTTCCATTTGGTCTGTGGTGCAGATTAAGTCCAATGTTTCTTTGTTGATTTTCTGTCTGGAAGATATATCCAATGCTGAAAGTGGGGTGTTGAAGTCTCTAGGTATTACTGTATTGGGGCCTATCTTTCTCTTTAATAATATTTGCTGTATATATCTGGGTACTCCAGTGCTGCATGCATATATATACACACACAAAAACCAATTTTTATATATATATATATTTACATATAATTTTTTTTACTTTTTATTTTTATTATTTGTTTTTGAAATTTCTTTTTATTTTTTCTTTTTATTTTTTATTTTTTATTTTTTTTATTTTTTTTCCTTTTTTTTTTTTTATCATTATACTTTTGAGTTCTAGGGTACCTGTGCACGATGTGCAGGATTGTTACATATGTATACATGTGCCATGTTGGTGTGCTGCACCCGTTAACTCGTCATTTACATCAGGTATATTTCCTGATGCTATCCCTCCCCACTCCCCCCAGCCCATGACAGGCCCCGGTGTGTGATGTTCCCCACCCTGTGTCCAAGTGTTCTCATTGTTCAGTTCCCACCTATGAGTGAGAACATGTGGTATTTGGTTTTCTGTCCTTGTGATAGTTTGCTTATAATGATAATTTCCGGCTTCATCCATGTCCCTACAAAGGACATGAACTCATCCTTTTTTATGGCTGCATAGTATTCCATGGTGTATATGTGCTACATTTTCTTAATCCAGTCTATCATTGATAGACATTTGGGAACCTTTTATTTTCTAAGTGCTCAAAAATCACATTTAGTCATTGATTCTGGTGTTCTGCCAAAGATCTGATAAAGCTGTGTGACCTATAGTTTCCAGATTCTATATCATAACCTCTTTGAAAATGAATTCGTTTATTTGTATACAGCAGATTCAAGTTATTTGTAAATGAAGATTCTTCTAAATGTCATTTGTTATTTAGATATTCTTTGAAAACCAAATATAAGTATAATTTTCATCAGGGCCAAATACAGATTTGAATCTACCTTTGTATGAACGTTATTATGACTTTATAGTCTAGGGTAATTATTTCTCTTTAATGAGTGGAATAAAAAGCACATTTCAAGCTTGTACTTGGTGGAGGCTTTTATTGGGGCAAGGACGTTTTTATACAAAGAAAGAGAAAACAATCACCTATGGAATTCGATTCGTTGCTCCATTCCCTTGCTAGCACCTCTCCACATGCTTGATGATATTTAAATTTCTTCATAGGGAAAAAGTTTTCATCCCACAATTAGAATCAGGCTTAACTGCTTTTTGAAGAGGTAGTATGTAATTTGTGTTAAGGTATAAATTACCAAGTTTTTTATATCTTGAAACAGATTTGGATGATAGAGTGAGGTAGATGGTGGTGGTTAGTGGGAAGGGGTAGTTTGTTAGAAGGGGTATTAAGAGTTGGGATTTTCAATGTGAGAGACGTGAAGGTTTGAAAATAAGTAAGAAAAGCACTTAAAGGATGAAGTCAAGGGCCTCTGAGAGCCAGGATGATAGATTCTATTTCACGTTTAACACAGGATCACCATAGACCAAAGCAAGTTTATAACTAAGGCAATGAAGGTCATCTGTCTCCTCCCTTCCCCATTAATTGTGAACTTTAGTTTTGTAAGCTCCTAAGAGGCAGTAAACAAGTCAGAGACCTGTCATCTATATGGGAGTATATGGCACGTATTTATTGTCCTAGGTGCTGGGTTTATTTTTTTTCAGCTAATGACAGCTTTTTTACAATTATTAATCAACGATGGAGGAAGTGATCATTGGAGTACACCTTTATATTTTGAAGGTTAGTAAAGTTACTCTCACAACTTGATTTTTCTTCTGAAAGCATGTTTTCAAGATCCTTACAATTTGAACCTCTTTTTTAAACTCCATCTATTGCATCTTAGTATCATATTGGAAATTAAAACAGAATTTTAAAATCTTCTTCATTATAATCTTATGTAATAATTAATAATTTAGATATAAATTAATTGGCCATAATTTTATAAGTAAACAATAAAATCAAGACTATTGAATGTTGGCCAGGTGCAGTGGCTCATTCCTGTAATCCCAGCACTTTGGGAGGCCAAGATGGAGGATTGCTTGAGGTGAAGAGTTTGAGACCAGCCTGGGCAACATAGCGAGAACCCATCTGTCTCTCTCTCAAAAATAATAAATAAATAAGACTATTGAATGTTAATATATTGCATATAAGTACCATTTCCAATGAGCCATGTATTGGTACTTATGGATTCTTGTTGAATATGATATATGATGATGGCTCATGACAATGTTCTGACATCCACAACAATCAATACAAGGAAAAACTGCTGAAAGCTTTCAAGTTTTTCATTGTCTGAAAACGGCAGTTAGTTTGGATAGAAATTTAATTGCCCGTACTTTCAATCTCATTGTATTAGATCCCTTTTGCTAAATGTATAGGGTTGTCCAAGTATTTTATTTGAACAATGCTTATAATTTCCAATCTTTGCAGGTGGTGAATTCTTTAATCTTTCTTCTTAGCCTCTCTAAGAGGAGAGACAATTGGAATCTAAAATACAGTTTATTTCCTTTCCTACTTTTTTTCTCCTTCCCATCCTCCCCTCTTCTCCTCCCTCTGTGATCCAATCTCTCTTTCTTTCTCCTTTTGCTTTCAATTCAAATCAAGCCAAATAAAATGGCAAGACCCCCACAAAATTTTGTTTAACATGTTCAATTTCTTTTTGAGTAATACAAAGATACTAACTTGCTATAATTTTTATTGTAACTTCAAAGAAATGAGACCTAAGCATTTCCAAAACTAATTACTGCAGATTAAGAGCAACATTGTATGAGATGCAATGTTTATTTTTAATTGGTTTAATTCAGTTAACTAATACATACATCTGAAGCTCTTTATGCTTTTTTCCCTATTTGTCAGTGATAAACTTACCTCTATCTGAGGCATTTGTGTGACATCTTAGGAATTACTAAAATATGTTGCCTGCCATTTTCAATTTTTTTAATACTAATAACCATTCAACTAAACGTATGAAAATTTACCACTAGGAAATTTCCATGAATGAATACTTTCAACTAGTTGTATTTAACTGATAGTCGTGGTAAAAATTCTGGAAATTTTTCTTAGAGTAAGACTTCTTTTTCTAATGTTATTTTCTATTTACAAAATGTCCCTTGGTTACAATTAACAAGATTAAATTGTTTAAATTCTACTTCCTTTTCTCCTCACATCTCCAATACCCTCAGGTTATGGTATGAATCAAAACCAGTGGACTGAACTGAAAGTAGATGGACTGGTAGACCAAGGGGAAGAATTTTTTTTTTTTTTTTTTTTTTTTTTTTTTGAGACAGAGTCTTGCTCTGTCACCCAGGCTGGAGTGCAGTGGCATGATCTTGGCTCACTGCAACCTCTATCTCCCGGATTCAAGCAATTCTCATGCCTTAGCCTTGTGAGTAGCTGGGATTATAGACTGTGCCGCCACGCTTGGCTAATTTTTGTATTTTTAGTAGAGATGGAGTTTTGCCATGTTGGCCAGGCTGGTCTTGAGCTCCTGGCTTCAAATGATCTGCCAGCCTCAGCTTCCCGAAGTGCTGGGATAACAGGCGTAAGCCACTGTGCCCGGCGGGAAGGAATGTTTTTGAATCATTCCCAATCTTGATAGTTTCTGGATAATTATCATGGTCGATATAGTTTAAAATATAAACAATATTGCAAATATTGAATCCCAGCTCCACTAAAATCCCTGCCTCCACAGCCTAGAATAAATGCTTTAAGTTTTTATACTTTGGGAAGGTATGCAAATGAACCTGTTATTTTCTATTTTACTAGCTGTGATCTCATAATTGCTTCAATTAAAATTTATGCACATCGTACCTATCCCTCTCATCTTTTAGATTCAGCTGTTCCTTGGCTATAGAAAAATCTCTGGCAAGCAGAAGGGTGGAGAGTATAAACTGGAACTTCGAATTTTTAAGTTTAAATTGGCAAAATATGTCAACATTGGTAATATTACAGAATGTATGGAATTTAATTTCTTTCAGTGTTGAAGTATTTCCTGAAATAAATATGGGGCTCTAACCCCAATAATAAGCCCTAAGTTTTGTGAAGTGGGGCACAGAAGACAAGCTTTGGAGGACATCTCAGAAATCTTCTAATTCAATTGCACTTAAACAAGAATCCTCTCTACATCATATCTAGATAAATAATTACTCAGTTTTTGAAGATAGGCTGTCTGTGGACTGCTTGAAGTAATTTAAAAGATTAGAAAAACAAAGATAACTGTGCAATAATGCATTGTTTATTATTTTTAAAATTCTCTCCCAGTGAAAGCCCGAACAGTGCAATAATATATTTAAAACATAGCTCTCTTACTGGACAGTCATGATAATACTATCTCACGGTAGATTTTACTTTGTAAATAATTCAGTAGGTAACTACTGCGAAACAGTCACTTCCCCTGCAGTATTTTTATACTCATTTGTTATGAATTTTACCATTTAGAACCTTAAAAATTAGTTTTTAATGGTCAAAAATGAGTAGTTATTATTGAGGACTCAGAAAATACCAAAAACGTGAAGGAAAAGAAAAATATGAGTTTTAAGTCTACTATTCAGGAGAAATTTTTATTAAAAGTTTGGTGCATATTCTTTAAGTCTTTGTTTTATGTATCAGTTTGAAAATATATATTTGAGATTAGTTGATATGGACAGCCCTGTATTCTTCTTTTTGTTACTAACAATCGAACATGTTTTTGTTAATATAACTTTTTGTAAATATTTTAATGCTTGTGTAATAAACACATTGAATATATGCTATAAAAAGTTATTTGCCTTTTCCTCACATTATAGCACATTGGAAAGTAACTATTTTTAAGACATTAAGAGGTAAACAGATGAAGCTGTTTGAGGCTAGATGCAACTGTCTTGTGGCACTGGCTGCACAGATAAATCTTCTTACCGTTCTTGAGGGCTCGGAAGATCAATGAATCAGTAATCTGTTCTGCAGCGTGGCAGAATCCACTAGGAGGACAACTCTTCTTAAGGCTATTCTGTATTATTCTATCATTGGGCATTTAAGCTGAATACACATTTTATATTATTATAGGTAATGAACATATTTTGTATTAATACAGATACTGCAACAAGATGTTTTAATTATCATCTTTGACCATGAAGATTTTATGCATTTGAGATTATTTCCCTGTAATAAATTCTCCCAAATAGTAGCACTGAATATTTTTGGATATAGATATTTATAAGAATCCTGATACCTGCTCATTGGTTTTCTGAAGAAGTATCATTAACATTTGAGAATGTTTATTTTATCTCCCCTTCTCTAGCATTAAGTAGTATTTTAAAAACATTTCTGCTAATTTGGTAGCCAAAAATTGGCATGTAATTTTAATGAGCATTTTCTAGGTTACTCTCAAGGTGCATGCTTGCACATTTACTTATAAGTCACTTTTTTCTAACTTGTAAATTGTTGGTTTTGGAGTCATATTCTTTAAAAAAAACTCTTTGTGTAAACTTTTAATATATATGTTAAATATTTTCTCTGTTTTTCATGTCTTGCTCTATTTTTTAAAATAGGATAGTTTTTATTTTGATGAAGTCTAATTATTCATATTTGCCTTTGTCACTTCTTCCACTAGAAAGTTCTTCATATATTTGATGAAGATTAATTTTTATGTAATTTTTAAAAATTGATTTTACTTTTAACTTCATCCATATGAAATCTGTTAGGCTTTTTGGCATGCCATAAGGAGCTAAATACAATTTTCTTTCTTTTACATACAGTTATTTACCATCTAACACAATTTTAAAAATAATGTTTTATTTTCTTGTGCTTCATAATGTCATCTTCATTTTTCTTTAGTATGTTGTTCTTTTTCTATTAATTAGATTCCTACTTAAAACAAGACTAATTAGTCTTTCACATATATCTAAATATTTATAACATGGAATTCTTTATTTATAGCTTTATTATAGGGACTCTTTTCTTTCCACTTACAGGCATGGTTAAAATGAAAAAAAGAGTTTGTGTATTGTGTTGGTAAAGAAAAATGTAAGTGGAAGGAGGAGAGGAAAACAAGTGCTTTATGATAATTTATTTTTCCCAGAATAGGAATTCACTGAGTACACACAATTTAATTGTTTTTCTCATCATTTCCGTCTACCCCTTAGAAATCATTATCCTTTGATCTTTTTTCAGCTTTGCAATTGTTCTGTGTGGCTGCATGATGTCTAGTGGACTGGCACTAGAGGGCAGTGTGAGTGCATGTTTATGGGTGGAAACCTCGACACTGCTCAAAGGCCGTTCGAAGCCGAGTTCAAGCTTTGTTGTAACTGATTGCTACTGTGCCTCTTCTTCTTAACTTAATCCATGCTTTGGTTCAGCAGCCTGTACAGTAGGAGCCAGTGCTGGGGAGACTATTACTTGTTGCCAGGGAGCTTGTACAACCAAATAAAGCCTCATTCGGGTCTTATACTGTGAATTTATTCATTCAGTGATTTGTATTTTTCAACAAAGAATCAGTAGCTATGGTGTTATATCTGAGTGATTTTAAGTCATTTTTACCTTTATTTTGTGGTATTTTTCAAATTTCCTATTGTGGACGTGTAAATTACACTATGAGAAAGAATAAATATTATAAAAACTAATATTTCTTATTATTTCTAGCAGTCAAAATTTATTGCAAATTACAGTTGGTCCATAAATGATGTAGAGGTTAGGGGCGCCTGACCTCCTGTGTAGCTGAAAATTGCATATGACTTTTGACTCCCCCCAAACTTAACTACTGATAGCCTACTGTTGGTCAGAAGCCTTACTTGTTCCTATCGATGGGCACATATTTCATGTTATATGTATTACATACCGCATTCTTAAATAAAGCAAGCCAGAGAAGAGAAAACGTTATTAAAATCATAAAGAAGAGAACACATATTTACTATTCCCTAAGTGCAAGTGGATCATCAGAAAGGTCTACGTCCTGTTGTCCTCATGTTGAGTAGGCTGAGGAGGAGCAAGAAGAGGAGAGATCATGTTACTGTCTCACGGATGTCAGAGAAGGAAGAAAATCCAGGGATAAGTGTTACCACAGTTCAAATTCTTGTTGTCCTAGGGTCAACTGAATTAAAGATTGTGTTTATGATGGGAATAGAAGGAGAAGAAAAATTCGTTAGGCTGTATTTTCCTATCCTGTTAACCAGGGATGATAAAAATATGGCTGTAATGGAAATGGAAAACCTTGTCGTTTTCCCCACTTCTCTTAAGGCAATGCTCTGAAGGACTTCTGCCCAGGCTTTGGGAGCTACGTCAGGGACTTGGAGGTTTCTCTCTAACTGATTGGCACTTGGTCCACCAAGGGACGCTGAGACAATGTCAGGGACACTAAAGCAGTCATGTGTTTCAAGCTGGAAGTCAAGAGTACAATTTCTCACTGATTAGTTTCATAGTTCTTTTCATAGAGCAGTGGTCTTAAATAAATTATAATCTAAATTGAATTCTATAGGCTATTTTGTCATCTGACTGTCAATTTTAACTTTGTTACAATGGAAAAATGCATTAGGAGCTTCAAACAACTAGTGACTTTTAAAATATCGTTTCTTTTTTTCTTTTTTTTTGAAGTAACATCTGTGTCATCAAATGACAGAATGGTAGAAGGTCTCTTTCATTCAGAGGTCACCAGCAACCCACAAACTAGAAATGTAGTATTAGAAGCTGTAGTTAAGGACTGATTGGCACTAAAAATTAGATTTAGAATTAATGTAAATTAGCATGTCTAAGCATTTAAAGCTGACAGTCAATAAACTCCTCCCCACACCTCTCAAAATACATCTTGGGAGAAGCAAATTGCCTAGGAATTCTAATTAACTGCTGAAGTCCTTTGCCAATATTTCACTTTAAGTTGAATTCTCATATGTATTTCTGTTAGTGAGTAGGCGGCTTTCTTCTTTAGCCAATTAAACCTAAGGTCTTGGAAGTTTTCATTTTCATCATTTAAGTTTTGTTTGGTCCTTCACTGTGTTTACCAGTCCAAATTATACTATGGACCAGTAAACTATTTAAATTCTCCAGAGCAAATGAACTTCAGGTGTGAGTAAAAACAAACGGTGCTGGCAGACGACCCCCCCCACCCCCCACCTACAAATGTCCGTGCTCCCATTCCTAGAACCTCTGAATATGTTACATTACATGGCAAAAGGAATGCTGCAGGTTACAGAGTTTAAAATGGGAAGATTATCCTGGATTATCTGGGTGTGCCTAATATACTCATGTAAGCCCCTAAAAACGGAAAATATTCTCTGGCCGCAAACAGAAGAGATGCTGCAGACAAAACATTGTCACACCAAATACCAAAGACAGGCTGGATATCAGAGACACGGCCGACATGAGCGCCGGGAGTTCAGAGAGGAGTTATAGCCTGAGTTACATCCTTCTGGGGTGGAACTGCAGGTGGTTTACATATAGCAGCACAGGTTTTGGCCTTAGGTGGACAGTGAGACAGTAAGTTGCTGGGTTTTCTAAATTTGTATTTGTACCAACGCATGGAGTTAGTTTAAATGATGTGGATTATAGTATGACACAGACTAGGAATAGTGGGTGATGCAGATCCAGATGCTCATTTGAAGAAATCAAGACAGAAATTTTTTGCTGCTTCTGTTACACCTGGCTAACTTTTCACCTGGTCATTGATGAGGAAGACTTGTTAACTTCAGAACTTTCTTTACTGAGGCACTACACTGACAGTGAGCTAAGTATGGTAATTTAATTGTCTTTTCTTATATAAATTACCTGTTAATAAACAAAACACAATTCATCTCATATTGTAGTTTATATCCTTTAGTGAATCTTTTTAAAAATTATATTTATAAAGTAGGGAGTGAAGTACTTTTCCAGGTCTCGTTAAAACCCAATGTGCTGATGTAAGAAGAATAGATTGATGATTGAGTAAAGACTGCTGTACCTAAGGAGGCGAACTAGGCAAACAGCCCCTCTCTTCCCCTCAGATTAATGTCTGAACAAGACCTATTTAAGTCTACATGAACCATATGTTACATTTTCAGTTCCTTTCAAAACACATGTTGGTACGGTTTAAGCAAAACATTCATTACTTTAAAAAATACCCTCTGCTTCTAATTTTAAAAGCATGTGAGTAAATGCATTGCTCATTAGTGTGAGAAAAACACTGTATTGAGCTCCAAGTAGGTAAAAGTGCAACAGCCTTGAGAGCTCTTTCATGTGGCCACCGGTTGTATCTTAATCCTGGGGGAAGTAAAACCTTTCTCCAATTAGCTTTGCCCTGAATGGAAGGCTTGCTGTGTCCCTCAGCCTGGTACTTTTGTTACGTGGACTGATGCCTACTGAAGTCCAGACTTAAACCATTGTTTTCCTTTCATTTGAGTCTTAAATCATGTCCTAGACTCTGGAGGTGAACACTTAGGGCAATCAATCCCTGATTACAGTGCTTTCTCCAAATCTGGTTATCATATGAGTCATTAGAATAATTGCAGTTGAAACCAACAATTGTAGACAGGAAGTCAAATGCATAACTTCTACTTCTTGTACTTGTGGAATCAGTTAAAGCTTGAGGGTTCAATTTTGTTCTTGACCTCAAATAGCTTAAAAGTACATTAAATTATGAATTTTCTACGAACCATTCAAAAAGACTTGGTGGTATTTTGTGATAAAATATTATAAAATCAGACATGAAGTTTGATCAAATAAATGTATTCATGGAAGAGGCTCAGAGTTACTTAAGAGATATTAACTTGATAATATTTTACATTTAATAATTTAAGAATAAAGTCACACATTTATGGGAAGAAACATTATCTTCCCTCCAAAGTTACAAGGCTCTCATCCATCCATCCATTCATTCATACATTCATTCAGAATGTATTAATCATAGGCCTATTATATGCCAGAAAGTCTTTTAGGAATTGAGAAGATAGAAATAAGCTTAACAAAGTCCTATCTTTATATTTGAAGATACCTCACTTTTTCATAAAGAGAGACAGATAATATAAACTTAAAAAATATAGAATATGTCAGGTGATGATAAATGCTATGAAGCAAAACAAAGTAAGGAAGACAAAGAGTGAAAGATACTGGTATTTTCTACAGAGTGGTCAGAAAAAGGCCTCTCCCGTAAAATAACATTTGAGCAGAGACTTTGAAAGGAGTGAGGGTAGAATTATGCAGATATCTGGGGTAAGATTGTTCCAGAGTGGTTGGGTCAGAGTGAGACAATGAGAGAGGTAGGAACTGAGGTTAAGGAGGCAGTGGGGGGTTACCAGGTTGAAGGCAGATAATATGGGGCTCTGTGGGCCATCATGAGGACTTCAGCTTTTACCTCGGCATGAGATAGGAAACCACTGAAGAATCTAGAGGAGAAAGGGATGATCCACCCTTCAACAGGATCATCCAGGCTACTCTGGTGAATATGGAACATACAAGGGCAAAGAGCGGAAGCTAGGTGACCAGTTAGAAGGCTACTGCAATAGCTATGTGTGAGGGAGTAGCAGTGGAGATCTGAGATATGGCAAAGTCTAGATATAACACAAAGGAATAGCCGACAGAATTTGCTTTTGGATTGGCTGTATTGTAGGAGAGAGAAAATAGGGTGGATTTTTGGGTTGAGAAAGGAGAAGAATGAAGATGCCCTGCACTGAGATGGGGAAAACTGCAGGAGGAGTGGGTTTGAAAGAGGTAAGGGAAATTAAGAGTTGGTTTTGGACGCATGCATTTTGCCATGTCTGATTCCACCAAGAAGAAATTTTAACTTGGCAGTTGGTAATTCAACCCAGGGTTCTGGGCAGAAATACCAACTGAAGATATAAATTTGGGAACCATCAGGATATCAATGTTGCTTACAGCCATGGGACTGAATAAAATGACTTACTAATAGAATCTAGGTAAAGGAGGGGTCTGAGGATTGTGCTTGTGCCCTTTCAAGTTTAGAGGTTGGGGAGGTGAGGAGGAGCCATTAACGAACGGTGAGGAAGAGTGGCTAGTGAGGGAGGGCAGCAGTCAAAGGAGTGGGCTCTGGGAGGCCGGATAAAGATAGAAGGGAGAGAGAGATCAACTTCGAATAGTTGCTGGTAGGTGGAATAAAGCAGAACTGAGCAATGGCCATCAGTATACACTTGATCTCAGCCAAAAGGCTGAGAAGCAGTAGTCATCAGAGTAGAGGGCATTATTGACCTTGGGAAAAGTGAACAGAAGCCAATAAAAGCTTTTTTCTTTACTTTCTTTCTTTCTTTTTTCTTTTCTTTTCTTTTTTTTTTTTTTGAGACATGGTCTCACTCCGTCACTCAGGCTGGAGTTCAGTGACATGATCATGGCTCACTGCAGCCTCGACCTCCTGGGCTCAAGTGATCCTCTTGCCTCAGACCTCCTAGTAGTTGGGACGGCAGGCATGTGCCACCATGCCTGAAGAATTTATTTATTTATTTTTGTAAAGATGGGATCTTGCCCTGATGCCCAGGCTAGTCTCAAACTCCTGGGCTTAAGTGATCCTCTTGCGTTGGCCAATAAATGCTTTCATAACAGTAGAAGCTGTGGAATGAAGGAATAAAACCCTGGCTGAAACAGATTCAGAAGAACATGGGAGTAGAGGAAGCAGAAAAGTGAATATAGGTAACTGTTTCGAATAACTTTGCTGTAGTGGGGAATAGAGAAATAGGGTGTGGCTGGTCACTCACGAGCAGCCCAGGGAGGCATTTTGTTGCTATTGTTTAAATGTGGAAAATGCTACACGTTTACATGCTTATGAAAATGATCCAACAAAGAGAACAAGCTAGGTGTTGTGGGAGAGAAAGAGTGCAATTGCTACAGTGGTGTCTATGACTAGGCTAGAGGGGATTAGCACACTAATAAAGGAGGTGGCCTTAGATGCAAGTATGTTAGGTTCATTCATTGTTACAGAAGTAGAAGTTGATAAAATGGGTACTGACACAGACACATGTTACATTTGCTGGTGGAAGCACATGGATTTTTTTTCTTCTAATTGTACCTATTTTGTCAACTTGTCCCCTGGCTACAGTTTCCTCTAGCATAGAGTAACACAGTTGTTTCTCTATTGTCTGTCAATGTCTTACAATCCCCAGTGCTTGGCTGAGCTCAGACAGCCCTGTTTCTGTGAGCCTGCTGCCCACATAAAGGGCATTGGTGAACAGTTGCAATATGAACAGCTGCAATGAAATGAATCATTAGGCTAGGTAGAAGCAATTTACCTAGCTGATTGTTGGCACGAAAACGAGTTGCTGAACTGTTACTTGTCTCGGCAGAGTTAGGGTGAATATTTATTGGTATAGAATTATTAGACATTTAAGCTCTCAGTTTTATGTTTTACTGCATTGTACCAAAAACTGTCCTGATACTGTGGGATGCTGGAAAAGTGACAACAAAAAAAATGAAAACATTACCTTTCATATAAAGGAAGAATGATTAAGACATTTTATGGCTAATGAAAACAGCCATATTTGAAAAAAAATTCCTATATTTAAAACAAGAACAATATTTAAAGCTAAAACTATACTCATAAAATTTCCATCAGAAATTCAAAAAATTTGTATATGTTTTCACTTTGTGATTCCTCTTCTAGGAATCTACTAGAATAAAGCACATATGTTTTATTCACAGTGTGATTACCTTCAACTGTATGTATTAAGTGCCAGACCCTGTGCTAAACAGTTGAGATAAAATGGTCAGTCCCTCTGGGAATTGCCTCACTCTGGCAAATGAGTTAACCCACATACCTTGGTTTGCTAACTCACAAGTCTCTTCCTTCCTTGTAAAGGAAGGAGACAGTATGGGGGTTTCTTGTAAACTGCCATTCTCCACCCTGGCCGCCACAGATTAGCTTACTTTTAGGTGGCTTGTAAGTGGTTTTCTCAACTTATGTACATAGTATTTACGCTGCTTCTTGAAAATCTGTGCACTGTAAATCAATGTACTACTTTTGCTATTTCCCATGCCTGAAGTTATCTCCCACTAGGTGGAAATCTGTTTTCTTTTTCAAATGACTCAACTTTTTTGTCTGCTATTGCCACCAGGTAGGGAGATATCCCCCACTCTCCACCCCCATCTCTACTCTTTTCCTCTCACTTTGTTCTTGTCTCCTGCTAATTGCCAGTCCTAGGCAGAGCAATCACTTTCCTCCTCCCAAGAGGATGAAGATCTTAAGAAACACAGTAGTCATCCATTTATTCTCTCACCATGGGGAGCTTCCATTTTACTTGTTAGCCAGCTCTTCCAGCCATCATCAACCAATTAACTTTCAAATAGAATCAACCAGACCTCTTTTCTAATTGATTCATATTTGGACTACTACGAATGAATTAAAGAGGTTGGCTACAAAAACATTCTATTACCATGGAAGACTGCTTGTTAAATACTGTCGGACAAAAAAAATACCTAAGATACAAACATCTACAAAAATTATAGTATAAAACAAAACCCTAATAAAAGCAACACTTATAAAAATAAGCTGGAAGGAAATGCAATAAAGTTAATTAAAATATAAAAATGATTCTTCATCTAGTTTTGATTCTTTCTTCCATAACTGCTTTATATTGGAAACAACATTAATGAAGGTTTTTCCTGTTGACCACATGCCAGATTTTATAATGAAATTACATGGTTTGACAGTGAACTTGTTAAGAACATTCTTTCAAGGCAGAAATGGTAAACTGGTGACCTATAGCTGTGTTTTGTTGGATCTATCATTTGAAAGAATTGTAACTTATTTTGGTAGTATTGCAAAATATGTATTTCTAGATATTGGAGGTTTTTTGAATAAAGAAGATGATATGGTATCACTAGGCCCCCTTTTTCATATGGCAACCCTCAGCTATATGGGTTCTTTGCAAAAGGAAGGACTTCTTAAGGTGCACTTAAGTTCACCTCTGCTTCTCTTTTCTACCTCCTGTCTCTTTTGTTATCAGGTTAACTCTGTTGTTTTAATATCCCCAATGTGCTTTATTCATGGATTTTTGCCTGCCTGCATCATAGAAATGAGATTGTTCACTCTTGTAATTTTCAAAAGCTTTCAATCAACCAACCAATCAATCATCACATGGGTCTCCTCACTTTGCTAAGAACACAAGAAGACCCATTTTTTGAAAGTCTTAATTAAAGTGCCATAAAACAATACAGGAATTGTCAAATTTCCTTCTTTCTATGCCAAAAGAAAGGAAGGAGACTCAGGAGTTCTGTCAGCTCTGGTTTTCTATAGCAATAGGCAACCGAGCTGTCATCTCTCCATGATAAATAGTGAAGCAATTTTTGATAGGACCACAAACTGCCTGTAGGCTGGTTCCTGTCTCAGGGCCACTACACACACTCATAAAATGTTTGTCTTTTGTCTGCTGACTCATGTCCAACCACCTACTTGTAAAGCACTCTTGCCGTTTCTGATCCTGGCCTGCTTCATCTTGGTACATCTAGTTTTTGGCAGCATTATTAATGACTTTTAAGAATAGAAAGCACAGATGGACGCTCTAGCAGGTAGTTCACCACTCTATAGATATATAAGACATGTAATACATAGTATATAAATATTATATATAATATATACTTATATATGTACTATGAGTAATTACTTTTTTTGAGGTAAGGCCAGACTTTCAGATTGTACTTGTTTTGAGTACCAGGATCACTGTTTTACTTCTGGGATTACCTGACATATTGGTTACTTTAGGCTATCGGTTAAAGTATACTATGTTTCTGATATTGAAGTTTGAAAAAAGAAAAATGAAATTGTGGTAGTAACATATGAAGGATATCAAGTTAATTAAATCATTAACAATTTTAAAGTACCTTAATAGCAAAACAAAATTTAAATATGTTATCAATCCCAAAATAAACTTATCAGTCATCGGAGAAAGTGGCAATGAGCATTTTCATATCTGGGTATTTTGCTGATTCTTTCTTTTCTATTTTGGTTTTGATTTGTTTTGTAATGCAAAGTCTTTTTTTATGTTTTAGGTAGTAAAGTTTATTAAGCTTTATTTTAATTGCTTCTGAATTTTGAACTTTAGGACATAATGTACATTTCTGGGCTGTAGAGGAATTAGCATTTTTCCCCTAGTATTTGTATAGTTTTATTATTTTACATTTAAATCTCTGGTTCATTGGGAATTTATTCTGGTGTGTGGCACAAGGGACAAATTCAAATTTAGATTTTTCCATATGGCTACTTAGTTACTCCAGCACTACTTGCTTAAATCCACCTTTTTCCTACAGATTTTAGATGTTAACCTTAATATACTATATTTTTATGTGCAATTAGATCTATTTCTGTATTTTCTACTCTGTTCTATGGTTTGAGTCATGTGCCAATACCACACTTTTTCAATTATAGAAATTTAAATAGGTTGTAATATCTGGTAGGAATAATACTACATCTATTAGTTTTATTTTTCAGGGTTTCCTGGCTAACTTCTTTTTAGATGAGGTCTTGCTGTGTTGCCCAGGCTGGCCTTGAACTCCTCTGCTCCGGCAATTCTCCCTCTACAGACTCCCAAGTAGCTAGGATTACAGGCATGTAATACTGCACCTGTCTTTCTGGCTATTTTTGCTCATCTGTTTTTTTTTCAAATGAACTTTATAACCAACTTAACTAGTTTAAAAAAAGAAAAAAGAAAAAAAGAGGAGAGAGGAAAAACCTCCTGAAACAGAAAGGCAAAAACAAATACCTGACAGTATATTTATTATTCCTCAAGTTCGATGTTCATTATTTTCATTGTTGTATTTCCAGTTTCCCTTTGATTTATGTTTTGACCTCGGAGTTACTTAAAGGTGTTTTAAATTTTAACTAATGGAGATGTTTTCTAAATTTTAGTTTTAAAAAATTAACCTCTAACTATATTGCATAGTGGTTAGAAAATATATTCAATATGATGGGCAATCTTTAAAATTTGCTGAGACCTACTTTATGTTCTAGAAAAATGGTTCTCCAGCCTCAATTTACATTAGAATCACCTGCGAAGCTTCATGATCTGCTCATGCCTAGAACCCATTCCAGCAATTAAATCAGTATTGCTGGGGATAGAACTCAAGCATTTGCACTTTTAAAGAGTTCCTGGGAGATTTTACAGTGCACTTTGGGCATGGTATATAGTCAACTTTTATATATGCTCTATGTAAACTTGAAACAACTGTGTTCTTTAGGAACTAGCTACTGTGATATTCAAATATACTGTATCCTAAATGAATTTTTAAATCCTTGATCCATTCATAAATGAAGATAAATATTTTAAAATCATCCACCCTAAGAGTGTGGAATTACCAATTTCATTTTGTAATTGACAGAATTGCATGCTCTCTCTGTCATCTCTGATCTTATAATATTAAAACCGTGAACGTTTAGTATTTGGAGGTTAAAAATTCTGTTTTAATCTTGTATTTTTCAAAGATATTTAACATGCACGTTTACTTCAAAAATTCTAAAATTAATCAATCTTAATTTTTTTGAATGTCAGTCACTCCTCTTTAGAAGAGATATTTTAATTCTTTCACACTTAAAAAAATATACTTCATTGTTTAGAGCAGCTTTAGGTTTACAGCAAAATTAAGTTGAAGGTATACAGATTTCTCACATACCTTTGACTCCACACTTGCATAAACTTCCCCATTTGTCAACATCCCCCAAGAGAGTGGTACATTTGTGAGAATTGATAAACCTGCACTGACATATCATTATCACTCAAATTCCATAGTTTACATTACGGTCCACTCTTGGTGTTGAACATTCTGTGAGTTAGGGCAAATTTATAATGACATGTATCCATCATCCTAGTGTCACACTGAGTTGTTTCACTGCCCTAAAATCCTCTATTTTTTGCCTATTTGTCTTCCTAACCCCCCAGTCCCTGGCAACCACTGTTTTTTCTTCTTTTTTGTCTTCACAGTTTTGCCTTCTCCCGAATAGCTGTGATCATAGAGTGTGTACAGTGTGTAGCCTTTTCAGATTGGCTTCTTTTTCTTTTGAGATGGAGTCTCACTCTGTCACCCAGGCTGGAGTGCGGTGGTGCAATCTCAGCTCATTGCAACTTCTGCCTCCTGGGTTCAAGTGATTCTAGTATTTTAAATTATATTCACCTCAAATAATATTCTACATATAGTTTGCCATATTGCTAGAAATACGTTAGCAATAATGATTAAAAATGAATTGACAGGGATTGTGGAGAAGATGGGAGATAGGAGGCAGGACAAGTTTGCAGCTCCTCCTAGGACGGACAGAACAGCATGTGGAGACTCACATCATGATCTTTTGCACCAAGAACTGCCACAGGAACATATCAGGAAAGCTGAGAGAATCCACAGACCCTTGAAGGACATCTCAGGGAGATGCCGAAAAACTGAGTCTGTTGCTTTCTCAACGAGGAGACTAGTGGTCTGGGCGAGCTCTCAGTCCTGGTCACCGGCTGCCTGGAAATAGACTCAGTGCTATTGGTGGGGCACTGTGGGAGTGAGAACGGCCTTTAGGACTGCAGGCTACGTGGGAACAGGGTGTGGCCTGTGACTGCTTTCCCCCTCTTCCCTGGCCACATGTATGACTTAGCAGAGGCAGCCATAATTCCCCTGGGAATATAACTCCTTTGGCCTGGGAACCACACTCCCATCCCCTACAACAGCCACAGCAAACCCCACCCGAGGCAAGTCTGAGCTCAGACACACCTACCCCTACCCCAACCTGGTGGTATTTCTTTACCCACTCCGTTCACTGAAGACAAAAGACGTAATCTCTTGGGAGCTCTATGGCCCTGCCCACCACCTAAAAAACCTGAATACTTAACCAGGCAACCCTAGGGCAAGTTTACATCCTCCCCATACCCTATAGTACTGCAGCTGATGCGCTCTTGAAAGCACCACCTCCTGACTGGAGGCCAACCAACACAAAATTGGCACAACTGAAAAAAATACAACCAAGGACCCGCACAGAGTCCGCTTCACTCCCCTGCTACCTCCACTGGAGCAGGTGCTGGTATCCATGGCTGAGAGACCTGAAGAAAGATCACATCACAGGACTCTTTTCAGATACTCCCTAGTACCAGCCTGAAGCCCTGTAACTCCACTGGGTGGCCAGACCCAGAAGGGCAAAAACAATCACAGCAGTTCAACTCTCAAGAAGCCCCACCCCTAGGGAAAGGGAGCAATCACCACATCATGCAAGTATCCCATGGTACAAAATAATCTGGCAGCCCTTGGGTCCCAGATCTTCCATCTGAAATAGTCTACCCAAATGAGATGCAACCAGAAAAGATCACACCAGCTCACCAGCAATGGATCTAAACCAAGATGAAATCTGAATTGCCAGAAAAGAAATTAAGAAAGTTGCATATTAAGCTAATCAAGGAGGCACCAGAGAAAGGTGAAATCCAACTTAAAGAAAGAAAAAAAACATGATATAGGATATAAAAGGAAAAATAATCGGTGAAATAGATAACATAAAGATAACACATATTTTAAAAAATCACAACTTCTGAAAATCAAGGACATACCTAGAGAAAAGCAAAATACACTGGAAAGTCTCAGCAATAGAATCGAACAAGCAGGAGAAAGAACTTCAGAGCTCAAAGACAAGTCTTTCAAATTAACCCTTCTGACAAAGGAAAAATAATACAAAAATGGACACTGCCTCCAAGAAGTCCGAGACTATGTTAAGCATCCACACCAAAGAATAATTGGTGTTCCTCGGGAAGAAGAGAAATCTGAAAGCTTGGAGAACACATTTGAGGGAATACTTCCACACATTTCCTGAACACATTGAAGTCAGGAAAACTTCCCTGGCCTTGCTAGAGATCTAGACGTCCAAATACAAGAAGGTCAAAGAACACCTGGGAAATTCATCACAAAAAGATCATCCCCTAGCATATAGTCATCAGTTAATCTAAAGTCGAGATGAAGGAAAAAATCTTAAGAGCTCTGGGGCAAAAACATCAAGTTACTTATAAAGGAAAACCTATTAGAGTAACAGTAGATTTCTCAGCAGGAACGCTTCAAGTTACAAGAGATTGGAATCCAATTTTTAGCCTCCTTAAACAAAACAATTAACAGCCAAAAATTTGTATCCAGTGAAACTAAGCATCATGAAAGAAGGAAAGAGGCAGTATTTTCCAGACAAACAAATGCTGAGGGAATTTGCCACTACCAAGCCAGTACTAAAAGAACTGCTAAAAGGGGCTCTAAATCTTGAAACAAAACCTCAAAATACACCAAAATAGAACCTCCTTAAAGCATAAATCTCATAGGGTCTATATAACAATAACAATAAAAAAGCCAATGTATTCAGGCAACAAATAGCATGATGAATGGAATAGTACCTCACATCTCAATACTAACATTGAATGTAAATGGCCCAAATGCTCCACTTAAAATATACAAAATGGCAGAATGGATAAAAACTCACCAACAAAGTGTCTGGTATCTTCAGGAGACTCACTTAACACATAATGACTCACGTAAACTTAAGGTAAAGGAATGGAAAAAGATATTCCAGCAAATGGACACCAAAAGTGAGCAGTAATAGCTATTCTTGTATCAGACAAAACAAACTAAAGCAACAGCAATTAAAAAAGACAAAGAGGGGCATTATATAATGGTAAAAGGACTAGTCCAAGAGGAGAATATCACAATCATAAATATATATGCACCTAACACTGGAGCTCCTACATTTATAAAAAAATTACTACTAGACCTAAGAAATGAGATAGACAGCAACACAATAATAGTGGGGGACTTTAGACTGGGCATGGTGGCTCATGCCTGTAATCCCAGCACTTTGAGAGGCCAAGGCAGGTGGATCACTTGAGGTCAGGAGTTTGAGACCAGCCTGGCCAATATAGTGAAACTTCATCTCTACTAAAAATACAAAAAATTACTCAGGTATGGTGGCATGTGCCTGTAATCCCAGCTGCTGTGGAGACTGAGGCTGGAGAATGTTTTGAACCCAGGAGGTGGAGGTTGCCATGAGCCAAGATTGTGCAACTGTACTCCAGTTGCTCTGTCTCAAAAAAAAACAAAAAACAAAAAACAAAAAAATAGTGGGGGACTTTAATACTCCACTGACAGAACTAGACAGGTCATCAAGACAGAAAACCAACAAAGAAGCAATGCAGTTAAACTATACCCTACAACAAATAGACTTAATAGATATTTATAGAACATTCTACCCAATAATTGCAGAATATACATTCTATTTATCAGCACCTGGAACATTCTTCAAGATAGACCATATGATAGACCACATAACAAGTCTCAGTAAGTTTAAGAAAATTGAAATTATATTAAGTACTCTCTCAGACCACAGTGGAATAAAATTGGAAATCAACTCCAAAAGGAATCCTTGAAACCATGCAAACACATGAAAATTAAATAACCTGTTCCTGAATGATCATTGGGTCAACAATGAAATCAAGATGAAAATTTAAAAAATTCTTTGAACTGAATGATAATAGTGACACAACCTATCAAAATCCCTGGGATACAGCAAAAGTGTTGCAAAGAGGAACATTCATAGCATTAAAGGCATACATCAAAAAGTCAGAAAGAGAACAAAATGATGATCTAAGGTCACACCTCATGGACCTGGAGAAACAAGAAAAAACCAACCCCAAACGCAGCAGAAGAAAATAAATAGCCAAGATCAGAACAGAACTAAATGAACTTGAAACAAACAAACAAACAAAAAAATACGAAAGAGATGACACAAAAAGCTGGTTCTTTGAAAAGATAAATAAAATCGATAGAACATTAGTGAGATGAACCAAGAAAAGAGAAGAGAAAATTCAAATAAGCTCAGTTAGAAATAAAACAGGAGATATTACTACTGATACCACAGAAATACAAAAGGTTGTTCAAAGCTGCTATGAACACCTTTACAAACATGAACTAGAAAACTTAGAGAAGATGGATAAATTCCTGGAAATATACAACCCTCCTAGATTAAGCCAGGAAGAAATAGAAACTCCGAATAGACCGATAACAAGCAGTGAGATTGAAATGGTAATTTAAAAAATTGCCAACAAAAAAAGTCCAGGATCTGATGGATTTACAGCTGAACCCTACCAGACATTCAAAGAAGAGTTGGTACCAATCCTATTGACACTATTCTACAGGACAGAGATAAAGGGAATTGTCCTTAAATCATTCTATGAAGCCAATAACACTCTAACACCCAAACCAGGGAAGGACATAACAACAACAACAAAAACTACAGATCAATATCCCTGATGAACACATATGCAAAAATCCTTAACAAAATACTAGCTAAAAAAACCTAACAGCATATCAAAAAGATAATCCACCATGATCAAATGGGATTTATACCAGGGATGCAGGGATGGTTTTTCATTCATAAGTCAATAAATGTGATACATCACACAACAGGATTAAAAACAAAATTACATGATCATCTCAGTAGATGCAGAAAAACCATTTGACAAAATTCAGAATCGCTTTATGATTAAAACCCTCAGCAAGACTGGCATAGAAGGTACATACCTTAAGGTAATAAAAGCCATCTATGATAAACCCACAGCCAACATTATGATAAATGGGGAAAAGTTGAAAGCATTCCCCTTGAGAAGTGGAACAAGATAAAAATGTCGACTTTCACCACTTCTATTTAACATGGTACTGAAAGTCCTAGCCAGAGCAATCAGACAAGAGAAAGAAATCAAGGGCATCCAAACCAGTAAAGAGGAAGTCAGACTGTCACTATTTGCTGATCATATAATCTTATATGAAGAAAACCCTAAAGACTCACCCATAAAGCTCCTAGAACTGGAAAATGAATTAAGCAAAGTTTCAGGATACAAAATTAATGTACACAAATCAATAGCTCTGCTATACACCAACAGTGACCAGGCTGAGAATCAAATCAAGAACTGAATCCCCTTTAAAGTAGCTGCAAAAAGTAAAATAAAATACTTAGGAATATACTTAATAAGGAGGTGAAAGACCTCTACAAGGAAAACTACAAAACACTGCTGAAAGAAATCACAAACAACACAAACATGGAAACACATCCCATTGTGTAAATGACCACACTGCCAAAAGCAATCTACAAATTCAATGTGATTCCTGTCAAAAATACCACCATCATTCTTCACAGAACTAGAAAAAACAATTCTAAAATTCATATGGAACCAAAAAAGAGCCCGCATAGCAAAAGCAAGACTAAACAAAAGAAACAAATCTGGAGGCATCACATTACCCAACTTCAAGCTATGCTATAAGATCATAGTCACCAAAACAGCATGGTATTGGTATAAAAATAGGCATATAGACCAATTGGACTGAATAAAGAACCCAGAAATGAGGTCAAATACTTACAGCCAACTGATCTTTGACAAAGCAAACAAAAACGTAAAGTGGGGAAAGGATACCCTTTTCAACAAATGGTGCTGGGATAATTGGCAAGCCACATGTAGAAGAATGAAACTGGATCCTGATCTCTCACCTTATACAAAGATCAACTCAAGATGGATCAAAGACTTAAATCTAAGACCTGAAACCATAAAAATTCTAGACGATAACATCAGAAAAACCCTTCTAGACATTGGCCTAGGAAAAGATTTCATGACCAAGAACCCAAAAGCAAATGCAACAAAACCGAAGATACATAGGCGGGACTTATTAAACTAAAAAGCTTTTGCACAGCAAAATAAATAATCAGCAGAGGTAACAGATAACCCACAGAGTGGGAGAAAATCTTCACAATCTATATATCTGACAAAGGACTAATGTCCAGAATCTACAAGGAACTCAAGCAAATCAGCAAGAAAAACAAACAAACAAACAAAACCCTGAAACAATCCAATTAAAAAGTGGGCTAAGGACATGAATAGACAATTCTCAAAAGAAGATATACAAATGGCCAACAAGCATACGGAAAAATTCTCAACATCACTAATTATCAGGGAAATGTAAATCAAAACCACAATGCAATGCCACCTCACTCCTTCCATAATGGCCGTAATCAAAAAATGAAAAAAATAATAGATGTTGGCATGGGTATGGTGAAAAAGGAACACTTGCACTGTTGGTGGGAATGTAAACTAGTACAACCACTGTGGAAAACAGTTTGGAGATTCCTTAAAGAACTAAAAGTAGATCTACCATTTGATCCAATAATCCCACTACTAGGTATCTAACCAGAGGAAAATAAGTCATTATAGGAAAAAGGTACTTGCACATACATGTTTTTAGTAGCACAGTTTGCTATTGCAAAAATATGCAACCAACCCAGATGCTCATCAATCAAGTGAATAAAGTGTGATATGTATCACACTTTACATATATATATTCCATGGTGTGTATATATGTGTGTGATTCCTGTCACATACATATGTGATTCCTGTCAAAAAAATATATATATATACACACACACACACTTACACTGTTGGTGGGAATGTAAACTAGTACAACCACTGTGGAAAACAGTTTGGAGATTCCTTGAAGAACTAAAAGTAGATCTACCATTTGATCCAGCAATCCCACTACTAGGTATCTACCCAGAGGTAGATACCTAGTGTGTGTGTATATATATACACACACGCACATGCATACACACACACACACACACACACATATACACGCACACCATGGAATACTACTCAGCCATGAAAAGGAACAAAATAATGGCATTTGCAGCAATGTGGATGGAATTGTAGAGTAAAATTATAATAATAATAATAATTTTTTGAGACAGAGTCTTGCTCTGTTGCCCAGGCTGAAGTGCAGTGGCATGATCTCGGCTCACTGCAACCTCCATCTCCTGAGTTCAAGTGATTCTCATGCCTCAGCCTCCTGAGTAGCTGGGATTAGAGATGCAAGCCACCAGACCAGCTAATTTTTGTATTTTTAGTAGAGACGGGGTTTCGCCATGTTGGCCAGGTTGGTCTCAAACTGCTGACTTCAAGTGATCCACCCGCCTTGGCCTCCCAAAGACCAATCTCCACTGGGATTACAGGCGTGAGCCACCACACCTGGTCAGAATTGGAGACTATTATTTGAAGTGAAGTGACTCAGGAATGAAAAACCAAACATCGGACATTCTCACTTATAAGTGGGGGCTAAGTATTCTCATGCAGAAGCATAAGAATGATACAATGGACTTTGGGGACTGTGGGAAAAGAGTGGAAGGGGGTGAAGGATAAAAGTTTACACATTGGGTACAGTGTACACTGTTCAGAATGATCTCAGAAATCATCACTAAAGGACTTACTCATGTAACCAAACACCACTGTTTTCCAAAAACCTATTGAAATAAAAAATAAATAAAAAATGATTTGATGATCTGTTGTTTAAAGTGTTTGCAATGTTTAATTATAAAAGTATTGCTTACCATAGAGGAAAATTTCAATATGGGGCTAAAAGTAATAGTGTATTATTTTTATTATGCATCCCACAAAACTGGCAAGTGTGTAGCTGGTTTCCTTTTTTTAAAAAAAATGCTTATAAATTATTGAAGTGTAGATTGCTTTTTATTTTTGTAAACTTGACAACTGACATTCCTTTTCTATTTCAACTATAAAGTCACATATGGATTTTTAAGCGTCTTTACTGCAGTGATTCTTGCTTTTTCTAGCTACAAGACAATAAACGTCAGTGTTTATGAGTGGTGATAAGATTCTGAATTCTATTCTGCTCTCATTGTTCCTGCTGTGAAATGATTGCCTATTTTAAAACCACCCAAATAGAGACTGATTGCTATTATGAACAAAGAAGACTATTCATAGAAATAACCTTCCTTCTCAGTATTATGAGTAACAATGGTGATAAAAAGCCATATACTATAGTGTAAAAGTCAGTCTTGCAGCACACCCTAGTCACAGGCACTGAACATTTCACTCACTTGCTTGTTCATCATTAGCCACTTAACCTATGAGCCATTCAACTCTGTCTCCTTTTTCAGATGTAGCTATTTGACATTTCCAGGCAAAACACATCTTCTTTTGCTTGCTATTCATTAGTGTCCATCAAAATGTATTTTTATATTAAAAAATAAGACTGGACTGAGATAAAGTGCCAGAAATAAGCTGTTTTTCTTGGTAATGGACAAATGGCATCAGTGGAACTTCACAGGGGTGAACCCTGTGTCTTTCAGAAGCTAAGTGTTTCATTTGACAAGATAACGAATTGTTTGCTTTTGGGGGTGAAGAGTGGGACCAATACAGTTTCAATTCCTTTATGTACATAATGGAGATGGTGTGATGATTAATATTATGTGTCAACTTGACTGAGCCACAATGTGCCCAGATATTTTGTCGATCATTATTCTAGGTGTGTCTTTGAGGATATTTTGGATGATACTAACATTTGAATCAGTAGACTGAGCAAAGCAGATTGGTTTCCCTAATTTGGGTAAACCTCATTCAGTTAGTTGAAAGCCTACATAAAGCAAAGAAGCTGACTCTCCTGAGAGAAAGAGGGCACTCCTGCCTGATTGTTTAAGCTTGGACATTGGTCTTTTTCTGACTTCAGACTCAAACTGAAACATTGTTTCCTTTTGGGTCTTATGTTTGCTGGCTCTTTGAACTGGAACTTACACCATTGGCTCTTCTAGTTCTCAGGCTTTCAGACTTGTACTAGAACTATATCATTGGCTCTCCTGGGTCTCTAGCTTACTGACTGCGTATCTTGGGACACTCAGCCTCCATAATCGCATGAGTCAGTTCCTTATAATAAATTTATTTCCCTATATGTGCATACATCCTGTTGGTTCTATATTTCTGGAGAACCCTAACTGATACAGATGGTAATCTCTGTGTCTCTGCTCCTCTAGATGTTCACTTCTGCCCATCTTCCCAACAGGGCAGAAACTAAGGGTGTAATCAATAATATCACACTGTACTTCTTACACACTGACACCAAAATCCACACTATCCCTTCTCCCCAGTACCTATTGATCAGTCCAGACATAATAATCCCTATTCAGCTCAAGGCTTACATGAGAAGATAAAGTAATTGCACTTACAATAAGAAACCTTCTTTTAAATTTTCCAAATTTAAAAAATCGAGGTGAGAACAGGTCACTCACACAGCATCTATACTGAGTTCCTGCAATCAATCAAATACTTAATTTTTTTCTAGGAGAAAGAGCTTTTCAAACCTGACCTTGCCCAAGGTTAAAGATGCTGATATTTAACAACTGAAAATACAAAGGTGATCTTTTACTCATCAAAAGCATTGTGAAGTAATAATTTCAATAATTATTTTATCATTGATAGTTTATTATAATGTATAAAAACTCTGTCTCTAGAAGTCTACATATGGTAACTGTTGTTGCCCATAAGATCAGAACAGAAAACTTTGGTCAGTTCTACATGGTATTGAACTTTAAGATTCCCATTAATTTTAGTCAAAGGTGATACTGGAGCTTATAATGCCCCTTTCAAGTTGTTCCTTCAGTGCAGCTGAAGGATTTCACCCAATCCTGAGAAAACATGTGAACAACCATCTAATGACAAAGCAAGAACTTCAAGCTAACTTGGGTCTACTCAGTTTGTTAATACTTCTCAAACCACTTTGCTATCTACATTGTAGCCAGGAAGACATTAAAAAGTGTTCTGACAAGATCATGTGCTTTGCAGCAACATGGATGGAGCTTGAGGCCATTATCCTAAGTGAACTAACACAGGTACAGAAAACCAGACACCACATGTTCTCACTTACAAATGGGAGCTAAACTTTGAGCACACAAGGACATATTGAAGGAAACAATAGACACCAGAGCCTACTTGAGGATAGAGGGAGGGAGGAGGCTGAGGGTCAAAAACTACCTATTGCGTACTGTGCTTATTACCTGGCTGATGAAATAATATATACATCAAACCCTTGCAACAAGCAATTTATCTATAGTATCAACCTGTGTGTGTACCCATGAAACTAAAGTAACACTTAAAAAAAAAGTCTTCTGGATTTAACAGTTTTGCCATCTCATAGTAGTGATAGTGATGAAAAGCCGTGTTAGATGAGAAGTAAGAAATTGAGAGCTTTACAGCCTCATGTTTTTTTCTCATTATCTTTGCTATCTGCTACTGATTATTCTTGCTTTTGTCGAGAATTCTAAGCAGAAAGGAATGGGAAGTCTTCGAAAGCCATTTGTGTCTTGCTGTCTCCTCCTGAAGATGCTGTACAGTTTTGAAAATCTAGAAGTTCAAGCAAATCCAGTATGTTTGGATCAATCATTTCATTTGTTAAATATTTACTGAATATTTACCATGCACCAGACATCAATGTGGGTACTGGGGATACTAATCATCAACAAAAACAGACATGGCCCCTGCCATCATGAAGCACACAATTTAGAGGATGAGACTGATGGATTTTTCTGGCAGATAATCATATAAAATGCATCAGCAATAAATGCTGTGAAAGAGATCTTTTAATAGGGGCACATGGCCTAGTTAGGAAGGCCAGGGAAAGCATTACAAAGGAAGTAATGGTCATGCTGTTATCTGACGAATGAATAGAAGTTAATTAGGTGATCAGGGGAGGAAAGAATAGAACAAGCAGAGGAAGTAGTATGTGCAAAAGTCTGCGACAGGAGGGAACATGACAAATACAAGAGACTGAAATAGAACAGGTGCGACTGGAGCAGAGAGTTGGGAAGGTTGTGCGTTGGGAGAGGAGAAAGTAAAAACAGGTGAGAGACAGACCAGGCAGGGCCTTAGAGGTCATGTCAAGAAGTTTTGTGTTTTTGAGCTATGCTGATTTACCCCTGGGTAACTGAAAGGTTTCCACTTCCGCATTTCAGAAGAGTATAAAAAATACTAGGAAGGAATGAAGATTAAGAAGAATTTATCCCCCAAATTGTTAGTTATGGTTTCAACTTCAGTCCTTTGAAAATCTATCAATTGCCATGGGTTATTATAAAAAATAAACATATTGAAATTAATGCTAGAAAGGGAGATTAGTTTGGAAGGCTAGGAGTGTATTGGTATGAGGAAGGTAAAAGTTCTCTTTGGGAATTCAAATATTTTGTGGTCTAATATTAGGAGAGCTGACTCTATTACTATAGGCAAATGAATTAGCCTTTCAGTATCTTGGTTGCTTATCTGTTGAGTGAAGATAATGATGATCCACTAATAGGACTGAAAATCATCCTGTAAACAACAACAGTTATAGATAAAATATAAATAATTAGTTGTTCTGTTGTTAGATTCCAGTTCTTCCCTCAGAGTTTAAACATCTCTCTGCCAAAATACTATGTCAACTTTTATTTTTGTCAAATAACATTGTGTTTATGTGCACACGTGTGTATGCGTGTGCGTGTGTGTGGTAGAGTGAGCTTGTGTTTATTTTCATATAGCCAAATTTGTATTTATCGAAAAGGCATTCTCTCTTTCTGATGCCAAGTGTTCATTCAGCAATTCCCCGGGTCCCAGATAATCACGATGACTCCTACTGACAGCACATGGTTTAACACAGTAGAGGCACTGCTGAGAGAGAAGGCGGGGTGGGGTGGAGAGGAATGGACGAATAGGTACTTTTAACTTCTTTATAAGTGACAACTCTTTTTGTCTATTAAATAAGAATATGCTTTTATTGTTTCATAAACATATTACAATTATATCAACTATAGTTAAGCCATTTAAACTGGATCAGCGGGTGTGTAATACCATGCCAAGGTGTGGCAAAATGAAGGACCTCCCTGTTGGGATTTGTTGCAGATTTACTGATTCACATTTCAATTGTCATCTCTTTTGTAGTATTTCCAATAATCTTATGGGAAGTACTTGTAAAGCTGTGTTCCTTCAGTGGCATAAAGATGTTCCAGTTCTGTAATTATTCCTAGTTAGCGTGTCACACTTTCTTTAGTGGATGAAAGGAAATAATAATTAATCCTTTGAAACTATAAAATATTCACAGAATTGGAATAGCTATTTATTTGTGAGCTTGGAAAATTTTCATCATTTCTTTTTAAAATTCATGCCTAGTAAATATATAGGCTGTTTCCATAATGACACAATGACTCATATATGTAACAGCAATGTTTTTGTTCTGATTTGGCCTATAGCCAAATGGCTGCCTAGAGATATTGGTTAGTGGCCATGCCTGGCCAGTGAGGTACGATGAAGTGCACAGAACCAGCCTTTTAGTTCTGACACAGTTTTCTTGTGTTATGTGACTATTGAATTTTTTCTGCCCTTATATTCAACTAAAGGGGAGAGTGGATATTTGAGCTCTTTAGGGCAGGCTGAGCAATATCTCTAACATGTGTTGTGAGCTTTATTAAATGCTCACCTGTTTGGACCTTCTTTCTCGGGGTCCATTTCCTTCTGCTCTGGCACTGTTCCGGTTGGTTCTGCTGCAGTTTGAGGGTCAGGGTTTGTGGTCAGATCTCCAGAGGAATTTTTCTTGGAGAGTTTGTCTATGAAAAAAAATTCACATAGATAGAAGAATGTACACCACTCTTGATCCAGTTATATTTGACAACATGAACTACAAAGATGTTCCTTGTGTTTTAGAATAGTCTTCTCAAGAACACCTCCCCTGGGATTTCTGCTAAACAAAGTAGGACTTTATGCAGGAAGAATTAACCTGTAGACGCCTTCAGGCCAATAAAAAAATATAGTTATGTGCTATTTAATGACAGAGATATATTCTGAAAAATGCATTGTTAGGTGACTTAGTCGTTGTGCAAACATCATAGAGTGTACTTATACAAATCCTGATGTTACAGCCTACCACACACCAAGGCTATACAGTATACCCTATTGATCCTAGGCTACAAACCTGTGCAGCATGTTACTGTAATAAATACTGTAAACCATTCTAACACAATGGTCAGTCTGTGAATGTAAACATAGAAAAGGTGCAGTTTGAAATATGTTATTATAATCTTATGAGACTATCTTCTTTTATGCAGTCCGTTATTGACTAAAGCATCTTTAGGCAGCACATGATTGTAATTGAAGTTGGCGTACTATGTAATAAAGAGTTCATAAAATATATTTCTTTTTGATATTGGCAAAGCTGAGGATAATAATTCATTATTCAGAAGGCATTTCCAGTTTTGCTAAAGTATTCATAATTTTGGGCTGAAATTGATGCATCATAAAATTCAGAAAAGTAAAATAGGAAAAAATGTGATTGGCATTATTTAGCACTTGCATTCTACATTTTTATGAAATCAAATTTTTGTTTTTAGCTTGACCATCTTTAAGTTGTGAAATATTTTCTGAAGAAATGATACAAACTAATATGTACCAGCTTTATTTTCAGTACAGAAATTAATTTTTTCCCTTCAAGCCTACAAATATAATTTCTAATTAATATAGTTTAAATTGTAATTTACCCAGAGAATAATCAACTTACTGGTAAATATTTGGATTATAGAGAAGATTTTAATGAAAGCAAATTACTTAATATTAAAAGATAATATAGAAGCAGAAAAGAAAAATAAGAACGAATACAATTTAATGATAATTCATTATCCACAGTTTCTAACTTATTTTTAATTGGATGTCTTGTGCTTAGGATATTAAAATAGAGGCCCAAATCATCATTCTTATTTTCTTGTAATATATATAGTTTAAAGATTTAAGCAAACCCAATATTGAAAATTTAGATTTACAAAAGTGATAAATCAGGGGATGTTCGGTTTACACAAGTTTTCACCATACCAGTCCTTTAATATGAACATTTCTAAGATCCATCTAAAAATCTTTCAATGTACTGAACTTTCCAGGAACAAGTTTCAGGCATAAAGGAAATCATAAAATTGAATCACTCCTTAAAGTTTTTAAAAGTTTAAGACTAAGAAAGCTTAAATTCTCGATTTCCCAAGACACTTTTATTCATTATGCATCTATCTACTTTTGTTTTGGAATTACAGTATTTTTGGCTAGAAGATAGAAAACACGGTACTAGCTATGTTTTTGTTACGTTTAAATGGAAAAAACCCCAATTCCCAATTTACCTGGGATACAAAGGTCTCAGTATAATCATATCCTTGAAGCCTGTGTGTAAAGATTATG
The DNA here is from genome assembly GCF_000951045.1 of Mandrillus leucophaeus. Lineage (NCBI taxonomy): Eukaryota > Metazoa > Chordata > Mammalia > Primates > Cercopithecidae > Mandrillus > Mandrillus leucophaeus. The sequence goes on from NW_012099821.1 coordinate 77,986, forward strand.
TTTAGGTGAAATATTGAAAATTGTAGGATAGGGACCCTTCTGTACAGGCACATGTGGTACGCTAATGAGTTTATCAGTATCCAACAGATTTCAGAGTAAAAAAATAGCACTTTCAATATGTCATTCTGTACTAACAAGCTTTTGATAAAAATAAGAGAGAAGGATCTGTTTTCCTTATGTGTTTGGGTCAAGTCATGTTTTCCATTTCTCTTTACCCAATCAAAACAAAAATCATATAGATCAGATCTCTGACAAATTGTCATTTTGCATTGCTGTCTGTAAAAGTGGCAGCCTAATCCTTTTTTGTGTCTACAAACACTTGGACCATTACTGTATAATATTTAGAAGCAAAATTCTTAATCGCTGGTCATGGATGTCTAGCGCATTTTTGGTTTGAAGTCCTTGAAGCCATATGTTGTATACACCTTTTATTACATGGAGGGGATCTAGAATTATCATGGGCTTCTCAAAGGAGTCTGGACCAAGAAAAATGTTATGGATCATTGTGTTCACATATGTTTCTAGGAGCGCTTGCCCTAAAAGAAAATTAGGATTGATAAAGAACATGAAATATGAGTAAAAATCAGAAAAAAAAATCCTGAATGTAAAACAAATAGAATCTGTACTGTAAAACATTTCTTAAAGGCTTTTATTGGCTATGGGTTTTTGTTTTGTTTTTGTTTTGAGACATGGTCTCACTCTGTCACCCAGGCTGGAGTGCAGTGGCATGATCACAGCTCATTGCAGCCTTGACCTCCTGGGCTCAAGTGATTCTCCCACCTCAGCCTCACAGATCACTGAAACTACAGGCATGAACCATCACACCCAGTTAATTTTTGTATTTTTTGTAGCGATGGGGTTTTGCCATGTTGTGCAGGCTGGTTTCAAACTCCTGGGCTCAAGAAATGTGCCTGTCTCAGCCTCTCAGAGTGCTGGGATTATTGATGTGAGCCACTGCACCTGGTGGGCTATTTCTTATACAGCCACACGGATATAAGCTGCATCATATATCTCCTCCATCTCTCATTCAAGCTACAGCATATGTATTGCATTTTCAGTATTAACTTTTCTGCTAGTACCAGTTAAATGACCAACTGTTCTGCAGTAGTTCTTTTTGTCCATTCCTAATAATAATTTTTATTTATCACCATAACATTCGGATAAAATTAATTCTAGGTAGATCTTAGCAACTTACTAGATCTTCTCTAGCTATTACCAAGCCTTTCTAAAATAACACTGCCCCTGTTTTGACAAGCCTGGGATATTTATAAATTAATTTCAGCCTGATTTGATTTGTGGATAAGCATTTAATTACAAAATAAATCCTCATTAATAGCTTATTGATGAACATGAGAAACCAGTTATTTCCTATTCTTGGCTTCAAAGCACAACAACAACTTAAAAAACCCATGAGGACTTAAAACAAAAGAATGCCTGTCAACTGTAGTTCAGTGTGGGTGTCTTTTTATCCATGCAACATGTTATTTGTTTGTGGAAACAGATGGTCAGAGTGTTTGCATCATCCTCATCATGAAAGAGAAATCTGAAATACAAGGCAAGTGTTTCTCTGGCATCTGGGTGAAGTGTTGTCAACTGCACATTGTGCTTCTTCCCAGCTTCACACATGGACAGCAGGATTCCCGATTTCAATAGCTGCCCAAATGAATAGTGTAAGCCTTTCTGCCAGTGGTGCTCTTTGAACATTGTATAGCAATCGCCAGATCTCATCAGTACACTTGGTTAAATTCTGCCCTGGAATGTGTGCCTGTGGCAGATAGTGAAATCTGGAATCAAAGTGTTGTGATATGGTTGCCTTTATTGAATATGCAAAAATAAGTAGAGTTTGCTCTCCACACACCAGGCTGATTCCATCCTGAGCCTGGCAGCATCTCACACTGAGCCTGTGTAATATATTTCCAGTATCCTTGGCCCCTTGTAGCAGCACAACATGGAGACACGAGCAGGTGTGAAACATCTGCTTCTCTCTTCAGGTGAGGAAATAAGTGATGTGGAAATCCATTAACCTTCCACATTTTATCAGTGACATTACATAAATGCTGGAAAGGAGGGATTCAAAGGAAGAATCTAATATGGGAATAAGGTTGTAAATTAAAAAGACACTCAATTGGCTTGTTTTGTATGGATATAAAAAGCACAAGACTTGACAATGCCTTCATTGGTTAGAATCTTTGGTGTGGGGGATGGTACTACTTTGGTCAAATTTCTAGTTCTTAAGACATCAAAGACACGTGGATTCTGTCTCAAAAATAAATCTTTTTTTATTAGCAGCCACCAGTACCTGAGTAACTGGATGTTAGATGCATTAATAAAGACTAAGTCTGGGTACTTCGATTAGATGCCTAAATGATACTATTATTTTCATCTAAATGAACATTTGGAGTTAAGGACTAACAGTTTTAAGAAGTGTATGATTAATGATTATTTTCCGGCACCCGAGGTTGTATTTTTGACTCAGCTTGTGGTTAATTTCAGAGTTGCTGGATTATCTAGTGTACTTACAATAATTTTAACCGTAATACTTTAATCACACTTGAAATTTTATTACATCTTTGTAGATTGTCAACAACATGGAGGAAGTTGACAACATTAGCAGTGCACATAAAATGGAATCTGAAAGAGTGTTTTAAAATGGCATTCACAAGAACAGAAAAATGACACACTTTATATTAAAAACATGTAATCTGTAAAAAATTCAGAGAAGGACTCAAAAGGGATGAGAATTCTGGAAACCATCTCATATGAGAAATGGTTTGAGGAACTTAGGCTCTTTTAGTAAAGTATTTAAGATTAACTAGTGACATAATAGTTACTTCAAATTCATAGAAATGCTGCTACATAGAAAAGAAAATAGATTTATTTCATGTGGTCTAGAAGGCAGAAGAAGGACTTACCAATGAATTAACAAAACAAACATGCAAAACTCTCAAACATTCAAGCAACTTGTTTAACCACAAAATGCACTGTTTTGTGAGGTAGTGAATGCTCTGTTGGCTGGTGGTACTCAGGAGCCTCCAGCCAATCTAAGCTTGTGCCAAGAGAGCCTGTGCTGAGGGAGGACAGGATCTTTGCATAGGGTCAAAGCTTAGGTGTCCTCTAGGCAGCCTTAAAGTCCTATAATGTCCTGAAGAGATCTTTGTATTGAGGAAGATTTTTGACTTTCGGATACATCATCACAAGTAAAGAAATGTGCAAATCACCAAATGAAAAAGAACGTGGATCCATCTAAGGTCGTTTTGTTACTGTGTCAGGATGGAGGAATCCAGTGCTCTCTCAATGTCATGCTAGGTTTCAGGGACTTTTTTAAAACTGAGATTAATTCATTTAGAAAATACATTTTATATATAGCTATTAAGGAATATGATGAGTTACCAGTGCTGGGTACCGAACAGAGACCTGTAATCCCTACATAACTAATTCTCTAGGTGACTCTGGGTAAGTCTCTTTTTTATAACAGTTTCCTCATCCATAAAATGAAAAAATACTTTTGTACTAGGGATTTCTGTGAGGATTAGATAAAGACTCCTTTTGAGAAAAATGCAATATAAACACAAAGTGTTCCATGAGCCAGACTGGAATAAATTGCTAAAAACAAAAACAAAAACAAAAAAGGTATATTAACTCTTTCAGGTCTTCATAGCACTGATGTATGCGGGGCATGATGCAAGACCTTCCATTTACTTAACAGAGCCCAGGAACCAGAAAATCGTAATGCAATTTTCCATAAGTCAGCTATATTCTTTGGCAGAAAGAAGCCTAAAAGAACAGAGTTTAATTGAATTATGCAAATATATTTAAATCCTGCAAACTACAACATAAAAGGCATTTTAAAGGAAAAAAATCCATCCTATCCACATTGGTTAGGGTCTCTTAAGTTTTTAGCCTATAAAACATGTAATGACAGTAATTTTATCAGTCAGAACCTGTTCTCTGTTCAATATTTAAAACGGTAGGTTTTCTAGGCCAAACTTCGCTCTTTTCAGCGAGGGAACTTTCAGCTGTATTACATGCAGGAATGGTTACCCATCACGCACATGCTGGGCACCTAATCTCAAGAGGGTGGCCTGTCCACAGCTGACTGGCAACCTCGATGGTGGTCTGAAGGGCTCTGCTGAATGGGAAAAATGGTTGTTATCTAAGTCAGTCAGACTACTCCCTTTGGAATTTGGACTGGAAAATGAGTAAATGGAAATGAGAGCAGTCCAGAGTAGATATGCAGAGAAAACAGCGGTCACGAGAAATGAAGCCTTATTCACTGAGGGAAAAGGAGAAAATGTAATTAGCTCCTAGGCTGCCTCAGTCTGAAAGCCTCCCCTGAATGGTTTTTCAGCTCTAGTTATCCATAAGTTTTCTTACAATGAGCCCCTGCCACTGAAGGTGTCCTGATTATGTCTCTGCCTCTTGCCAAACCAGCAGTTAAGAATTTTCTTTATCATCTCAGACTAGAAAGCATGTAATATTTATCTTTTTTCTAGACTAAATTTTCAGAAATGTCATACCAACTTTATTCATTTCTCAATTCTTTTGTTTATCATCCTATCAGGTATCATTTTAAAAGAATACTTCTGATTGTTTGCTACACAAGACTATTTCTATTTGGATGAAGGAAATAAATATGCTGGAGTCTTGTTTTTTAATTTCAGTTTTTATTTTAGATTCAGGGGACGCATGTGTGGGTTTGTTACATGGGTATACTGCATGATGCTGAGGTTTGGGATGTGAGTGGTCCTTTCACACAGATAGTGAGCAGAGTACCCAACAGTTAACTTTAATTTTTTGGTTATTACTTTATTTTTTATATCTCCTCTAAGGTGAAATAGTTTTTCAACTCTTTCCCCCTCTCTCTCTCCTCCCTCCAGTAACCTGCAGAGTTGATTGTGCCCATCTTTATGTCCATGAGTACTCAGTGTTTAGCTCCCACTTATAAGTGAGAACATGTGGTGTTTGGCTTTCTGTTTTTGCGTCAATTTGCTTAGGATAATGGCCTTCATCTTCATCCATATTGCTGCAAAGGATATGATTTCATTCTTTTTTGTGGCTGTGTGGTATTCCATGGTATATATGTGCCAGCTTTTCTTTATCCAATTCACTGTTGATGGGCACTTAGGTTGATCTCATGTCTTTGCTATTGTGAATAGTACAGTGATGAACATACAAGAGTGCATGTGTCTTTTGAGTAGAACAATTTATTTTCTTTTGGATATATACCCAGCAATGGGATTGCTGGTGCAGAATGGTAGTTCTGTTTTAAGTTCTTTGAGAAATCTGCTTAAGTAGTTTTGATAAAAAGTTGTATACATTTTTTAGGAGGGTGTCTCTATTCCCACCTTATCCTTTGGCTGGTGAATGGGACTGAAAGTTACAGGGAGTGGACTATAGAACTAAAATTAACCATAGTAGTACTTCTTATGCATGTCAATCAAACTGGTTGGTCTTATACAGCAAAGTCTTTACTGCTTTTTGTAAACTAAATTTCAGTAGATGGCCTAGTTATTTTCCTATTCCACATAGGACACATTAAATTGTATACGATAATTGTTACTACCAAGGACTGAAGAGTGGTTTCCTATTTAAACATCCACTACCTTTTCTAAAAAAACTGGACTTTATTTTATATTTTTGTTTATTTATGGTTTAAAAGACAGGGTTTCTTTCAGTCACTCAGGCTGGAATGCAGTGGCATGACTATAGCTCACTGTAACCGCAAACTCCTGGGCTCAAGTAATCCTCCCACCTCATTCTCCTGAGTAGCTGGGACTACAGGCATGTGCTACTATGCCCAGCTAGTTAACACAATTTTAGGGGATAGAGGTCAGGTCTCTCTCTGTTGCCCAGGCTGGTCTCAAGAAATCCTCCTGTCTTGGGCTTCCAAAGCACTGGGATTATAGGCATGAGCCACCATGCCTGGCCAGTTTTATTATTTTTTTTAGAGCAGTTTTAGCTCCAGAGCAGTTTTTAGCTTTGGATTGCTGCCCAAAGTGAGAGGTGGCTGAGATGCAGTCTAGATCAGTTTGGAGAGATGATAGGGACCTGGGCAAGGCTGGGGACACCTCTGTAGATCCAGAATTGTGCTAGACTTGGAACTCAGGGGTCTTGGCTGTGGAAAGTTATTTGGCAAGCAGTTCCAGGGAGGCCACCCTACTTGTAATCTGTTTACAAAACAAAGACTGAGATGGAGATTATGAGTGAAGAGGAATGGAAAAGTAAGAGGATCACTAAAAGCATTGCCAGATTCAGAATTTTGTCTAGGGATTTCACTGTTCACAAATGCAGACAACATTACATATCTACCATGTGGTTGGTTAGAGGTCACAGAATGGTCTTGTGGACTAAATTTCATAAGAATTCAGTTATGTGTTCCCAGTGATTTAAGAAAGGGAATATTTAAACATCAAAAAATCAACACTTAAAAATTGAGATCTTTCAAATTAACATTTGTGTTTGTAGTTTGTCTTGACAAGGTGTAACACCTGGCAGAGCTTGACCTGCATCCCCATGTGACAGTGACTAGCAGAGCTGAGTAGCCTCTGACCTCTTCAGACAGGGCATGAATGCTCCTCATTTATGCTATCTGGCTTCTATCAGGGTTGGGATTTACTGACCTCCGTGCTAAATGCTTTACATATATTAACTAATATAATTCTCACTCACAACCCAACACTGATAACAGTGTTGTCCTTATTTTATACATGAGCAAAATGACACTCAAAGATGTTAAATGCCTCAATTAAAGAGCTAGAAAGTAGCAGAGTTATGATTTGAATTCGGGGATGTCAAATTCTCAAATGCTCTTTTTTTTTTTTTGTATAGTATACTGCCTTTACTATGAATTCACATGATTGTAGGAAAACTCAATTTCATTTTAAACATGGTTGCTTTTTTTTTTTTTTTTTTTTTTGAGACGGAGCCTCACTTTGTCACCCAGGCTGAAATGCAGTGGCACAATCTCAGCTCACTGCAAGCTCTGCCTCCTGGGTTCACGCCATTCTCCTGCCTCAGCCTCCCGAGTAGCTGGGACTACAGGTGCCCGCCACCACGCCCGGCTAATTTTTTGTATTTTTAATAGAGACGGGGTTTCACCGTGTTAGCCAGGAGAAAAATGGTTGCATTTTATATTTCAAGTTGGAATTATCTTAAAACAGTATGTATTATAGTTTTCCATTGCTGCTGTAATCAATCACCATAAAGTTAATGGTTTAAAACAACACAGTCAGTTGTCTTACGGTTCTGAAAGTCAGAAGTCTAAAACATGCCTGAAAGGCTGTGTTCCTCCTGGAAGCTTCAGGAGACAATCCTTTCCTTGTCTTTTCCAGCTTCTAAAGGTCATAGCATTCCTTGGGTCCTGGTCCCTTCCTCTACCTCCAGAGAGCATCAATCCACCTCTGCTTTCATTGTCCCATCTCCTGCCTTTGACTCTCCTGCTTCAACTCTTATAAGGAGCCCTTGATTACACTGGGGTTAGCTGAATAATCTGGGATAATCTTCCTATTGCAAGATCCTTAGTAACATTAGCAATTTTCTTCAATGTAAGCTAACAAATTCATAGATTTTAGAGATGATGGTGTAGACGACTTTGGATAGCCATTAATCGGCTTACCACACCATACTAGCAATGGGAACTCAACTTTGACCCATTTCTACACAAATAATATATCACTTAAAAGTACCATAAACCACTAGGTAAATTACTTACATATCCTCTACTGGGACCGAGACATTTATTTAAAGAAGCATTTAATGTAATATAAGTGAAGTAGATGCCTAAGGAAGATGATTATAATCAAAAGATGACCTTAGCAAGTTATCTTTATTTGAATCCAAAATATGTTGCATTCTTCATTTCCATGGCAGATATAAATTAAACCATGCTCTGCAGAAGATAAGAGTTCTATAATCAGAAATCAACATCTGCAGATTTTATGACATTGCACCTGCATGTTTTGAAGTGAACACAAAAATACCAAGCACATATCAGAGGCTATCTTTAAACACTAATAATTTTGCTTTTTCAAGACAAAATATCTTAAATATAACTGTTATTCCTATTAAAGTCTTTGGAGACGTGCTAAGTCTGCAGATTTAAATGAAACCACTTTTTCCTTCTACTCAAATAGCTCCTCTGTTAAATGAAACTTCCACAAAAGAGTTTTTATTACCAGCTATGAAAAATTTAAGCTTACAAATACACTTTGAAAAAAGTACAACAAAGATAAGAATAAACTTGTCTTTTCAAAGGTGTAATCCTTGGTTTTATGCCAATTAAGGTTGTATTTTTCTGTGCAAAGAACTGTAGATTTAAACCATTATTATTACAAAGTAACTCAGAAAAAAAGAATTGTAGTTTGAATTATCAGAATGTTTTTCTCTTCCTTGGTACTTAATCATTTCTTAATCACATTTTGGAGTATGCCTTCAAGATTGTTGTATAATCTACAAGAGTCTTCTCCTTTTAAACAAATTTGAAGATTCAATAATCGTCTTCAATTACTGATAAAAAAAGGCAAGATTACATTTTTTACAATATCCTCTTGGTTTATGATTCTTACTCTTTGTGGAAGTTTTATATATGTGAGTTTGGGTCAGACAGAGTTTTAGGCTTATTAAGTGATTTCCTCTTTCAATGACACATTATCCTAAATATTTTAAATCAGATAATCTAGCAGTTGAACAGTCTAGCTTTAGTCATCAGCTAGGAAGTATGATTATATTGCTTTCATGTTGAAAAATGTATTGTAGAACATTTATTTGTTTCCCCCTCTTTCCTCGGATAAGTCAATGCTGATTTTCTATTTGGAAGATACTGTTTTCTTATCTTTGTGGTGGAGATAAAAGTACAGAAGAAAGATAGTGGCAAAAACACCTGGTCTGTGCAAGAACATGTATTCCCTGCATTCTAATCTGCATAGTGAAAACACAGAGTTGTTTTTCAAAATAAGTAAATAAAGTCAAGAAAACTAAAGTGAATTTTCTTCCCCTTTTTAAAAAAAAATTATTCCTATAAGGTAGAGAGTAGGCTGTAACAAGTATAAATATAAATTAATTTAAGAAAAAAAACAATATCTTTATAATATCCTCCCAAGTGGACACATATTTCTCTCCAGTTATGTAAGTTTATTCTGCATATCTCTGTAAAATTCAGTTATTTTCTTCATATAGGTTCTTTCCTTCTCTCCTAAATAGAAACAAGTAAATATGGGAGTGGGGCCATTTGTTTAGAGCAGTCCTTTTTTTTTTATTTTTCTTTATTACACAACAGGTTTAATGTAGCATTTCCAAATTAAAGTAAGATGGTACTGGAATTTCGTATTATTTAAAAATTGAAAATGTAACAAATCCTTTTAGGTTCAGGAGTACATGTGCAGGTTTATTTTTTATTTATTTATTTTATTTATTTATTTTTTTGAGATGGAGTCTCGCTCTGTCACCCAGGCTGGAGAGCAGTGGCACCATCTCGGCTCACTGCAAGCTCCGCCTCACGGGTTCACACCATTCTTCTGCCTCAGCCTCCTGAGGAGCTGGGACTACAGGTGCCCGCCATCACACCCAGCTAATTTTTGTATTTTCAGTGGAGACGGGGTTTTACTGCATTAGCCAGGATGGTCTCGATCTCCTGACCTCTTGATCCGCCCACCTCGGCCTCCCAAAGTGCTGGGATTACAGGCGTGAGCCACCGCGCCTGGCCCATGTGCAGGTTTATTACATGGGTAAATTTTGGGTCATGGGGGTTTGGTATACAGATTATTTCATCATCCAGGGAATAAGCATGATACCGTATAGGTAGTTTTTCCATCCTCACCCTCCTCCAATCCTCCACCTTCAAGTAGATCCTGGTGTCTGCTGTTCCCATCTTTACATGTGTACTCAATGTTTAGCTCCCAAAAGTGAAAACATGAGGTATTTAGTTTTCTATTCCTGTGTTAGTTTGCTTAGGATAGTGGCCTCAGTACTTTGATTGTGGGGATATTCCTTGACAGCGATTTGTGTATTTGAAACATTTCTTGTGATTTGTTTTTAAATTTATAATCTTGCTTGTAATTTTTGTGTATTTCTTATTTTTGTTCCTTAAAGATGAGACATTTGGGCTAGTAAAAGCTCAATTGTGCTTCAGTTCAAATATTTGTTTTAGTACAAATAGGAAGTCATTAACAATCATCATACACAGACTTTGTTGAACAGATAAAAGGCAAAACATTTGTGCTAGTTTTATGGCAAAAATTTTATTTGTATTATTTAACAAACTATATTCTGTTCTAGCGATTTCCCTTTCATTTTGTATTTTTTTTATATTTTTTGGTTAGGGGGTAGTGTTCCTGCTGGAAGTAGGAGAGAAGTAGGAGAGGTCTAGAGAGGGGGGCTGGGAATAGATCACATTAAGTTCTACAAAGTCAGGTGGAGGAATTTAGATTTTGTCTTGCAGGCAATATGCAAACACTTAAGCTTCTTGAGCAAAAGTTGAGATCAAAGTGGTGGTTAATGGAAAATAATCTGCTAACAGTGTTTGGGCTGGGTAACAAGGGAGAGATGGGTGAAATAGAGTTCTAAACAAAAGTAGCCACTTAGCCTCGGGGTAGTGCATACATGACCTACTAATAAGGGCCCCAGCCAAGATGGTATTGCTGAGGTTGGAAAGAAAGGAAGTGGGCCAGGCGCGGTGGCTCACGCCTGTAATCCCAGCACTTTGGGAGGCCAAGGTGGGAGGATCACGAGGTCAGGAGATCGAGACCATCCTGGCTAACGTGGTGAAACCCATCTCTACTAAAAATAAAAAAAATAAAAAATAAAAAAATTAGCCGGGCATGGTGGCATGCACCTGTAGTCCCAGCTACTCTGGAGGCTGAGGCAGGAGAATGGCCTGAACCCAGGAGGCGGAGCTTGCAGTGAGCCGAGATTGCACCACTGCACTCCAGCCTGGGTGACAGAGTGAGACCCCATCTCAAAAAAAAAAAAAAAAAAAAAAGGAAGTGGGTTTCAGGGTCCTTATGAAAGGAGATTTGGTGACTAATTTTCTTTATAGGACATCCTAGATAAAGGAATAAAACCTGAGTGAGGTTTTGAGCTTAGGAGGCTGAAAGAATGGTAGCACCAGGGGTAGAAGTAAATCAGGAGAGGGAGCCTATTTGCAAGAGAACATAAGGAATTTAGTTTTAGACATGTTTTCTTTGTGATGCAGCAGAAAATACCGTCGTGTACATCTAGTGGTGAGATGAAAAATATTGACAGTCTTAAAAAAGAAATTGACCTGATATGGATTTAGAAACAAGTGTGGTAGCCTTAGAAGTAAATGAGCCTTCTATTGGAGAGAGTTTAGTAGGAGGGAGCAGAGGTGTGAATGCTAAACCTTTAAATGTATTCAATCCACATTCATTTTAATGTCTTTATATTGCTTATCAGTGTCTCAAATTGCATCGTTCACAATGTGCTTACTTATCTGTGATGTGTTTCTTTAGACTACAAGCTCTATGTAACCTCAGACTCTGCTCGTGTTGCTCATCACTGCACCTCCAGCCCAGGGAACAGTGGCTGGCACATGTCAGGTAATGAAAATGCATCTATTGCGTGGACAAATGAGTTACTGAATGAGAATATAAAGTTTTTATAAATATTCAGATCTTCAAATAACTGCAGATAACCCTAGATAATTCACCTAGTCAAGGACAAATATTTCAACAAACAACACATTTCAGATAAATACGTATTTCACTTTTTTTTTTTTTTTGCAGACTGCATTCTGACCTTGTATGTTGGTGTGTGGCTCTTCAGACATGACTGGAGTCGAGTTGGTTTTGAGAGATTTCTCTTCACCTTTGTTTTCTTCCTTTGAGAAAAAACATAGAGATTGTATGTGATGAATTTACATGAAAATGAAGTAGAATGTAAAATGTAACACCATTTTCCACTCAATTGTTAATTGGATCATTAAAATTGACTGTTTATGATGCACTAAAAATGATTCATGCATTTAAAATGGGCATTCGTGGCCTACTATTGAATAATCAACCTCAGCCTCCACAGCTTGTTAGTCACAGGAGCCCTCTGGTTTTTTCAGGGTGGATTTTGTGTTTCTCTTGCTCACAGTTCTTCAATTCTGGTCTTTACTTGCCACAGGCCTAGCATTGGTCTAGGTCTTTCATGGCAGAACTTAAAATAGTGGAGAGAAGGCAGTTTGGTCCCATTCACACAAAACTCCCTTTCTTCTCTCCATGATTTCATGTGCTTCTACCTCATCATTTGTCTGATCATCTAAGCTTTCCTTTGAAATGCTGTCATGTCACACCGGACATGGCTAGTGTGTGCCTCAGGATGTTCCTACGGGGGCAGAGTGAAACAAGATATGAGGTTAGATCATAAAGATTGACTCCTAAGCTATGCACAGTCTAGAAGGGGAAACAAACACACAAAAATGTTAAGTGCAAGAAAATGCAGGTGACGAATCAATGTCTGTAGAAGATAAGGATAGGGCATAAACAGGAAGTGGTCAATTCTATTGGAGTAGAAAGGAAAGAAAGGAAGCTATTCCAAAGATAGTGACTCTTGACTTTATAAAGATAAGATTTTTGTTTTTCACATGGAGAGGTCTTAGAAAATATTCCAGGCAGATGATGCAGGTTTAGCAAAAGCCAAAGGCGTGACTGTACATAGGTTGGGGGAGAGACTACAGTGGGAGCAGTTGGATGGGACAAAGGGTGAGTAGATGAGGCTGGAGAGTAGGCAGGGACCAGAAGGACACTGAGAGTCTTGTGGGCCTGCTATGGAGTTTTGACATTATTTATAAGCCGTGTATGTCACAGAAGCATTTTAAACTAAAAAATGAATTAATTGGCTGATTTTCGCTTAAGCCTCACAATAACCGTATATGTTAATATGGTGTAATAATAGCGAGGCAGCTATTATTAAATATTATTATGTTATTGAATATGAAATTGATTGAGTGGCCAGTTTATATGAACCTAGCTAGAAAGGTATAAGTCCAGAACAATTTATAAATGATGAAAAAGCCTTCTGACTTTAATCAAGTCCTTTTGCATCATTATGATGTTATTCATAAACATTTCCATCATAGTCTTTATGTGTGTACAAATGTAGATTTATGTGAACAGTGTCTTCTTCTGGGGTAAGAGAGAGTTTGGGTTAGACTGATTTGCAGTTCTTGAATTACTGTTTATTGATAGGTGGGAATTACCCATGATATTTTGGTTTGTAAATTCGCTCTTTAAATGACTCCTTAAAAAAATATACATTGATATATTTATTCCTAGATATTTTCTTAGAAGACTCTAATCATTTATTCATAGTTCAGAGGTTTATTGTTTAAATGCCATTTTGAAAGGTCAAATTCCATGAAAGAAAACAGGATTTTAACTTTCTGTCATTTTTAACATTTAGCATATTTGAAATCGGAGATAAATTATTTTTTCCCATACCCACATGTTCTTGGAAAGAACAGATGCAAATAATTCCCCAGACATGACTTTTAAGATAAAAGGTGGCCAAGCGCCATGGCTCACGCATGTAATCCCAACACTTTGCGAGTCCAAGGTGGGCAGAATTCCTGATGTCAAGAGTTTGAGACCAGCCTGGCCAACATGGTGAAACCCCATCTCTACTAAAAATACAAAAAATGAGCTGGGTGTGGTGGTATGCGCCTGTAATCCCAGCCTCAGGAGGCTGAGGGAGGAGAATCATTTTAACCCAGGACACAGAGGTTGCAGTGAGTCAAGATCGCACCACTGCACTCCAGCCTGGTCAACAGAATGAGACTCTGTCTCAAAAAAAAAAAAAAAAAAAAAATCTAATGTGATGCCAGTAGACTTCATGATTAATATCCACAAATTATGGCTGTTGGAATGGTGTGGGATATACCCAATGGGTGCTCTACCTCTGCCTAATCTAAGTACTTCTCCAGTATTCCTGTTTTGAAAGGAAGGACAACTCTTTCAGAAGTTTCTGTTCTTTTTTCCCCTTCTCTCTAACATCCCTTTATCATGCAAGCAAAGTATCTTAAAGGTTGACTCAACTAATATCCCTCCTGGTTTGAAGCAGTATAGCCTAGTGATTTAGCTCTCAGGTGCTCAAGTCAGATAGGACTTGGTTCCAATCCAGGCTCTGCCATTTGCTAGCTATGTGTAAGGAGCAAATTGTAATAGGACCTGTGACTGTTGTGAGGATTAAATACAGCAGCGCTAGAAAAGGGCTTAGCACCTTGCTTGGCACATAGTAGTTGCTGTTAGCTACAATGTTCTCGAAGAGAATAATATATTAGCTATAGCTGCTTTTATGTGTTCCTTTGGAAAATAATCACAGTAGGCAAGGGTTAAAGATGAATGTAGTGACTTTCCCAGAGCAAAACACAGCAAGACTAGCTGAAGGGAAGTACCAGCTCAATATTTGTGACATTATACAAGTTCTTCAACATATAAATAACTTTTAGTATGACATAAGAATTTATTTTGACATAAGAATTAGAAAGAAGTCAAGGGCACTCTCACGAAGCAATCCTAACACAATCCTCCTCATCTCCTCTCTACTGCAAAGCAGTCAACATTAATCAGAAAAGGAAGGCGGGTTTTCCACTGCCAATATTAAATAATCTCAGTGTTGTCTATCCTCTGGGCTCATTTAAACCCGAACCATTGGACCATGCTCCCCTAGTCCCTGAGGAGCACTCCTGCTTGTACTTGACATCTCTCATCCAGCCCTTTCAGACAGGAAAATACTGCTCTAAAAATCTTCTGTAGCTCTTTTAGATAATTCTAGTGAGTAATTCATGAAAATTATTCTCTAGATAGTTCTAAGCAAATATTGTTCTTGTAATGATCACTTTGGACTTAAACCTGTCACAGAAACACAAATTCTTATTAATAATGACCACTTGCAGAGTACCTACCATGTGCTTTATATATTACTGTCTCTAGTTCTCACAACAAAGCAGAAATTATCATATACATTTTGCAGATAAATGTATTTAGAACTTGTGAAAAGACTTGTTTAAAGTCAAGTTCCTCCACCTTGGCAGTATTAAAATTGTGTAGTGTATAATTCTAAGTTGTGGAGGGCTGTCCTGTACATGATAGGATGTTTAGCAGCATCTGCAGACTTTACCCACTAGATGCCAGTAACATCCCCATCCCAGAGCTATGACAACTGAAAGTGTCCCCAGATTTGCCAAATGTCCTTTGAGTGGTAAAATCGTTTTCAACTGAGAGCCAGTAGATTTCCTGTTGCTCTAGAGAATTTATTGTTAACGTGTGGTTTATGAAGACCAGGATACTTGATGTTCTTTGTTGAAACTCAATCAAGTAACCAATTTAATATTTGAGAAGTGATTTCATTTTGGATGATAGTAGAAGTGAAAATCAGCAATAAGAAGCCTCACTTGGCTTTTTCAAATCCTAGTATAGTCTCCTAAACATTTATTATTCTTTTTATGAACAAATACATACAGAATATATAAATTAATGAAGATAAGCTCGACACAGTACATCTACCAGATGGTGCCAGGTAAAACTACTAAGCAATCATATGTCGTAGCAGTGATTAAATGCTATTACTAGATAAGAAATGATGAAAATCAAGGCTCACATAGGAATGTAGAGAACATACCTGTGCTGTGGTTTGCTGAGACTGATTACTTGGATGAGAGTCTTGTTCATTCTGATGAGAACTTTGTTCATTCTCATTGTTCTCTCCTATAGGCTTTACCTTGTTGACTTTTGTCAGCGATTTAAACATCTTCTCTGAGGTAGTTCTGAAAACCCTCTGTATTTATGACTGTGCCTTAAGGTAGAGAAATGTACTTTGTTTTCCTTTTCTTTTTCTTTAGTAGACAAGCCAATTAGTTGTTTAATCAGGATTTTGTTCTGGTTAATTCCTACAGGCAACTCCTTAGCTAGTCAGGGCTTTGGCTTAAAAGCAACAAATTACTTCTGCTTGGGTGATTTGCACTGTGTTTATGAACTTTAGAGAGTCAAAATGATCTTGTGAATAATTTAGAAGTAGAGGATTAAACACAGCTTCATAGCTGATTTGAATGATTTAACTGTGATCACACAACACATTGGTTTCTTTCTTTTTTTTCCTTCTAATTACCCACTTACCTATCTTTATCTATCTAACTTTATGCAAAGTAATATGGAAATGATTAAAAAAAAAACATCCACAAGGGCTTATGATATGAAGCAAATCATTCACTCCTCAAAATCTCCTTCTCTGGTCCTTCAATGTTAGGTCACTATTTTTAAGTTCTCTTTCTCTGTTCTTCTGGTGGTTGATTTCCACATGGCTAAACAAACAAACAAAAAATCTGCTTATTCTACTCTCCCTCTGTGTGTGTGTGTGTGTGTGTAAATTTGACCCCAAACTTGTGTGAGATATAGGTACAAGACTAAGAATTGTTAAAGAGAACTTTTCTTCCCTTCTACCCAGAGCCCAGACAAACTTTGTTGATGTTCTATGCTGTTGGATGAGATTTTTAGTGCACCAAAGATGCACGTTTTTTTTAAAAGGGGTTCTGTTTTTGGTTTTGTTTTTAATGAAAGCACTTATCTTCTGCAGTTTCAAATTAAAACCAAAGCCTTTATGCAACAAAGCACATACCCACACCCAGGGCAGCCTAAGTCAACCCATCAAATACTTCTTGCCCTCTGTATTTTTGCAGTCTGGAAATTTCCTTGAGATGCTAGTTATGTATTTTAAGATACATTTATTACAGTTAATACAGAAAAAAACCTTTACGTATTTATGAAGAAAGTATTTATGTATTTATGAAGAAAGCATTTTAATTTAGATTTCATATTACCAAAATTGTAGTTCCCTTATGGATTTTTAAAATAAATTAGAAGTTTTAATTTTAGATTTAACCATTTTATCAAAAATAAACTTACTTAATAAATAACATAATTGAATACATCATTTGACTTATATGGCCTGGAAACACAAAGCTATTTATTTTTGTTAAAAAATGGTGGGCGGTGTTTTTGTTCCATTATTGCTTCAGAAATACTTCTGAATAGATTATCAAATATGTATGGGGCCATTTTAGGAACTTTTCAGATAATCCTGTAATCCTATAATTGATTACATTTTGAACCTCGGATATAAGCATAGAAGCTGAGCCAAAAGAAGGGAAGGTATTAACAGCCAGCCTGTGACTAATTTTTTCCCTTCCTAAGACCCGCAGAGGAAAAAATGACCTCACCAGACTTTCTTATAAATCTCATAGTATTTATCAGTGGAAAGATACCAGGGAGTCCCTATTTATGAAATTTTTTTTAGCAGGACATTTCTGGTCTGTCTAGATTGCTTGTTGTAAATAAGCCTGGAATTTAGCAGGCTGACTGGAGAATGGAGAGAGAGGTGCCATGTAAGCTCTGTAAGAGAATGTGGAACGAAGATGTCCCCAAACCAAACTGCCTTCCTTTTGTGAGAAAGTTTTTGCAGACAATTCTCAAAAATTACTTGTAAATGCAAAACAAAAATGTGCCGACTACAGGAGAAAATGGTCTGTTTTGGATGCTGTGTCTGACGATTTGGGGTTTTTCCCAAAATGAATGTTTTGTTTATTCCTGATGGTGGCTTGTATTAACAAAGTTTGGTACTAGGTAAGATCTGTGGTTCTGGGTAGTCTCTTTTGACAATTTAACCCTTTAGGTTTATCACAGGTCAGAATAAATAGGATAGAGATATTTTTAAATAATTCAAGCACCTTTAAAATGATTTAAAATGCCTCCAACAACCTGATTTTTGACAATAGAGTGGCATTAACATGGGCATTAAAATTGTAAATGACTACTTTCATTTTGTCTAGATCAGAGGACTTAAAGTTTGGAAAATGGACAACTAGAAAGAATTCTGGACTGAAGGACATGCATTTTGTATCATTCTTTTTCACTTTAGTAACTCTGTGGACTAAGGTAAATCTCTTGCCTTAACCTGGAAATAATTAGGTTGGGAAAAAATAATGTTTGTTTTCTTCTGATTTTAAAATCTGTGATTTGTGGTCTTCCACAGAAGAGCGCTTCTAATCAGCAAGAAGACAAGGGAAGAAGGAGAGTTACTTATTCTGGGTGAAATGGCTTATTAGAATTTCACCAATAACAATTTAATTTTTTTTGTACCAGGTTGCCATATTGGTGAGGTAGTGTATGTCCAGCCATGTCCAGGTCTGTTTTCTCTATTGGAGCATAAGCTCCTGCAGGCAGACACTATGCTTTGGCCACCTTCAGATTCCTGTGCCCAGTTCAGTGCTTGACATAGTCTGGGTACTCCGTGAAAGTTTGTTGAAAAAATAACAAGAAGAAGATGGTATAGACCATCTCTTACTTCTGGATTAATGGTAAAGAGATTCTCTGTGGTAGATGCAGTAGGTAAGAAGAAGGGGAGAAAATCTTTCTGGAAGAATGCAAATGTTATAGCCTCATTGTTTTTTATTAGTAGTCATTGCAGGCTGAGGTTGGGATAGGCTAAGAGAAGCGTGCATAAAATAATGGTATATTTTACAACAAATGGTGTCTTAGATACCATAGATGGTATACAAATGGCACATAGGAATATACCATATAAAATATAAGTCAGATGGTAATAAAGCCATGCTAAGACAAGAAGATTATTATCATTAGCAAACAGTTCCATATTCTTATTGTGACAAGTAATTTTATTTTCAGCAGAGCATTAGCCGTCATATAGACATTGTTTTAATGTTATGGATTTTTAAGTTTTATGTTAAAATTTCAAATAAGTTTTAGCTTTATGGTTCTATAAAATTATAAGCAAATGAAGATTATATCTAGTTTCAGGTTTGAACATATTTAAGTAGTATTCTTATGAATTATTCAGATAGGATCTGTAATAAAGTTTTCACTTAACAGGAGTCAGTTTTGGGAAATGCGATCTTTCTTTGAGGGAATCTTTAGTGGTGGAATTTCAGGCATTCCCACTGTGGGTAATTTTGAAGGAGGAGGACTTTCTTCTGGTAATTCTCAAATCACAGTCTCCTCTGCTTCTGGATGGGTTCACGGGTTGAAGACTTGTTTTTATCTGGCAAATTACTGGAAACAAATTAAGGTTATAAAACCAACAAAGGTTATATTTTCCCCTATGCCTACTAGAAAGAAACATTGAGGCAATTTTCCAGGATCTTTCCGAATTAAGTTCTGACAGTCTGAATATTATTTCAATAAGGGAAGAGCAACCACTGAGTATAAGGAGAATAGCTGGTTTACAGCAGATAACCTAAAACAGTCATTGAAGGGAAGCTCCCAGAAGTCTTCTCCCATCTCAGGTTCGGGGCTGTGTATTTTTAGGAGAAGATAATAACCTGGTAAGAAACCTGAACACTGACCAAGTCCTGAAAAATTAACTACACTGAATATACTTAATAAGGCAGGAAAACAGGTGAGTAAATTATGAGCTTTTTTTAAAAAAAAATTATAAGACTTTAGAGAAGAAAGTTACTAGCAATGTCTGGTTACCTGCGAACAAGGTTTAGGTGCTCATCTGCAAAATGGAAGCTAGAATAACAAGCTAGATTACACAAGCCAATGAATAAGATGACAGACAAAAATTACCTGCTATAAGTTAAATTCTCAACAAATATTTGCCAATTAATTGAATAAAACAAATTGTGTTTTTGGAAGCACTCAAACTTAAAATACTTTGTATATCAAAGCATGTAATTTTATTGGGCGGTGAACATTTGGGTTCTTAGTGTGTGTTAGGTGCTTGGCTAGCTGCTGTGGGGTATACAGAGATGACCAAAATATGGCATCTGCCTGCACACACTCACCTTTTGAGACTGAAAGATGGAAGGTTTATAGACAATCGCAAGACAGCTCCCATAATGGCAGTATGTGAGCCATGCTACCTATGTAGAGAAGAGCAGGTGACCAAGTCTACCTTTCTGTGAATGGACTGTAAAATGGAGAGTAGCTCCGCGGAGCAGCTAATGCTCACGACAGGTTTCAAAAGATGAGAGCTATTCCGGGCAGATGTTGAAAGGTCCAGACATTAGAAACAACATCCAGTGAATTAAGGTATTATAATAGTTAGCAGTTTATGTGGCCAGCACAGTGCGCTTAATATAATAGATACATAACAAAGACTTGTTAAACTACTGTTGAATATTAACAATAAACACGAAACATATACAATTTTCTTTATATATACGATGTAGACCACATCAGTTTCAAAAGAGACTGATAGCACTGATTTTATGTTCTTTTAATTATTGTAGGATTAGCAAAACATTAACTTTGCATTCAAAAAATAAATATTCAAAGAACATTTCTGAATATATTTATTTTTCTTGAGTTGATGACATTAACTAATGATCTTACGAAGTGGAATTATAGCAACTGATACTTAGAGGAAGTTTTCCCTCATAAAATATGTATGGCATTATTTAGAAATATTTGCCAGTGTGATTTTATGTGATGACAAATTTAGAGTATTTAGGATTTTTTTCAGTCATCTGCAGGTGTAATATGACTAGATGATGCAACCTAAAAATTTCTGAAACCAAAGTGATTTTAAATATGGTATTGCAATAGGTAGAAATGTTGTTTCTTTGATTATAATATTTGCATTGCTTTTAACTTATAATTAAAATTCACGAGCAGTGAATGTAACAGATATTAAGGGTAAAAATGCCTTCAGGAAATTGTTAATAACTAGTGGCATCTGTGTCTAATGAATGCTATATTGGTTTAGTCTGTGACTAATAGAATAAATGTTTTGAAAAAAATCCTTATGTTAGTATTTTATAAACAGTAATCAGGCCATGACGAATTTGTTCTGTGAATATGGATGGGGTAACTATGAAGTTTCCTCATTCTTTTACATTTTTTTTTTTTAACAAAGTTGATTAGCCTATTTCAGTACTTGGTTCCAATTATGGACTATCATTGCTTATTTATTTATTTTTTATTACTTAGTGAACTAACTGAAAGCACTTCAGCTAATTGAACGTCATGATCTACTGTTATGTAAGGAGATTAATCGTGCCATTTGGAAAGAAGATTGTCTATATACAATTAGCTTTCTAGCTAAGCTGCTTTTAACTGCATTTTTTTTTTCTGTATTCTAAATTTATCAATGATCTGAATCTAATGTTGTGGGAATTTTTGAGCTATACCAGAATATTCTTAGTTCTAACAAAAAATACATCCATCTGTTATTGAAAGTGGTTGTTGGTTTATGAATAATAACTGTTGGTTACCTCAGTAATAAAAGCCAATATATGTTTTAAATATGTTAATCCTTAACCCAACACAAAGATGTTATTCCTTTTTGACAATTTGAAATTTCAAATTTACCAATGGTAAAACTTTATCAGTGCCTTAAATTTGAGAGATGAATATAATATTTAGCAATTTAAAGATTTTGAGGGTGATTATTAGTTTTTTATTTAGAAGTCAGAATCTATTTTATCCTTGAGTTTCAGCCTTATGGTTCCTACTGGAAATTTAATTCAGAATGTCTTGTAATCACTTTAAAATCAACCTGTTTAAAAATAAATGTATCTTCCTTACTACCAATCTAGCAGCTTCTTCTGACTTTCTTTTTTGTTCATGACATGATCATTTGTTTAATTATCTCCCTTACCTTTATTATATGAATTTGGTACTTGTTTCTTTGATTCTTCCTTTACAAAACTTCAGCTCCTTATCCCTTCTTCTTTATACCCATTTTCACCACCATATTTAAACACCTAGAGAATGCTGCACTATTGTAATAACTTCTGAGTTGACCAGAGGAATCCTGAGAAATGCATATGGAATCCAGATGGCTAGCCCATATGTGTGGGAAGAGGTAGAAGCCCACCCCTGAGAGGCAATGAGGAATCCAGCAGAGCACTTGTTTGAGCAATGTTGTCCATATTTTTCTGTAATGGGAGGAAGTCACTGGTTTCATTGAGTACAAGTTCTGAAATTGATGTATAAATGTCAGGTTGAACCTACTGATGCACTTGTTAGAAATTAAAAAAAAAATTGCAAGCATATCTCAGAGATACTTCAAGTTCAGTTTCAGACCACCACAATAAAGAAAACATGGCAAAAAAGTGAGTCACATGAATTTTTTAGTCCCAGTGCATATCAAAGTTATGTTTACACTATACTATAGTCTAGTAAGTGTGCAATGGCATTATGTCTAAACAAAACCAATGTACATATCTTAGTTAAAAAATACTTGGTTGACCCCGTCTCTACTAAAAATACAAAAAATTAGCTGGGTATGGTGGCAGGCGCCTGCAGTCCCAGCTACTCGGGAGGCTGCGGCAGGAGAATCACTTGAACCTGGGAGGTGGAGGTTGTAGTGAGCAGAGATCGCGCCACCGCACTCCGGGATCGCGCCACTGTACTCCACCCTGGACGACAGAACAAGACTCCATCTCAAAACAAAACAAAACAAAACAAAACAAAACAAAACAAAACACAAAAAACTGTTGATAAAAAATGGTACCATTCACTGAGCCTTCTGCAAGTCATAATCTTTTTGCTGGTAGAGAGCAGCCTTAATGTTCATGGCTGGGGACTGACCAGGGCAGCTGTTGCTGAAGGTTGGGGGACTGTGGCAATTTCTTAAAATAAGATAGCAATGGAGTTCTCCTAATCAACTGACTCTTCCTTCCACAAAAGATTTTTCTGTAGCATGCAATGCTGTTTTATGGCATTTTACTTCATATTAGAACTTCTTTCGAAATTGGAGACAATCCTTTCACACCCTGCTGCTGCTTTCTCAACTAAATTTGTATCATATTCTTAACCCTTTGTTGTCATTTCAACAATATCCACAGCATCTTCACCAGGAGTAGCTTCCATCTCAAGTAACCATGGTTGTTGTTGTTATTATTATTATTAGTAGTAGTAGTATTAGTATTATTATTATTTTCTCATCTATAAGAGGCAATTCCTTATCTGTTCAAATGTTATCATGAGATTACAGCAATTCAGTCACATCTTCAGGATCCACTTCTAATTCTAGTTCTCTTGCTAATTCCACCCATCTGCTGTTATTTCCTGCACTGTCTTGAATTTCTTAGTCATCCGTGAGGGCTGCGATCAACTTCTTTCAAATTCCTATTATGTTGATATTTTGACCTCTCATGTTCTGATTAGCATTCAGAATGGTGAATCCTTTCCAGAAGATTTCCAATTTACTTTGTTTAGATCCATCAGAGGAATCACTATCTATGGTAGCTATAGCCTTATAAATGTATTTCTTAAATAATGAGACTTGAATGTTGAAATTACGCCTTGATCTATGCATGGACTGCAGAATGACTGCTGTGTTAGGAGACATGAAAACAATATTCATCTCCTTGTATAGCTCTGTCAGAGCTCTTAAGTGACCAGGTGCATTGTCAATGAGCAGTAATATTTTGAAAGAGATCTTTTTTTTTTTTTTTTTTTTTTTTTTTCTGATCAGTAGGTCTCAACGTAAGCTTCAAATATTCAGGAAACCATGCTGTAAACAGATGTGCTGTCATTCAGGCTTTGTTGTTCCATTTGTAGATCACAGGCATAGTAGATATAACATCATTCTTAAGGGCCCTAGGATTTTTGGAGTGGTGAATGAGCACTGGTCTCAACATAAAGTTACCAGCAGCATTAGCCCTTAATAAGAGAGTCAGCCTGTTCTTTGAAACTTTGAAGCCAGGCATTGATTTCTGCTCTTTATCTATGAAAGTCCTAGATGACATCTTCTTCCAGTAGAAGACTGTTTTGTCATCACTGAAAATCTGTTGTTTAGTGTGGCCAATTTAATCAGTGATCTCAACTATATCTTCTAGATAACATGACGCAGCTTCTACATCAGCAATTGCAGCTGCACCTTGCATTTTTGTGGTATGGAGATGGCTTTTTTCCCTTAAACCACATGAACCAAGTTCTGTTAGCTTCAAACTTTTCTTCTGTGGCTTCCTCACCTCTCTCAGCCTTCATAGCACTGTGGAGAGTTAGGGCTTTAATCTGTATTAGACTTTGGTTTAAGGGAATACTGTGACTGGTTTGATATATTCAAACCACTGAAACTTTTTTCATATCAGGAGTAAGTCTGTTTTGCTTTCTTATCATTGTGTGTTCATTAGAGTGACACTTTTAATTTCCTTCCATAATTTTTCTTTTGCATTCAGAACTTGGCAAACTGATGCAAGACACCTAGCTTTCCTCCTTTCTTGGCTTTTGATATGCCTTCCTTACAGAGCTTAATCATTTCTAGCTTTTGATTTTAAGTGAGAGACATGTGACTTTGCATTCACTTGAATATGTAGAGGCCATCACAGGGTTATTAATTCACCAATATTGTTGCATCTCAGGGAATAGGGAGGCGCGAGGAAAGGGAGAGAGATGGGAAATGGCAGGTTAGTGGAATAGTCAGAACACACACATTTAACAATTAAGTTCATCATCTTATATGGGCATAGTTTGTGGCAGCCTAAAATAATTAAATTAGTTACATCAAAGATTGCTTATCATGATTACCATCACAAATATAATAACAATGAAAGTTTGAAATATTGAGAGAATTACCAAAATGTGACACAGAGACACAAAGTTAGCACATACCGTTGGAAAAACAGTGCCCATAGACTTGCTCAACACATCTTCCATTTATACACGATGTCTGTGAAGCACAATAAAATGAAGTATGCCTATCCTTTGAAGTAGTTTAAAATTTATGAGAAAGTTGCAAGAACACTACAATCAGTATCTGCTTCATCAGGATTTTCTAGTTTGATAACATTTTACATTTTACTGTATTTGTGCACTCCCTCTCACTCTCTTTTTATATACCAATTATCATCAATCTTTTTCTGAACCATCTGAGAGCAGGTTGCAAACATGATGTCCCATTATTCTCAAGTATTCCAGTGTGATATAATCATCATTCAACCCCCAAATCAGGAAATCAACATTGATATAACACTACCATGCAATCCACAGACTTTGTTTAGATTTTGCCAACTGTCTCAAAAATGTTCCCTTTTCCTTTCTGATCTAGGATCCAATATAAGATAAGTTCTTCTGTTCCTTGGTATCCACAGGGGACTGGTTCCAGGACCCCTGCAGATACTAAAATCGTGAATGCTCAAGCTTCTTATAAAAAATGCTGTATTACTTGCGTATAACCTGTGTACACTCTTCCACATACTTTAAATCATCTTTTTTTTATTAAATCATCTTTAGATTGCTTATAATACCTGCTACAATGTAAATGCTATGTAAGTAGTTGTTATACTGCATTTAAAAATGTATTATTTTTATTGTTGTATTGTTATTTTTTATTTTTATTTTTTAGAATATTTTCAATCCATGGTTGGTTGAATCTGCAGATACAGAACCCATGGATATAGAAGCATTGTATCGCAAATGAAATGGAATACTGACTCTATTTTATTTGACTGCTACGCCTCTTTAGTGTCTTTCAATCTGGAATGGATCCTCTGTCTTTTCCTGTCTTTCCTGACAGTTTTAAAAAGTACCAGCCTCTCTTTCCACAGGATGACATCATCTATTTTATATATTGTGTCAAAGTAATATTTCTAAAAAGATGAATTACATTTTTGAAATAGTCTCAGGTAGGTCCCACACTGGCTTTCTAATACCTACAGTTTAGTTTGGAGGCCAATAAGTTTTAAACATTGCTTCTGTTACTCCTATGACATTTATTATGTATTGCCACATATTATTCTTGTGTTTATTTGTTGATTTATGGATGCATTTATTTAGTATTAAACGATTCAGTAAACATAACAATCAATTATATTGAAGGCCAGACACATTACATATGTTATTTCACTTAATACCTTCTCAGATTTTATTATTACCCTCAATATGCAGATATAAAAATTAAAACTTAAGGGAATTAAGTAATTTGCGCAGTTACACAACGAATAAACAGCAAAGCTGAAACTCTAATGTCAAAGCTCTGTTGCTTTTGAAAACCTATCTATTGAGCATCAGAGATATAAAAATTGAGACATTTTTTTAATTTTAAAATTTAATGGAATGTATAATAACTTTTCTCGTGGGTTTTCTGTAAATACAGGGAGAAATCAGAATTATATAAAGAAATTTACAAATTCACTTTTTCTTTACTTCTCCAAATTGATTATGTTGGGTAATACTTTTCTTTTCTTTTTTTTTTTTACTTTAAGTTCCAGGATACATGTGCAGAACACGTGCAAGTTTGTTACATAGGTA
Source organism: Mandrillus leucophaeus (assembly GCF_000951045.1). NCBI lineage: Eukaryota > Metazoa > Chordata > Mammalia > Primates > Cercopithecidae > Mandrillus > Mandrillus leucophaeus. The sequence goes on from NW_012099821.1 coordinate 104,202, forward strand.
TACATGTGCCATGGTGGTTTGCTGCACCCATCAACCCTTCATCTAGGTTTTAAGCCTTGCATGCATTAGATACTTGTCCTGATACTCTTCCTTCCCTATCCCGCCACTTGCACAACAGGCCCTGGTGTGTGATGCTCCGCTCCCTGTGTCCATGTGTTCTCATTGTTCATCTCCCACTTACGAAAGAGAATATGTGGTGTTTGGTTTTCTGTTCCTGTGTTAGTTTGCTTAGGATGATGGTTTCCAGCTTCATCCGTGTCCTTACAAAGGACATGAACTCATCTTTTTTTTATGGCTGCATAGTATTCCATGGAGACACCTTGTTTTTCAAGAGGTCACAGTTCAGCGGAGGATATAGGCATGTTGATGAACAATATAAGCATCAAGATGGAGGGAATATCATCCATCCATTTTCAACCCTTGCAGTCAGTGCCTTTTAATATGTAGGCAAATGATATGTCCTGTTAAATAAATGTATTAATGAAAAGGAGTTTAAAAGCATCCTAATTAGTTACTTAGTTATACCTAACATTTGCAAATGTGTTTTAACCTGAAGCATACTTTAATCTGAATATTCAGTGAAAATAGCCTCCACTTGAAACTATGTATAATTCTAAAATAATTGACATTTTTCCTATTGGTTTTAGACTGAACCTACCTAAGGAGATAAATGCAGAGAATTTTGATGATTATAGTAAATCTTTATAACAAATTTTTAAGTTAATCTTCTTGTGGGGCCTATAATACCTGAGCTCAATTACTATAATTAATTTATAATATATTTTTAAAATTTATTTACCTCATACTTTTCATAGAGTATAACCAATTATGTAATTCAATTTATGCAATGTTTCTGTTATGGCTATTTGTGATTTTACAGGATACTGGTAACTAAGGGTTTATGACTATCAACTCGTTCATCCCTTGATCTCTAGGTAATGTCCCAGGAAGAAACTTGTGTATGTTATTATGGAAATCTATAACAATGAGCTCACTTTCTCTTCTTAGCATTTTAATACTTAATATATTTTTTATTTGGATTAAAGTTGAAACATAATATGAGTCACTAGAAGGAGAAACTTGACCTAGCAGTGAAAATAGAGGACTTCATATTAGAGAATGTTTCATAAAGAGCCAGTCTAAGCATTAATTAACTGTAAATTTGGCAACTCACAACTTATATAAACTGTAGTCTTTTCCCCTACATAAAAGAGATAGGCATGTCTCCTTTATAGTATACTCCCTCTGTAATTAAATCTCTTGATACTTAATGAAATGCTATGTTTGTGATACTGATCTACAACTTTGAAAATGCTTGATAATAGAATTTTAATCATGATTACAAATAATAGGTTAAAAACAAAAATTAGCACATATTGAACACCTTATAGCAGGAATGCTAAAAATAAATTATTGTGGTCCATTTGCATGTATATAACTAACTGATTAACAAGAAGGTTGTCTTGTTAAACTTTGTTGTTATGATACATCAGGATATTATTTTAACATCATTTTCATCTAGCATTTGCTTAGTATTTATTATAGAGGAACTCAAGCTTATTCTACAAACACATATTGAAACCACGAGATATCACTAACTACCCACCAGAATTGCTATACAAATGGTAATGTAAATCTTACAGCCACTTTCAGAGACTGGCAGTTTCTAATACAGTAAAACACACGGCTATTCTGTTGCTTAGCAATTCCACTCCTAGAAACATACCCAAGATAAATGAATGCTTAGGTCCACATAAAGATGTATGTTCAGAGTAGATTTTATAAATAATTAGTTCCAAAATGGAAATAATACAAATGTTCATCATCATGAAAATAGTTAAAATTGTGGTCTATTTATACAAAGAAGTATCTTGAAACAATCAAAAGGAACAGACAACAGATACATGCAACAACAGGAATACATCTTTAAGACATTTTATTGTGAGAAAGAAGCCAGACACGAGATAATATACTCTTAATGATTTCATTTATATGAAGTAAAAGAATAGATAAAACTCATCTTTGCTGATAAAAATGAGAACACAAGTTGCCTTTACGTGATGGGATGGAGTTGAGGCTATAGGGGGAACACTGAGCAGAAGGAAGCAGGAATGAACTTTCTGGGGTGGCGGAAATGTTCTATATCTTGATCTGAGTGATGATAAAATGGGTGTATTATGTTTGTCAAAATTCGGTGAAGTCTACATTTAAGATTTATGCATTTTGTTGCATATTAATTATAATTCAATAAAGTAGTGTGAGCACTAAAGTATTTATTTTAATTGCTTTCTACTGCTAGACATTATTCTGTGTCTGAATTAATCAGATAGAGTCCTGAACTTGAGAAGTTCACATCCCAGTGGAGGTGGGGAGTGAAAGAGTAGGTATAGATACATAATTATATTAAAACTATAAGACAGATATGTATACTGCACATGGCTAGCACAAAATATGGCACAATTTATTTATTTGTTGCATGGTGTTTCAGAAGGCTTCCAGAAACTGATTCTTGAGTGCTGAGTAGAAACTTGGGTGGAAGTCTCATATTGACAAGGGAAGTAGAGAGAAACTCACTTGTATAGGGCTATTGGGAGCATTGCAGGCAAGAGAAAGATGACTATAAATTGTAAGAGACTGAGTTGAATTTGTATAAATCTTAGTTTATCCTCCAGAATTTGTTTTTTTGTAGAGTAAATTTCGTTTGCTTTCTGTTTGGTCAAATTAAGGGAAACAGCTTAAATCTCTGAGTCAGTTATTTATTTTTTTATTTTAAAAAATCACGTTAACACTTAGTACCTCAAAAGCACAATCATTTAATTTATCTAACAATTCTGTGGATCAGCTTGGCTAATCTCTGGGTTCTCTTGTGCATTTGTGGCCAGCAGGCAGGTCAGCTGGGACTGGCAGCTGGTCAGTTTAGGGCAACACTGCTCACAGATGAGTAGTTGTCAGGCTTTGGACCTGGCTTCCTGATTCTCTTTCACGTGGCCTGGCACTCTCCAGCTGGCTTGGGTTCTTTTACATGGTGGGCTCAAGATATCACATGCAGCAAGAAATCAAGCCTCTATATCCATGTTCTTTTCATGTCTTTTACAGCACTTTTGTTAATATTTCATTTTGCTAAAGCAAGTCATGTGCTCAAACCATGTTCAAAATTAGAAAGGTAGACTCTGTCTTTGGAGGGAAGGGAAACATTTAATAGAATTTTTTTGGTAACCTATATAAACATTTCCATTGAAGGATTTACTTTATGTATTTACTTTCCTAAAGGTGTTATTCTTTTTCTGAAGACACTTTTTAATAGGAGCTTCTAGGCAAGGTAATTTGTAAAGAGGTAGCTAAGTAATAGCATCAAACTGTGCTATAGAATTTGTAACGGTTTCAGCTTAAAAAAAGAGAAGACTAGCTGGATTGAGTAAGTTTTCAGAAAATTTTTGCAAACTGGAGATAAACCTATTTTGGGCATATTGGAAACTTTTCCCATTCTTACGTTAATTAAGGTTCTTTTTATTTCAGATAAGATAATCCCAGTTCAAACTAGATTAACCAAAAGGGAGAATGTATTAAAGGGATATAGGAGTGACTCATGGATCCCAGGGAGAGTGCTATATTGCCTCTGGGTGACTTAAAGGCTTCTATCTTCTCTAATTCTCATCTGGTAAATTTTTCTTTCTTTCGCTTCTCAATCTACATGACAGAAATGGCTGCCAACAATACCTAGCAGATAGCATGTGTATAATTCAGATTCCTAGAGAGAGAAAAAATGTAACATGAAAACTATAAAATGATGTTATAAGATTATACCTGTATCCCATCAATTAGAGCTTTATTTTATTATGATTGAATCAATATTTGAAAAATTCTTTATGCATAGTAAATAATACTGCATTTAATTTTAGCCATGAACCAAGAGCCAGAAATTTCTTTCTTTTTTATCAGCATTTTATTATCATTATTATTATTATACTGTAAGTTCTAGGGTACATGTGCACAACGTGCAGGTTTGTTACATATGTATACATGTGCCATGTTGGTGTGCTGCACCCATTAACTCATCATTTACATTAGGTATATCTCCGAATGCTATCCCTCCCCCCCACAATAGAAATTTCAAACAATATGGAAATATAGATTGTAGATACTGAAAAGCCTCCAGGTTCTATTCTCTTCCCATTTCAATCATTTGGCACATATTTTCTCAATTCATATATATATGTTATATATGTTATACATGTTATATATGTTATATATATGTAGTAGGAAGAGAGGGAAGAATAGTGACAGCAATATTAAAAGAAACATAAGAACTATCATTGGACAAGGTTTGACAGATGTCTAGGAAATTTTTCTACATTAGCACTGATTCTTACAAAACAACCTGTGAAGGCAGTTATTATTGTCTTTATTTTGCCTTTGAGGAAACAGACTAGGAGTGAGCGAATAACTTATTTAAAATCACAGCAAAGGAAGAGAGCCAGGAACTGAAGTTAGGTCTGTCTGATTCAAAACTTGTGCCCTTTCCACAATGATAAGAGTAATAGTCATCATTAATGAACCCTTACTATGTATCCAAACTTTAAAAGATTCTTTTTTTTTTTTTTTTTTTTTTTTTTACAAAAACTCAGTGAGATAACAATAATTCTTCCTCTTTTAAAGAGGAGGTGAGGTTTGCTAATGACAGAGCCATGATTCATACCCAGGACTTTAAGTTTCCAAAGCTTCTGCTTTATTCTCTACATTCTTATAGTGTAGTATTTTAGTAAAGTAGCATTCTGTATCTCAACACATTATTACGCATTGCATATTCTTTAAGAAATGGTTTGAATAGTCATTTAGTGGGTTTCCACTCCTGTGCTCACTCTGATAGATGGATGGTGGTTAAGTAGGATTCTGGGACAGCTCTGGTTCAGGGCAATGAGATGTGATAGACCAGTGACATCTGTCCTGTGTATGGAAGGAGAGGAGTAGTGGCCTCAGTCTCCAGATTTGCCATCCCTGCATGATTACCTTAAGGTGACATAAGATTACTAATTATTAATTAATTATACTTCTACAATGATTGTTTTTTTTACAAATGACCTAATAAAAGAACATTTAAAACTCTAGTTATAATAAAAGAAAGAATCATCTACAAAGACAAAGGAAGAGAGCCAGGATTTGAATTTAACCATATAATAATTCTCAGATAGAATTCCATATATAGCCATTTTTAATATTATATATACTAAAGACAAAAATCATTCAGTATAATTAGACCAACAGCTTTATTCACACAACCTGCTTCATTTCATTGTAGTGTTACGCTTTATAGAAAGTTAGAAAATTTTCACCTTCTGCTCTATTAATTTCCTGCCCCTCAGTCTGATTTTTGTGCTGCCAGATTATCTTAACTGTTTGTATGTCTTTAAGTTAGGAGTTAATTTGTAGTTAAAAGACTAACTTTAATCAGTATTTCAATTGGGTAGACTATTTGATCTTGTTTTAATTTGGTTTGATCATGTTTTAATTCGGTACTTTGGCTTTGTGAGTGTAGATAGGTCTGGGAAATAGAAGGAAGTTGGCATGAATACATGACAGGGATGACAGTCCAGTATTAAAGGCCAGGTAATTGCCTTCACACGGTCCTCTCCTTGATATCTAGGGGGAATTGCTTTAGTTGTACTATGAATTTCAATAATTGCTTCAAGCAAAACAAGGGGAAGTTAACCATGTTTTCCACTTGACTACTTTGTGCAAAATAACTGACAGGGATTGCTAGAACAAGTTTGATTTTAGGGGGAAGAATTTAACGATTTGACTTTAGGAAAAAGCACAGGAAAGAGTTTGGGAATTAGAATGCGTAGGTTATGGTCCTAGTTCAATAAGTTAATGCCATTGATCTTTGTAAGTCATTTCTATTTTCTTAGCCTCAATCTTTCTTTGTCTTCTTTAATGTAAACTGTAATATATATGTGTGTAATATATTTAAATGCATGAAACAAATTTTCAACCTGACAAATAAGTTTAAAGATCTGAAACCACTAACAAGGTCAACAAATAAATGTCAACAGCACCCCAGAAGAACTTGCTCTTATTTGTCCCTTCCAGACAACCATTTACTCCCCCACCATTTCACCCCATTTCACCAGGAGTGACCACTGTCCTGACTTTTATCATAATCCCTGTCTGACTTTTCTTGGTAGTTTTACCACTCATACATGCATTTATAAATAAGAATTTTACTGTGCTCGAACATTATGTAAATGGAATCATATGCACTATGTAAGCAGATGTTTATTTGTTGAATACAATTATATATATATATGAGATCAATTTTGTTAATCATGTTGTTCAAGTCCCCCATATTCTTAGATTCGGTTATCCTGCGATTTGTTGGGTTTTGTAAATCTGTGACTTGGTGTCTGTGACAGACAGCCTCCAAATGGTTCCCAGTGATCCCTGCCTCTTGGAGTTCACACCTTTAAGCACTTCCCTCTGCCATTTGCAAGGGCTGGTTTGGGCAATCAATAGAATATGGCAGAATCACTTCTGAGATTAGGTCTTGGCTCCTCTGTTTATCTTACTCCTGCTCTCTTGGATCATTTTCTCTGGGCAAGTTGGTTGCCATGTTGTGAGCAGCCCCGGTGAGAGGCCATGTGATGATAAATTGAAACCTCCTGTCAACAGCCATGCGAGTGGCCTAGGAAGCAGATCCCGCAGCCCAGTCATGCTTCAGATGACTGCAGCCCCAGCCACTATCTTGCCTGAAACCTCATAACGGGCTCTGAGCTAGAACCACCTAGCTAAGTCACCTCTGGCTTCCTGATCTTATCTTTCTAAAATAGTAAATGTTCACTGTTTTAGTCACTGTGTTTTGTTATGCAACAATGGATAACTCATACAGTATTTTTCATAATTTCCAACCATATCAATTCTAGTATTGCCCCTGCTCTGTTCTATTTTCTTTTTTGGTTCTTCTCATTAAAAAAAAAAGAAAAAAAATTCTAGGCTGGGCGCAGTGGCTCACGCCTGTAATCCCAGCACTTTGGGTGGCTGAGGCGTGGGAATTGCAACGTCAAGAGATTGAGACCATCCTGGCTAACACGGTGAAACACTGTCTCTACTAAAAATACAAAAAAAATTAGCCAGGCGTGGTGGCACATGCCTGTAGTCCCACCTACTTGGGAGGCAGAGGCAGGAGAATAGCTTGAAACCGGGAGGCAGAGGTTGCTGTGAGCCGAGATCAAGCCACTGCGCTCCAGCCTGGGTGACAGAGCGAGACTCCGTTTCAAAATAAATAAATAAATAAAATAAAATAACATAAAATTATAGGTTAGTTACTTTCCTTCTTTATTTTTCATTTTGTTTTGTCCCTTTGTGTGCTATTCTGTTAGTTTGGTGCAAAAGTAATTGCGATTTTTGCCATTATGTTTAATAGATAATTTCTTCTGACTTACTGAACTTCATCAAATCTAAGACATCATTGAGTTTAAGGAAAATAAACTGAGACAAAATGTTTTCTTATCACATTGATGTAAAATAAAATGTATACAATTTTAAAGATATTGAGATAAAAATAGTTTTAAAATCAATTAGTTTGTCATTCAGTTCATAAATTTCATCCCAGATGTGTCTTCTCTGTTTTTAAAACAAGTGCAATTTTAGTTTTTAATTTTGTTTATTAAATTTTAATTTTAAAATACTAAATTTTAAAATTTAATATTATTAAAAGTTAATATTATTCTTTTTTTCAACTATCATTGGTCGCTTTTTACATTTCCCTTTTTCCTGGTGATTTCTTCAGTTTTGTATTTTTTGAATGTTATAATTATAAGAGTAGTTGTTATATAGTCTGTGTTGGAGTGTCCCCAAGACCACCTCCAGGTTCAGTGATTTGCTAGGAGTCACAGCATTCATTATAGAGTCATACTCATGATTAAGACTTATTACAGTAAAAGAATACACCACAAAATCAGCAAAGGGGAAAAGGTACTTGAGTAGTCTGGAGGAAAACGAGAACAAGGTTCCATGGGTTTTCTCCCAGTGGAGAAACATGGGACACATTTCTCATAGCAATGAGTCATGACCACACATATGAACGTTGAATGTTACTAACAAGGGAATTTCTTTAGAAACTCAGTGCTCAGGATTTTAACTGGGGGTGATCATATGGGCAACCTCTGCCTGGCACATATATGACTCTCAGAAGGAGGACAGGAGTTCAGCATAAACTATACTGTTTGCACAAACAGTTTAGGCACAATGAGCTACTCTTACCAATGAGGGATGGTGGGAACTCTCCCAAAGTACAAGTTCCCAGCTAAGAGCTAGCCTTGTAAGTAGGCCTTTCAGAGAACAGCTGTAACTGTAATAGGTTTATCACTCCATGCACACAGCAAGTCAATATTCTGAGATTCCAGGTTGAAGCAGAGAAGCAGGTTTAATTGTAGGGTCACCAAATGAGGAGATGGGAGGAAACCATAAATCCCAAGGAATTTGAGGTTAGAGTTTTTAAGGACTTTGGAGTGAGTGGAAGTACAGAAACCATTGACTGATTAAAGAACGCAGGATGAAAACATGGGACAGACAGGTGAAGAAGCTGTATTCTCATGCTGATCCTTCTGTGTAAGTTTTCTATCCTCCTGTGTAAGTTTTCAAACTGGACGCTGAAATTCAGGGTCTGAAAAACGTCTTAAGCAATCCTTAAACAAAGGCCTTGATGATTCTAATGTCAGAGGTCCTGTCTATAGGAACAATGGGAATGTAGACCAATTTTTAAACAGTCTTGTGACCCTAATGTAAGAAATTCTATCTATAGGCACACACTGGGGATGCAATTGGTCAGAATCTAGTGTTAAGTGACTTTTAGCAGCAAAGAAGTCAGCCAAAGTGCAGCCTGATTAATGCTTAATCATATCTATATTTCTGTCCAGAACCTGGCATGTAATTCTTGTCAGTCTTGTGGGGATGGCTTCATAGCAGTCAGCCCTGTTACATTAATTATTTTTGCATGTAGTCCATGTCTGAAGTCTGTGTAAGTCTGATTTTGTATGTTGTTTCTTAAATTTTATGCTAATCTTGCCCACACAATCTAGTTTTCTGGTTATCTGTGTGTTGCTCCTGGTTATCTGTATGCTGTTAATTGTATTTGAACAATAGTTTGAAGGAATAATTTTGAAGCACAGAATAAAGTTATTTTCCCTTAGAAGGAATTTGTTTTCATGTTATTTCTGTTTTGGATCATCTTAAACTAAGTTGAGAGCTTGAAAGTCTTTGGATAACTCTGGTGATTAGAAACTAAGCTGAAATCCTGGACAAGAGCAGCCTCACTTCTGGTTCATGCTTACACCCAGGGCAAATTCTTATTGTATCCCAGTTTATTGTGGCTCCTGCTTAACTAATAATCCTCTGTGGTCCCTGGGTTCATACCTTGATTCCCTACAGAAGTCATCCAAATGGAATTGCAAGTTTTCTTGGCTAGATAAATGCCTCCAAGGCAAAAGGATCTTCTGAGCTTGTTTACTTCTCTGGATTCCCATTTTCTCTTCAGCTTTGGCCTGGCAATTTCCCACAGTTTGTCAGTTGTTTTTCAACACCTCTAAGAAAGTACTTTTAATACTTTAATTGGCAGGATTTGGTAGGGCTTGCTTGCTTACCCTCATTGTTCTCTCCTATGAAATGGAAACAAGAATTTTTTTTTCCTTTTTTGAGACGGAGTCTCGCTCTGTTGCCCAGGCTGGAGGGCAGTGGCCCACAGTCTCCACTCACTGCAAGCTCCGCCTCCTGGGTTCACACCATTCTCCTGCCTCAGCCTCCCAAGTAGCTGGGACTACAGGAGCCCGCCACCACACCCAGCTAATTTTTTGTATTTTGTTTAGTAGAGACAGGGTTTCACCATGTTAGCCAGGATGGTCTTGATCTCCTGATCTCATGATCCACCCGCCTCGGCCTCCCAAAGTGCTGGGATTATAGGCGTGAGCCACCGTGCCCAGCCAGAGACAATAATATTAATGGCACTTTTGCAATGATGTAATGATAATGAGTTAATGTGATAACAAAAGAAAATATTTTACAGGCTCTTAAGCTAACTCTTACTAGTGTAGACAGCCTATCAACTTCTCCTCCCCTAACTGCACCACAGGGTATTTGTTAACTTGGCTTCTGTTCAGATGCATAAAAAGATGTATAAGAAGTTTTCTTTTTTCAAATGCATAAGGAGAGACTAGAATTGTGTGTAAGAGAGAGCTCTTCTGACTTCTCTCCTCCGTGATAATAGAAGGACAAGAAAAAAGTGGGAATATGGGGGCAGATGTAGGAAAGTCTCCTGGTCTCGCCCTATGGAGTGAAGGTGATCATCTGTGGTTGACCAGGAGAAACAGAATCTGCTCTGTGCAAGAGGCTCTGTCTGACACTAGCACAAAAGCTATGCTGAAGCCCAGGGAACAGCGTACCTAACTCCATATGTGAATTTTCTTTCTTGAGAATACAGAGTCCATTTGTATTGGAGGCATGGGCAGTGTAGTGGTTAGCAATTGTAATGGTGGAAATTAGGTTTCTGTAAGCACTTTTTGTAGGCAATATGTTTTGTATGGACAAGGGAGACTCAGAGCCTGGAGGGACTTACAAGAAGGAAGAAGGCAAATTACTTCTGCAGACAGTCTTGTGTATGCTTTGGGGACAATCAGAGATCAATGAAAGACACCTCAAGAGGGGCCGAGATCCTACTATAATACTAGAGGTGCCTCTTGAGTTTCCACAGTTGAGATGATGATAATAATACCAAGTGTTTACTTGGCATTGGCCAGATACTGCTGGCTGTTTCACCCCATTTTATGAGACAGGTGCTATTATTATTTTCGTTTTACAGATGAGGCATATCTGAGGCACAGAAAGGTTGAGTTGGGGACTGAAGGGTGACTCCAGAGTCTAAACTTGTAACTGCCATGCTATGGTGAGATTAGTAAGTGCATATGAGGAACTCATGAGCCTCAAAGTTATTTATCAATGCAGCATTCCATGATGGCTTACATCCAGGTGTTGAGGTAGGCTCATCACTTTTACCCAAACTCAAAAATACTGAGTTTTTATTAAGAAAGAAGAAAGCATGAAAGATGGGCACCACCCTTCATAAATGGTCATTTAATTGGTTTGGGGTGCATCCCAGGAAATCTAATTTCAAAAGCTCCCTAGGTGATTCCAATGTGCAGTTAGTGTTAACAAACACTGTTGTAAGACTTTTTCTTTTTATATTAATTTAAATATCCCTTGAAAGATAAGAACAGTTGAAACCGCCTTTTAAAAATGATTACAGTAAGAGAAATCTGATATAGTTGGCTCCATCTTGCTTCTAACCTCCTTTGGTCATTCCTGGATGTAGGCCAAGCTAACTTTGGGAGGAATTTAGTTTATAGTTTAACTTTGAAGCAAGGATGATAATCATCTCTCCCTAAAACTACTCCCTTCCTTATTCAGGGGCTGAAAATGCCTTTATAAAACTAATAAAAGGCCACAAGATTAGAATTATGGGAGGGGCCTGAGTTCTGCTAAAATGTGGGCATAGTTTTCATAATCCCTTTCTGCTTAGGAGTCATGTGGTCAGAGGTCACAATATTTGTGACTACCCCAATTGCTTCTGTAGATAACATCACATTGTGGAACCTAAGATTGTTCTTTTGAGATGTTTTTCAGACTGACCCCACTGGACACATGACTCATGACTCAGCTGGTTCTGTGGCCCTACCCAGAGGTGGACTCAGCACACGAGGACCATTTTCCCCACTCCTGTGATTTTATCCCCAACCATTCAGCAATACCCTTTCCATAGCCCCTTGCCCAACAAGTTGTCCATAAAAACCCTAACTTCTGAGCCTTTGGGGAGATGGATTTGAGTAATAATTCCATCTCCTGCATGGCTGGCCTAGTGTCAATTAAACTTTTTTCTTTACTGCAATAACATGGTCTCAGTGAACTGATTTTGTTCATGCAGGAGGCAGAAAGAACCCCTTGGGTGATTACACAGTGGTTCTCAAAGTATGGACCTCCAACCAGCAGCATCAGCAGCATCTGGATACTTGCTAGAAATGCAAATTCTCTGGTCCTATCTCAGGCCTTCCAAGTTGGAAACTTTGAGACGGGGCCCCGCACTCTGTGTTTTAACAAGCCCTCTAGATAATTCTGATGCATGTTAAGGTTTGAGAACCACTGATTTTAGACAATTACCACAACTCACTTGTATATAAGAAAGTTTTATTTTGAAGTCATTTTGTTTAATATTAGATTGCTAGCACAATTTACAGTTGCAAAGACATGGACCCACCCAAGTGCCCATCAACTGGAGAGTGGATTAAAAAATGTGGTATATATACACCATGGAATACTACTCAGCTGTAAAAAATAGTTAAGTAATGTCTTTTGCAACAACCTGGATGGACCTGGAGGCTATTATTGTAAGTGAGGTAACTCAGGAATGAAAAACCAAATACCGTATGTTCTCACTTACAAGTGGGAGCTAAGCTACAAGTGCACAAAGGCATACAGAATGATAAAATGAATTTTGGAGACTCAGAAGCGGGGATGGTGGGAGACAGGTGAGGGATAAAAAACTAACTATTGGGTACAACGTACACTACTTGGTTGATGGGTGCACTAAAATCTCAAAATTCACCACTATATAATTCATTCATGTCATCAAAACCACTTGTACTCCAAAAACAATTGAAATAAAAATTAGCAGGGAAGACCACACTCTGGGGCCTACTGGAGGGTGGAGGGTGGGAGGAGGGAGAGCATCAGGAAAAATAACTAATGGATACTAGGTTTAATACCTGGGTGGTGAAATAATCTGTACAACAACCCCCCATGATGCAAGTTTATCTACATAACAAACCTTCACATGTACCTTTGAACTTAAATAAAAGTTAAAAAAAAGAAAAAAAATTTAAAAATATATATATTAAACAATAAAAAATGAAACAAAACAAAACAATATTAGATTGTCTAAATGGTTATTTTCCACCTTTGAAAGCCAGTATTGGTGTGTTTCTCTTTGGTATTTATTTCTTTATTTTACCCATCTAATTTGCCTCATTTTTAGTTAATTTCTCACTTTATCCCTGGTAAGTCCATACTGATGGATTTAGTCTAAATGAGATTGTGTAGTAAACTTTATGCTGCATTTTTGCTCTATGAGACTCAAATAGAAATTATCAATAATTTATCATCTACCAATGGACTGATAATATTTTGGTTAATAAGCCAGAAATGTAGGAAAACAGAGTAGCTTTTAGTTAAGAAACTACATATGCCTCTAAGGAATAAATCAAGAGTTGGAAAGTGGTATATAAAACCTAGTCTGTAACTTTTCTGAATTTTTTTTGTTATGTGAATTGTAGTAATTGTTGCAGTTAGGGAGGTACACACTTGGGAAGCCAGCTGGTGACTTAGACAAGGTCAGAATTATTATTTGATAAGGTCATCACATTCCTGGATCTGGTTCTCAGCTCTCTAGGCCCAGAAATTAATTTTTCAAGCTTGCCTTGGGGTGACATCCTCTGGGCATTCTTACCAAACCAAATCCCTAAGAGGCTGATATATTCTCCAGAGTTCTAATTTATTAACTCATCATTTTAAATATTTAACTTTCAGGGAGAGTAGAATGTGTGTATTGTGATACATGAATTCTCTTCCTTCTCAGTAAAATTGCATAAAAAGACAAATTATAATCAGACGTTTTCTTGGTGAGCATGGAGTCAATCCAGGGAGAATGAATTGGATGAACAAATGTCTATTACATCCATCTTCGCTTGGGGCACATTTGTAAGAGGGATTGGATACTTATTTCTGGGGTCGGGACATGTCCTTTCCTGGGCTGTCCTGGCTTCTTTCTTCTTAGAGACTCTTTACTCTCTTTCCTCTAGATCATTCCCTTTTTGTTAATATATTCTTTCTTTATAATGAAGACAATGCAATTTATTTGATTATATGTTCTAATAGTCCTTGTCTGTTGAGGCTGTGTCTTAATAAATATAATCCAAATATTACCAAACTCCCCAGTCAACAATTTATAGGATTTTTTTAGGGTAGATGATTTCTTTATTTTTTATAGAAAACCATTCTAAGTTGCTTCCTATTGATTTCCTATACTTTAATTTACTTTCAAAGTATAATTTGAATGCTGTGTGTGTGTGTGTGTGTGTGTGTGTGTGTGTGTGTGTTGCCTGTAGGAGTGGAGGTAAGATGTTTGGCTGTCATTCTGATGTATTTTTTCAAATCTAGGACACCATTACTCATGAGAAAAAGTGTATTTTGGAACTAAGAAAAAAACCTCTTCTGGTTATGATACAATGCTTTAGTACTTGGACTCTTTATTTTACACTTATAGGAAGAGCACTTTTAGACTCTCCTGCACATAAATTTTTTAAAAATCACATATCATTCCTCTTCATACTTAAAAAGGAAATAATAAGAAACATAAATTTATTGAAGTATTTCTTAAATGTCATTACATACAGAATCCTATTCTTCTGAATCATTTCTCGACTTAGAGTTATTGACAGGCATGTTTTCAATACAATGTCACTGTTAGTGCCATTAAAAGCATTTATGAAGCTGTGTTTATTTAGAAGTGCTCTATCACTGATAACCATTTTACAAATTTTGATGACAGTTCATTTCGATTTGACTACTCATTTTTTTTCCTCCATTGAAGCAAAGGTAGCTGAGCAGTAAGAACTTATCTTTAAAGTCATCAGGAAGTTTCTGAGTAATGGTAGTCCTATGTAAAATCTGAATTGATCACACCAAACAATTAGAGCTTTGAAATTTTTTTCCCATTTAATTTGAAAAAAATTGGCAATTTATCTCACCCTTAGCTGCATTGTTTGATGTAGAGAGGTAATTCTTCAGTGCCTTAAACATTGGCATGACCTGGGAGCCCATTAGAAATGCAGAGTCTTTGGTTCCTCCTCAAATTTACTGAATCAGAATCTGCAAATTTAGCATGATCCCCAGGTGATTCAAGTTACAAAAGCATTACTGTGCATCATAGTTTTATCCACTTGTGGGATTTTTCCTTTACTAATTGCTATAATGTTCTTGGTTTCTCCTTTGCAGGAAAATTTGGATTTGTTGTTATTTCTCCAATAATTACTATTTAATCATTTCCAGCACCCTTCTATTTCTATGTCTTTCTGCATACATAATTACTTGATTTTGATGAATCACCATCTATTTTTTAAGACATTGTAAAAGATCGTTACATTCCTTGTGCCAACAAGTGCACATAATTCAATTGAAGTGATATAATATAAAAAGTATGAACAATAGCAGTTATGATCCCTGTTAATAGTGACTGTAAAATGACGTGACTCAATTTTAAAGCTATTAAAATATAAGCAAAATATGTATGCTTTAGAATTGCTGAAATATATGCCAATCATTTTGTTAAGTACTGGGCTGTTTCCTACTCTTTGCTTCAGCCCTTTTGTCCTGCAAGGAAGGAAATGTCAGTGGGGTTGGGATTTTGTTTCTAGCCCTAAGTTTAAGGAATGAGAGCTTCCAGGCTGCAGAGATGGAAATAGTGAACAGAGCTGGGAGAATCATGCAGGAGGGCAGACCAAGGCTGTGTCTGCAGAGTCAGTCATCCCCTTTTGTGAAAATATTTATTTCTTTGAGTGTTCATCCTCAACACAGCAATAACAGCTTTCCTGACTGTGTACAACAAAATAGGTCTCACTTCTCCAGAATCTACATGGCTCTCTGAGTGGCCTTCTTAAATTGGATATTTCCATTACTGCAAATTTAATCAGGTATAGTCAGTTGCAAGTCCCACAGAGTGGCTCAGGTATAAGGACAGGGGTAAAAATCTGGTCAAATTAACTTGGCTGGTGTAAAATAGGGATATATATTCACTTTAATCCAGAATTGCTGGATTGCTCACTCCATAATTTTTCCTTGGTATATACTCAAATGGTTCAGGGCTGTTGTGTACTCAAAGCATTAAAAAGTTGGAATATTGAGCATAGAACAATCCAAGTTTATCCACAACAAAGCTTTCAGATCTTAAATGACTCCATATTTGATTTTCATAGAGTCTTTTTTTTTTTCTCTTTCTGTTACCAAACATCCTCTTCGGTGACTTCTATATCATGCATTGATGGGAAATGTATTCTTCTGAACTTTAGTATGTCTTTCAAGATCTTTAGGATAATATTCACACTGAAAGACAACCCATATAATAATTACTAGATTTACTTATTTTTTATTTTTATTTTTTAATTAAAAAATAGAATCAGAGCTTACACTATTTACTAGATTTAATTTTCCTAAATAGAATGTATGATCTTTATCTGTCTCTTTAGATATTTTTATACTTGGAGTAAGTGGTTACTTGTGAGTGGTAGGAGGAGGCACATCTATTTTGTGGACAAAGTCCTATAAGCCTCTTATATATCAAAGAAAGAAAAAGAAAGTTTTGTTTTATTTTCTTTTTCCAATAGAGAATAAAAATAAGAGACTAATTACTTGGGTCTGCCTTTAGTAACCTGTAGCTTCTTGGAAAGCTAAAATGTGCCATGATACCTGTATTCGTCAGGGTTCTCTAGAGGGACAGAACTAATAGGCTAGATGTATATATGAAGGGGAGTTTACTAAGGAGAATTAACTCACACTGTCACAAGATGAGGTCCCGTAATAGGCCACCTGCAAGCTGAGAAGCAAGGAAGTCAATCCAAGTCCCAAAACCTCAAATGTAGGGAAGCTGACAGTGCAGGCTTCAATCTGTGGCCGAAGGCCAGAGAGCCCCTGACAAACCACTGGTGTAGGTCTAAGAGTCCAAAAGCTGAAGAACTTGGGGTCCGATGTTTGAGGTCAGGAAGCATCCAGTACGGGAGAAAGATGAAGGCTGAAAGATTCAGCAAGTCTGTTCTTTCCTACTTCTTCTGCCTGCTTTATTCTAACTGTGCTGGCAGCTGATTAGATGGTACCCACCCAGACTGAGGGTGGGTCTGTCTCTCCCAGTCCACTGACTCAAATGTTAACCTTCTTTGGCAACACCCTCACAGACACATCCTGGAACAATACTTTGCATCCTTCAGTCCAATCAAGTTGACACTCAATATTAACCATCACAATATCAAAGAGATATATTCCTTAAAGCCCTCTTACTTTCTGCACCCCCCCAATACTTCTTTATTCTGCATTGACACTGAGACTCCTGTTCTTTTTCCATGAATATTTAAAGCTTGCGATCATAAAAATCACATTAGCTAGTTCCAATTGGAACTTCAGAGGGCAGACCTCATTATACATAAAATTCAAACTTTGAGAAGGGTGAATTTATTGTTATTAAATTCATTAGGAGTTATTTAGCTTTATTTTCCAAATCATTATTCTTCATTTGAATGAAATCTTACTTACTTATTATGAGGACTCTATTTTGATATTATTTGCTTACTTTAATGAGTGTCTTCTTCTACTGTATTCACCTGGTTCTATTGAAAGACGTCTGTAAACTCTTTCTGTTGTACAATTACAAGGTTATAAGACACCAGACCATTCTACGATGCTGGCATAAAGCGAAGAATATATTTGTATTTCTGTTTCATCACTGTACTTTGAAACTAAATTAACATGTAAGAAACTTGATAGCTGTTTACAAAATATAAAGTGGGTAGCTTTGCAATATGGCTTTTAAAATAAATATTTAAAGTGCATTCAAAAGCATGTTTAGTGCAGAAATATGTGAGAAGTATTAGAAACACAGGCAAGTAGAAAGGACTATAACTGATTCAAACTTCTACTGTTCAGAGAGAAGCATTGTGAAGACAAGTTTTCTTATCTTCTCTCTCTCTCTTCATATGGGTAGATATGAACATAAATATCTACTGATAAATACATATAATATTTAGAATTAACTGCACATGCCATACTGCTTTTTTATTTAGTAATAACATGTCATAAACCTAGTTTCATGTCAGTAAATATTATAACGTTACTTCCAAGGTGGTATTCATGGGGTGGATTTAACATCATTAATTAAGCAAATTCCTTAATGTTGGACAATGGAACATGAAGTGGACACTTACTAAAAGAGGTTCTGGTCACCTTGAACTTTGAGTATGAGGTTGTGCTTACATACACATGTGATTAGAAAGTGCAAAGAAAAATAGGGTTCAGGAATGAATTATATGTTACATATATGCAAGATATGCAAGAAAATAAATTGTACTCAACTTTAAAGTTAAGGAGTGGGGACAATATGCATATAAAATATAATAGGATAGAATTTTCTTTGTCATTCCTATGGACTTAAGGAAAACAACTCTGAGGACTCTTGTCACAGACTTGAAATTCTCATCTGTGCTTGGACAAGACTCTGAAACATACCAACTGTGTATTTTCCTGCCTTTGGTAAATCTGGAGTTATTAAGCGATTCTAAAGAACATTAGACTTAAAAAGACTATGTAAAGCCCGAAGAATAAAGGTAAAATTTTAAAAGTTGTTCAGCCTTGAATATAATAATAGGTGATTGTCAACAAACACTTAGTTCATACCATGGCAATTATGATGTGGCATAAGTAGATACTAAAATGCTTTTTTCTTCCTGGTGTCATAATGAACTTTCATATTTACTAAAGGATAATATTTTTCTCTGAATAATTTCAACTTTTACTCAATATCCTACATATGCTATTTTAATAACACATTTTAAAATGATTAGATTTAAATATACTCTATAGTATTTCCTCACCTAAAGATGTACAGATGCTTTTTGAAAGCTCTTGATGATGATTTCACACACACACATACACATACACACATATACATGAATGCTGTCTTATTTAATGTCATATAAGACCATGCTTTTAGAAAGCTGTACTATTCCATTCAATTATTTCTCCCCGCTCCCCCACTTATGTACACATTCTTCAACTTGTTGCACTACTATAATTATAAACAAGACATAATCGTTTTCCTTCAGGGCCTTATAATTTATGTCCTAGGGTTATACTCATGTAGACATAGAAAATACTAATAAAAAGGCACTTTATATAAGGAAAAATTATTTAAAAGTACTCTGGGAATATTGGGGTGATAAATTCAGTTGCGATTAGCCAAAGTTTCTTGAAGAAATCAAGATTCAAACTACGTCTTAAAGGAAGAGCAGAACTTCAATAGGAAGAGAAGTATCAGGAGGAGAGGTCTTGTAAGTGCCCATGGCCACACTCCTGTGACACTATCTTCTGTCTCCCTGATGCACCTATGGCCTCACTGGCAGCTCCATATAATCAATTGACAAGGAAGAGGAGATGACTTGTTTACAGATGATTCTCTGTACGATATGCAGGCACCACCTGAAAGTGGACAGCTGCAGTACTACAGCCCTTCTCAGGGACAGCCCTGCAGGACAATGGTGAAGGGAAATCCTGTTACCTAGAGATTTTAGTTCCAGAAGAAGGAATACTTTCCCCCAGGAGTCACAATGATCCAGTAGAACTGGAAGTTAAGACTGGCACCCTGAGCTTTGGGCTTCTCATACCTCTGAATCAATAGACAAGGAAGGGAATTATGGTGTTTGCTGGGGTGTTAGATCCTGACCACCACAGTGGAGGTAAGGAAGAGTATGCCTGGCATACAGGATATCCTTTAGTGCATCTCTTAGTATTGTCTTAGTAACTAAAATTAAAAGAAAATCACAACAATCCAATCCAGGCAAAAGTGTGAATGGCCTTGAGGAATAAAGTTTCATGTTACCCCACCAGGTAAAAAACCATGATCATCTGAGGTGCTTGCTAAAGGCCAAGGGAAATCAGAATTAGTAGTAGAACAAGGTAGTGATAAATACCAGCTATGATCAGTTACAGAAAGGAGTACTGTAATCATTATGTGTATTTCCACTTTATTAATTTATGAATTCATTTCTGAGTATATCTACCTAGATCAAGCATATATCTTTGTATTCTTTCCTCTCTTATCCCCTTATCATGTAATATAAGATGTGTTGACTTTATAACAGTATTTAAATATTGCTAATTTTACATCATAGTGTCAAATTATGGGCTATCAGGAGGAGAGTAAATACCACTCAAAGCTTTTATCTCTTCTCGGGAAGGGGTTAGTGTGTTTTTCGTTATATGCAGGATATTTGTATTATGGTAGGTAGATTGTTACTGTCATCATCTGAAGATCAAGTATGGCTTAAAGAGCTGCGTATGGGTGCCAAGTTGACAGGCATGGATTTGTAATGGTTAATTTTATGTGTCAATTTGACTGGATTTAGGGATGTGCAGACGGCTGGTAAAACATTATTCCTGAGTGTGTTTGTGAGTATGTTTCTGGAGGAGATTGGCATTTGAATTAATAGACTGAGTAAAGAAGATACGCTTTCACAATTTGATTGAGCATTATTTAATTGGTTGAGGGCCTGAATAAAACAAAAAGACAGAGGAACAGCAAATTTGCTCTCTATGCTTGATCTGGGACATCTATCTTCCCCTTTTCTCAGACCTTAACATTACTAGTTCTCAGGCCTTTGAGCTGAGACCAGGACACTACCTGCCCTCTTGGGTCTCAAGACTATGAATTTGGACTAGGATGACATAACTGGCTTTCCTGGGCTTCCAGTTTGCAGACAGCAGATTGTGGGACTTCTCAGCCTGTATAGCTGCATGAACCAATTCCTCATAAAAATTTCTTCTATGTCTATATCTATGTATATACCTATATCCCATTGGTTCTGTTTCTCTGAAAAACTCTGACTAATACAATAGGATTAAGCATGAGGATTTCGGATTCAGACAAAATAGGCTCAAATTTAGCTTTTCTCTGTTCTGACAATGGCCTAAAATCATATGCTCTTTAAATCTATTTCTTCACATAAAGAATAGAAAAATACAATGGATACTATCTAACTCATAGCCTTTTTGAGAAGATTAGTTGGGCAACATTTGTACCAAAATAAACATTCAATTTCAATCAATCTCAATGGTGACTTGTCAAATCGAAGCTCTAGCACCTGAGACACAGGGCTGACACATAATAGTGGCTCAACAAGTATTTCTTAAATGAATGAGTTATGCTAGAAAGATCAGCTGGAGCAAAAAAATAGAGGTATACATAGGGTAAGCTAGGGGAATGGTGACAAAATTTGTATGACTGACCATAGGGAGAGCAGTGATGATGTGGATCAGGTGAGTTTTGTTTGTATGAATAGGTGGCCTTGAGGGAAGTAATGAGGGAATGGGCCAGGTCAATGTCAGTGGAGTCAGAAGGAATCAGATATGAGACTGAACTATTTAAAGAAATTTATGATTGTTTGGATGTGGTGTGAGAGAAAGGTATAAAATGACTCTGATATTCATATGAGAAAATTTCCAAAGGATAGAGTTGATCCATTCTGTTTAGATACCACACATTTGACATCTTTTGGGGCAGCTTATTTACCGTAGAATAAAGGCACAAATTCTGAGATTGGAGGGAGAAACCTTAATGCTTCTTACTTCGCTCTTCCACTTAATGTATGTGCTACTTTAGGGAAGTTAATACACCTCTTTAAGCCTCATTTTCTCAATTTCTAAAATAGGAATGATTATTGTTATGAACTGAATATTTTCCTGTCTTAAAGTTTATATGTTGGAATCTAGCTCCCAATGTGATGGTATTTGAGGTGGGCCTTCGGGAGGTAACTAGGTAATGAGGATGGAGCCATACCACAAAAGGCATTAATGCCCCTATAAGAAGGGGCCAAGGAGGTAGTAGCCCACTCTTTTTCTGACATGTGAGGTCATAACAAAAAGTCATTAGTCTGCAACTCAGAAGAGGACCTTCACCATAACTTGACCAGGCTGGCACCCTGATCTCAGGCTTCTGTCCTCCAGAATTGTGAGAAATATATTTCTGTTGTTTATAAGCCACCCAGCCTGTACTTTGTTGTAGAAGCCCAAACTGACGGAAACAATAGTATTCATAGTTTTTGTTTGTAAAGAATGAAATGTTATACAGAATTAATTGCTCTTGCTTGCTTTTGGTCCAGATATTTTGAAACAAGGTAAAATAAGAGGCAGACTTTAGAATATTAGAGATAATTGATTTGGCAATAGGAATTGTTAGGAAAAAAATTAGGTAGTTATAGCTACATTTAAGTGAAGTTATAAACCAAATGATTAGGAGAATGTAAGCTCTGCTAGGGCAGGGCCTTTATTTTCTTTGCTGCTGTGTTTCTAGCACCAAAAAGAGTGATAAACACACACAGGTTGAGTATACCTATTCAAAATCCAAAACATTTTTTCAACCAAATTTTTTGAATTTATTATAATCTTGCTTCTCTACAACTAATGATTCTCCTGGTTTGCAAACCATGTCTGCCTTTATTTACCGACACAAACACAGAATAGCATTTCCAATAGGGGAGGCTCACACAGAAAACAAAGTATAGAGTGTGTGACCTCAATAAGGCATTCAGGAAAGGTTTCAGCCTTCTTTCCCTCAGACCAGATTTCCTTAGGATGCTTTGATATTGGTGTTGCATTCTTCTAAAAGTAGAATCAAATCTCCAATCAGGCTGTGTTCTCTGTCATGTGTCACTCTCATAATATCAGAAGAGAGTCTCCGATTCTTTATTGCTTGGGGAAACATTCTTTGAGGTAACTGCAGTTTGCCAACTTGCACATCCAGAAGCGTTTTGAATTATTTTCAGATTTTGGAATACATGCATTACATTGACCAGTTGAGTATCCCTACTTCAAAAATCTCCAATGAGTGTTTTCTTTGAATGTCATGTCAGTGTTCAAAAAGCTTAAGATTTTGGAGCATTTCAGATTCTAGACATTTAGATTGGGATGCTCAACCTGTAGGAGGCTCTCAATAAAGATTAATTATAAGAATAAACAAACAATAGCCATGGAGCTGCAGTTCTGAGGAAGCCAGGAAAGAATACTTAGTTTGGATACTAAATAGAAGCTGGAGAGTGTAGTCAATAGAATTGGAGATAAAAAATATTGGTGAAGCTTAGATATATAAATTTTTTCAGACTAAGGTGGAGGAGAGCACAAGAAAGAAAAACAGAATAAATAAGAACTAACTACTCATGAATCAGGTTTGTAGGAAAATAAAGATTAGAACTGGAAATATAAAGTGGGGGATGCAGTTAATGTTGGCCCTGTGCTCTTCTCATCTGTACACATTGGATAATATTATCTATTCCATGCCTTTAAAGCACATCTATTGGAGCATGACTCTTGAAACTCATTCTAAATCTGAAATCTCTTTTAAGGTCTCAACCTATATAACCAATGACCTGTTACTAAATACCACCATTTGGATTCCACAAAAAACCCCAGGCTCAAGTGTAAAAACCTGTACTTGTTTTCCTTCCCCAAATCACTCCTTTTATATTTTCTATCCTTATGACTGGCACCTTCATCTATCTACTACCCACATCAGAAAATTAGCATTTCCCACCACATTAAAAAAATCCAACCATTCACTCAGGTTATAAAGGACAGAATCCCACTCAACGAATGTAGTTCTAAAATATATGGGGCTTAAGGATATAAAGAGAGTTTTTTTACCCAAGCACAGAAAAATTAATGATAATTCAAATGTTTTCTTACAAATAAGATGTTTAGGAAAGGCCAGGTGGTACACTAGATGAGATATTATAGATTTAACACTTTGAGATAAAAAACTCTGCTTATATTTGACACTATTATTTTCCCAGTGCTTAGCACAGTGCCTGGCATATAGGAAGGGCTCAATGAACTTAACTGGGACTCAGAAGATGCTTGGTGATCACAGAATGGTAGGAAAAGAAAATAGATAATAAGCTAATGAAACATGTACTAACAAGAGGAGTTATCTTTAAAGAGCAAGGGGGCCCTATTGACCAAAATCTTAATATCCTGAAGACAGAGTTGGTATCTATATTAGTCTGTTCTCACACTGCTATAAAGAAGTATCTGAGATTGGGTAATCCATAAAGAAAAGAGGTTTAATTGGCTCACGATTATGCAGGTTGTACAGGAAGCATGGCTTCTGAGGCCTCAGGAAACTTAAAATCATGGCAAAAGGTTAAGGGGAAACAGGCACGTCTTATATGGCTGGAGCAGGAAGAAGAGAGAGATATCAATATTACATTAATATTTGACTGTTCATCATAAGGTGTGGGAGATATCTTGCATATTTTCAGACTCTGACTGGCATATTCTCTGCCCAGAAGCAAGATCCACAGGAAGATACATTATACCATATATATATATATATTTTTTTTTTGCCTTGTAAGAGGTAGTCACAGCAGTAGTACAAAGGAAGGTAGGTGACAGTGATTTATAGCTTTAAAAAATCTTATCAGAAAATGAGAAAGATTAAAAACAAACTGGCTACACATTCAATTCACAAAGTTAGGAACAGAGAATTGAACAGACCCAAATAAGCAGGCAAGAAATAAATAATAAAGGGCATAGATCTGTGAAATACAATACAAAATAATAAGGACATGTAACTAAACTCCAGACATATTCTTGAGATGATTAATGATATAATGAGATCTCTGACAAGACTGACAAACAGAAAAAAAGAAAAATGACATGCAAATAGGCAAAATAGAATGTAAAAAGAAAAATTATCATTCACAACAGAGTAATAAATAATAGACTATTAAGATTATACTTTAATTAATTTAAAATTTAGTATGAAACATATGCCTACTTGAAAAAACATAAAAGACCACAAAATTAAAGGAAATCAAAAATTAAAGACTAATAAATGTGTAAATAATTTGAAATCATGTTCAAAGTCTCCCTTTCTGGAACTTCTGGGCCAAAATTCTAGCAAAATTTGAAGAAGCTGTTATTCCAAACATAAAAATTCTTCTAGAAAATGAAAACTTAGCAAAATGTGCCAACGTATTTTATGTCGTTAGATTAAGCCTGATTTCAAACTAGATGGAGAGAACACAAGAGAAAATCTCTACTTACAAACACAGATGTGAATCTCCTTAATAAAATATTAATCAACAGAATTCAAAAGTGTATAAAAAATAATACATCATGAGAAATAGTTTATCTATTACAGTAAATTGATACCAGTAGAGTGGGGTGCTGCTGAAAAGATACCCAAAACTGTGGAAGCGACTTTGGAACTGGGTAACAGGCAGAGGTTGGAATAGTTTGGAGGGCTCAGAAAAAGACAAGAAAATGTGGAAAAGTTTGAAACTCCCTAGAGGCTTGTTGAATGGCTTTGACCAAAATGCTGTTAATTATACCAACAATGAAATCCAGGCTGAGGCGGTCTCAGATGGAGATGAGGAACTTGTTGGGAACTGGAGCAAAGATGACTCTTACTATGTTTTAGCAAAGAGACTGGCGACATTTTGCTCCTGCCCTAGAAATTTGTGGAACTTTGAACTTGAAAGAGATGATTTAGGGTATCTAGTGGATAAAATTTCTAAGCAGCAAAGCATTCAAGAAGTGACTTGGGTGCTGTTAAAGGCATTCAGTTTCGAAAGGGAAACAGCACAAAAGCTTGGAAAATTTGCAGCCTGACAATGCAATAGAAAAGAAAATCCCATTTTCTGAGGAGAAATTCTAGATGGCTGCAGAAATTTGCATTAAGTAATGAGCTGAATGTTAATCACAAGACCATGAGGAAAATATCACCAGGGCATGTCAGAGACCTTTGATGCAGCCCCTCCCATCACAGTCCCAGAGACCTAGGAGGAAAAAGTGGTTTTGTGGGCTGAGCCCAGGGTCCCTGTGCTGTGTGCAGCCTAGGAACTTGGTGCCCTGAGTCCCAGTCGCTCCAGCCATGGCTGAAAGGGGCCAATGTAGAACTTGGGCCATGGCTTAAGAGGATGCAACTCCCAAGCCTTGGCAACTTCCACGTGGTATTGAGCCTGCAAGTGCGCAAACGTCAATAATTGAGGTTTGGAAACCTCTGCCTAGATTTCAGAGGATGGATGGAAATGCCTGGATGCCCAGGCAGAAGTTTGCTGTAGGGGCAGGGCCCTCATGGAGAACCTCTGCTAGGACAGTGCAAAAGGGAAATATGGGGTCAGAGCCCCCACACTGTGGCACTGCCTAGTGGAGCTATGAGAAGAGGGCTACCATCCTCCAGACCCCAGAATGGTAGATCCACTGACAGCTTGTACTGTGCACCTGGAAAAGCCACAGACACTCTGTGTCAACTGTGAAAGTAGCTAGGAGAGGGGCTATACCCTGCAAAGCCACAGGGGTGGAGCTTCCCAAGACTATGGGAACCTACCTCTTGCATCAGCATAACCTGAATGTGAGACATGGAGTCAAAGGAGGTCATTTTGGAGCTTTAAGATTTGACTGGCCTACTGGATTTCAGACTTGCATGGGGCCTGTCGCCCCTCTGTTTTGGCCAATTTCTCCCATTTGGAAGGGCTGTATTTATCCAATGCCTGTACCCGCATTGCATCTAGGAAGTAACTAATTTGCTTTTGATTTTATAGGCTCATAGGTGGAAGGAAGTTGCCTTGTCTCAGATGAAACTTTGGACTGTGGACTTTTGAGTTTATGCTGAAATGAGTTGAGACTTTGGGGGACTGTTGGGAAGCCATGATTCATTTTGAAATGTGAAGATATGAGATTTGGGAGGGGCCAGGGTGGAATGATATGATTTGGCTCTGTGTCCCCACCAAAACCTTGTCTTGTAGCTCCCATAATTCCCACATGTTGTGGTAGAGACTCGGTGGCAGATGACTGAATTATGGGGGTGGGTCTTTCTCATGCTGATCTCATGATAGCGAATGGGTCTCATGAGATCTGATGGTTTTAAAACTAGGAGTTGCCTTGCACAAGCTCTTTGCCTGCTGCCATCCGCATAAAACATGACTTGCTCCTTCTTGCCTTCTACCATGATTGTGAGGCCTCCCAGCCATGTGGAACTGTAAGTCCAATACACCTCTTTCTTTTGTAAATTGCCCAATCTCAGGTGTGTTTTTATCAGCAGTGTGAAAATGGACTAATACAACAGGTATACTTAATGTAAAAATGACATATTTTCTTCAAGATCAGAAATAAGACAAGAATTTCCCCTGTCAGTGTCAATGTTTTACACAATACTGGCTGTTTTGGCAAATACCATAAGTAAAGCAAAGAATAAAAGAGGTATAAGAATTAGGAGAGAGAAGTATCTGTTATTTGCAGATATTGTGAGTATCTACTACAGGCTGAGTACCTCTCATCCAAAATGGTTGAGACTAGAAGTGTGTCAGATTTTAATTTTTTTTGGAATATTTGTGTATACCTAATAAGGTATCTTGGGGATGGGACTCCAAATCAAGACAAGAAATTTATTTCATGTACACTTCATACACATAGCCTGAAGTTGATTTTATATAATATTTTAAATAACTTTGTGCACAAAACAAAGTTTTGACTGTGACCTCTCACATGAAGTCAGGTGTGGAATTTTCCACTTGTTATGTCATATTTGTGCTCAAAAGGTTTTGGATTTGGGAGCATTTCAGATTTTGGATTTTTGGATTAGGGATTCTTAACCTGTATGTCAGTTTCCTAGGAATGACATAACAAATTCCACAAATTGAGTGACTTGAAACAATAGAAATTAATTCTGTCATATTTCATGAGACTGGAAGCCCAATGTCAAGGTGTCAGCAGGGTTCCTTCAGGAGGTTCTGAGGGGGAATCTATTCTGTGCCTCTTTCCTAGTGTTGGTGGTTTCTGGGAATTCTTGACATTCTTGGCTTGTTGACACAGCATTCCAGTCACTGTCTTCATTACCACATGGCTGAATTCTTCATCTGTGTGTCTTTACATGGCCTTCTTATAAGGACACCAGTCATTGGATTTAAGGCCCATCTTAATCCACTATGACCTCATTTTCACTAATTACATTGGCAAAGACCCCATTTCAAAAAACAATGACTGTCTTAAAGACAGGGTGGATGTAAATTTTGGGGGGACACTATTCAACCCAGTACACCTACGTAGGAAAAAATATCCAACAGAATCAAGAGAAAAATTCATAATACATACGCAAAATTGCCAGACACAACATCAACGTTTAACAATCAATAACATTTCTACACACTATAACCATCTAGAAAATACAACCAGAAATAAAGTATTTACAATAACAAAATTCATAGAGCTTATAGGAATAAACATATTAAAAATATACAAAACATCTATGAAGAAAATTGAAAGCTATATTGAAGTACGTTTTAAAGTTTGAATAAAATGAAAGAATAATAAATAAATAATAAATAAATTTGAATAAAAAGAAAGAATAAGCCCCAATGGGATAGCTTAATATGATAAAGATTTATATGTATATTATCTTATTAATTATAAATTCTATGCAATTCCAATCAAAACTTATCTTTTATAAGGAGCATGATCAACTTATTCTAAAATTGATATGAAAGAATAGAGAGCAATAAATAGGAAAGACAATTTTGAAAGAGAGTAGTAGGAGAGAAAAAGCTGCATTTTTAAAAGGACACATGTAAATAAAAAGATAAGCATCAGACATATTAGAATAGATGCCTGTAGGAGGTGAGGGAAATGGGAATAGAGACCAAAGGTAATAAATACACACAAAAAGGAAGGCCTTTGCTCTGACCAATGGTAGACAGTATGAATGAACTGAAGCTTAAAATAAGTTACTCAGTGAGCACAGAATCAGAAAAATGCCATTTCTTAAATGATTTCCATCTCAATAGATGAGATAGAACACTTAACAGCATTTCCATATATTAGAGATCTGTGTGCCAGGTCTCCATATCTCTACAATGTTATCTAACTATTGTCTATGTAGTTCAGTTTTCTAGTGCTGCCATTAACAAATGACCACAAACTTGGTGGCTTAAAACCACAATTTTTTTTTTCTCCCATTCTGGAGGCCAAAAGCCTGAAATGAAAGTGAGGTCAGGGTTGGTTCTTTCTTAAGGCTCTGAGGGCAAAACCATTTTACACCTCTCCTAGCTTCTGGTGGGTGCCAGGAATCCTTTGTGTTTCTTGAGTAATAGACACATCACTCCAATCTCTGTCTCCATCTTCAAATTACCTTCTTACCCATGTTTGCTCTATTCTAATAACACTTGTCACTGGACTGAAGGCATATTCTAATTTAGGACAATGTTTTGAGATCTTTATAACTTAATTACATTTGCAAAGACCCAATTTCCAAGTAACTGGAACATCCCTAAGTTCCAGTTAAACATGACTTTTGTGGGAAGCAACCATTCAATTCATGGAACTATCTTTATATCTTATTTAAGCACTATATCATCCTTACATGTGGGGTATTCTCTGCTTTTTTTTTTTTTTTTTTGAGACGGAGTCTCGCTGTGTCGCCCAGGCTGGAGTGCAGTGGCCGGATCTCAGCTCACTGCAAGCTCTGCCTCCTGGGTTTACGCAATTCTCCTGCCTCAGCCGCCACCTCGCCCGGCTAGTTTTTTGTATTTTTTAGTAGAGACGGGGTTTCACCGTGTTAGCCAGGATGGTCTCGATCTCCTGACCTCGTGATCCGTCCGTCTCGGCCTCCGAAAGTGCTGGGATTACAGGCTTTAACTACCGCGTCTGGCCCCCTCTGCATTTAATGGATAATTAATTGATGCCCAAGGAAATCTGTATCAGCTTGTTTGCGTTTCTTCCTCACTCCTCACTTAAATCTGATATGATTTCTGCTTCCTTTTTTTTACTGCAACTGTTAGTTGTCTTGTCCAAGTAGACAAGATTATAAGATTTTTTAAAGAATCTTAAAAACAGATTTAAATCTTAAAGAAAAAGATTAAAATCTTAAGAAAAAATCTTAAAAGATTCTTAAAGTATCTTTACTATTAAAATCGAACAAGCATTAATAAATGCCAAAAGGAAAACATATATCACTGTCACTGATTATAATTTAATAAAATTAGAAATTAATTTTAAGAAATTTAAACAAAAAATGCCAAACCATTTTGAAATTTGTAAAAGGTGTACTCCTAAAGTAATCTTAAATGGAAGAGATGTGTAACAGCTGTTGAATACAACTCCAAAAAAAGTTAACTCCAATAATACACACTCAAAGCTATATTCTTAGTAACATTCCTAGTAGAAAATAATTACAATTTTGAATGAAACAACAAGGAATGGAAGCATATGGAGAATTCAGCATCAGAAGATAGACAAATAAGACAAATCTCAATAAAGCAGAAACAAAATATAAGAGATAAAAATAATGATATATTCCTAAGTACTTTATTATTATCATGCTACTGATTTGTGTACATTGATTTTGTATCCTGAAACTTTATTGAATTTATTTATCAGATCTAGGTGCTTTTTAGGGTCTTTATGGTTTTCTAGATATATGATCATATCATTAGCAAACAGCAACAGTTTGAATTCCTCTTTTCCAATTTTGGATGCCCTTTATTTCTTTCTCTTGCCTGATTGCTCTGGAAAGAGGAAAAAGATCTCTGTAAGAAAAACTACAAAACATTGCTGATCACAGGTGACACAAAGAAAGAGAAACAGCTACCATGCTCTGGATGGGTAGAATCAATATTGTGTAAATGACCATGCTGCCAAAAACAATCTACAGATTCAGTGCAATTCCAATCAAAATACTATCATCATTCTTCACAGAACTAAAAAAAAAAAAAAAAAAAAAAATCCTGAAATTCATATGGAACCAAAAAAGAGCCTGCCTGCATAGCCAAAACAAGAGTAAGCAAAAAGAACAAATCTGGAAGCATCATATTACCTGGCTTTGAACTATAAACTACAAGGCTATAGTTACCAAAATAGCATGGTACTGGTATAAAAATAGGCATGTAGACCAATGGAATTGAATAGAGAACCCAGAAATAAAGCCAAAAACTTACAGCCAAGTGATCTTTGATGAAGCAAACAAAAACATAAAATGGGTAAAGGACACTCTATTCAACAAACGTTGCTGGGATAATTGCCAAGCTACATGTAGAAGAATGAAACTGGAGCCCCATCTCTCACCTTATGTAAGAATCAACTCAAGATGGATCAAAGATTTAAATCTAAGACCTGAAACCTAGAAGATAACGTCAGAACAACTCTTCTAGACATTGGCTTAGGTAAAGATTTCATGACCAAGAACCCAAAAGAAACGCAACAAAACCAAAACTAAATAAATGGGACCTAATTAAACTAAAATGTTTCTGCTCAGCAAAAGAAATAATCAGTAGAATAAATAGGCAACCCACAGAGAAGGAGAAAATATGTGCAAACTATACATGAGACAAAGGACTAATATCCAGAATCTACAAGGAACACAAATCAGCAAGAAAAAAACAATCCCATCAAAAAGTGGGCAAAGGACATGAATAAGCAATTCTAAAAAGAAGATAGACGAACAGGCAACAAACATATGAAAAAATGCTTAGCATAACTAATTATCAGGGAAATGCAAATTAAAACCACAATGTGATACAACCTTACTCATGCAAAAATGGCCATTACTAAAAAGTCAGAAACAACATATATTGGTGTGAATGTGGTGAAAAGGGAACACTTTTACGCTGCTGGTGGGAATGTAAACCAGTGTAACCACTATGGAAAACAGTATGGAAGTTCCTTAAATAACTAAAAGTAGAACTACTATTTGAGCTAGCAATCCCACTACTGGGTATCTACCCAAAGGAAAATGATTAATTATATGGGCCAGGCGTGGTGGCTTCAAGAGTTCAAGACCAGCCTGCCAACATTGTGAAACCCTGTCTCTACTGAATAAAATACAAAAATCAGCTGGGCATGATGGCAGGCACCTGTAATCCCCACTACTTGGGAGGCTGAGGCAGGAGAATCATTTGAACCCGGGTGGCTGAGGTTGCAGTGAGCCAAGATTGCTCCACTGCTGTCCAGCCTGGGTGACAGAGTGAGAATCCATATCAAAAAAAAAAAAAAAAAAGAATTCATTGTATGAAAAATACACATGTGCATGCATGTTTATAGCAGCACAACTGTCAACTGCAAAAATATGGAACCCACCTAAATGCCCATCAACCAATGAGTAGATAAAGAAAATATGCTATATACATATCATGGAACACTACTCAGCAACAAAATGGAACAAAATAATGGCATTTGCAGCAACTTGGATGGAGTTGGAGATTATTTTTCTAAGTGAAGTAACTCAAGAATGGAAAACCAAGTATCATATATTCTCACTTATAAGTGAGAGCTAAGCTCTCAGTGTGATATAGCTAAGCATAAGTGTGATATAATGGACTTTGGGGACTTGCGGGGAAGGATGAGAGTGGGTGAAGGATAAAAGACTACATATTGGGTACATTGTACACTGATCATATGACAAGTGCACCAAAATCTCAGAAATCACCACTAAAGAACTTATCCATGTAACCAAAAGCCACCCGTTCCCCAAAAACTATTGAAATAAAAATTTTAAAAAATGAATTTAAAAATATTTGGCCAGGTGCAGAGGCTTATGCCTATAATCCCAGCACTTTGTGAGGCTGAGGCAAGAGGAACCCTTGAGCCCAGGCAACATAGTAAGACCCTGTCTCTATAAAATTTTTTTAAATGTTAAAAAGTCAATAACAATAGTAGTCTTTATAGATAAACCCAAGAGTAATTTCTTTCTTTTTTTAATTTTTTTTTTTTGAAATAGGGTCTCACTCTGTCACACAGGCTAGCGTGCTGTGGCATGGTAATTACTCACTACAGCCTCAACCTCCTGGGTTCAACCAATCCTCCCACTTCAGTTTCCCAAGTAGCTGGGACTATAGGCATGGGCCACCATGCGTGGCTAATTTAATTAATTTTCTTTTTTATTTTATTTTATTTTTGGTAGAGAGACAGCCTCACTATGTTACCCAGGCTGGTCTCAAACTCCCAGTTTCCTGTTGTGGCCTCACAAAGTGCTGAGATTACAGGTGTGAGCCACCGTGCCCAACCTGTTTATAAAAATTTATTCATGTCTTCTAGCTTACCCTATTTGTTGGTGTATAATTGTTTATAGTAGTATCTTGTGATCCTTTTTTATTGCTGTGGCATCCGTCTAATCTCTCTTCTTTCATTTCAGATTTTTGTTATTTGAATCTTTTCTCTCTTTTTCTTGGTTAATCTAGTAGGTGGTTTGTTAATTTGTTGATCTTTTAAAAATGCCAACACTCAGTTACACCGACTTTTTCTATTCTCTATTTTATTTATTTCTGCTTTGAACATTGCTATTTCCTTCCTTCCTTTAACGTTTGATTTAGCTTGTTCTATTTTTTTCTAGTTTCTCGAGGTGTAAATTAGGTTGTTTATTTGATATTTTTCTTTTTTAATATAGGTATAATACTGCTATAAATTGTCTTTTTGTATTGCTTTCACTGCATCCTACAAGTTTTAGTATGTTGTGTTTTCATTTTCATTTGTTTGAAATTATTTTCTAATTTTTCTTGTGACTTCTTTTTTGATTCATTGGTTGTTTAAAAGTGTGCTGACTTTCACATATTTTTGAATTTTCCAGTTTTCCTTTTGCTGTTGATTTATAATTTTATTCCATCATACTTAGAGAAGACACTTCATATGACTTTTAAAATTTGTTAAGACTTGTTTTGTGGCCCAACACATGAGCTATTCTGAAGAATTTCCCCTGTGTGCTTGAGAAGAATGTGTATTCTGCTGTTGTTGGGTGGAGTGTTCTGTATATTTTTGTTAGGTACATTTGGTGTATAATATTGTTCAAATCCTATGCTTCCTTATTGATCTCCTATGTGGTTGATCTATCTATTGTTGAAAGTGAGGTATTGAAACCTCTTACTATTACTGTGTAATTGCCTATTCCTTCCTTCACTTCTGTCAATGATACTTTATATCTTAGTGTGCTCTGTTATCACATGGATATATATTTATAATTGTTATATCTTCTTAGTGAATTGATTCTTTCATCATTATATAATGTCCTTTTTTTGTGACAGTTTTGGACAGAAAGTCTATTTTGACTAATATAAATATGGCTGTTCTTGCTCTCTTTTGTTTACCATTTGCATGGAATATATATATTCATTCTTTTACTTTCGGCTTATGCATGTCCTTATAGCTGCAGTAAGTCTCTTGTAGACAGCATATAGTTGGATCTTGTTTTTTTAAAAAATACATTTAGCCACTCTGTTTTGATTGGGGAGTTTAATCTATTTCCACTTAAAGTAATTACTTTAGGAAAGACTTACTGATGTCATTTTATATTTTATTTATTTCTTGGTGTTATTTCATTCATTTTCCTTTCTTACTGTCTTTCTTTGTGTTTTTACTGATTGTAGTAAATTGCATTGATTGCTTTCTCATTTTCTTTGGTGCATCTTGTATAGGTTTTTTTTGTGGTTAACACAAAGATTACATAAAAAAAACTTAGTTATAACACTATAGTTTAAACTGATAACTGAATTTCAACCATATACAAAACTCTACTCCTTTACATCTTCGCTTCCCAGTTTATGTTATTGCTGTCACAATTACATTTTAAACTATTTCATATCCATTAAAAGCTTTATTGTTATACTCATTTTCATGCTTTGCCTTTTAAATTCTATACTAGAATTGAAAATGATTTATGCATCTATATTATAGCATTACAGGTTTCTGTATTATTTTTATGTTTACCTTTACCAAAGTACATTTTTGTATTTTTATTTTTATTTTGTTTTGAAATGGAGTCTTGCTCTGTCACCCAGGCTGGAATGCAGTGGCACGATCTCGGCTCACTTCAAGCTCTGCCTCCCAGGTTCATGCCATTCTCCTGCCTCAGTCTCCCGAGGAGATGGGACTGCAGGTGCCTGCCACCACGCCTGGCTGATTATTTGTATTTTTGGTAGAGACAGGGTTTCACCATGTAAGCCAAGATGGTTTTGATCTCCTGACCTCATAATCTGCCCGCCTCGGCCTCCCAAAGTGCTGGGATTACAGGCATGAGCCACTGTGCCCAGCCCAAAGTGTATTATATTTTTAAATGTTTTTGTGTTGCTGTCTAGCATACTTTCACTTCAACTTGAAGGATTCCCTTTAGTAATTCCTTTAAGTCAGGTCTAGTGGTGATGAACTTCCTCAGCTTTTATTTGTCTAGGAATGTCTTTATTTCTTTTTCATTTTTAGAAGATAGTTTTGCCAAATATTTTGTTCTTGATAGGCCCCCCACTTTTTTTTTTTTTTTTTTTTTTTTTTTTTTTTTTAGCACTTGAGTATATAACCTCACTGCCTTCTGGCACATAATGTTTCTGCTGAGAAATCTCATAAGATTATGGGCATCCTTTTGTACAGAATAAACTGCTTTTTGTTATTTCTGCTCTCGATATTCTTTTTCTTTGACTTGTGACAGTTTGATTATAATGTGCCCTGATGTGGGTCCCTTTCAGTTCATCTTAGGTGGCATTTTTAAAGCATCTTGAATTTGAATATCCATTTCCTTCTTCAGATTTGGGGACATTTTGGCTATTACTTTTTCAAATATGCTTTCTGTTCTTTATTCTTCTTCCAGAACCCTCATAATGTGTATACTATTCTGCTTGAGAGTGTCTCGTAAGTTTCTTAGACTTTGTTCACTTTTTCTTTCCTTTTTTCATGTTCCTCTGACTTGATAATTTAAAATAAACTGTCTTCAGGTTTCTTGATTCTTTCTTCTGCTTGATCAAGTCTTCTATTAATCCCCTCTAGTGAATTTTTTAAATCAACTGTTGTTTTATTCATATCCAGAATTTTTGTTTGGTTCTTTTTCTTCTTTTCTTTGTAGTTTCTATCTCTTTGTTGATGCTCTTTGTTGTTTATGCATTGCTCCAGTGATTTTTGTTTAGTTGCTTATCTGTATTCTCTTATAGTACAATGATCTTTGAGACAATTATTTTAAATTTTTTGGTGGTTCGTAGATCTTTGTTTCTCTGGTGCTGGTTTCTTGAGATTTATTTTGTTTCTCTGATTGGGCAATGGTTTCCTGTTTCTTTCTAAGCCTTGTTAATTTTTCATTGTGATATTTGCATTTAAAAAATAGCATGTCCTCCAGTCCTTATGAACTGGCTTTATACAGGGGAAGACCTTAGCCATTCAGCATGGCTAGAGATTCTGGGGGCCTCTCAATACTTTCATGAAGATGCTTCCTCTCTGGACTTGGGAAATAGGTAATTTCGCTATTAGAGAAGTTTTCTCAGTTCTTTTTCCGGAACTTGAGTCTCTTGCTTCCTATGTTGTCTGTCTATGGTACTGTAACAAGCTGATGAGCTCTCTTTTGTTTTCTGAGGTTCTAGGCATCTAAAATATGCCAGTTCTGTAAGTAATCTGAATCAGTCAAGACAGAAACCAGTTTGTTGAACAGCCCTTCAGAAAGCTGGAACATTGAATACTTGTTTCACTCTTCTCTTTTGTTCCCAAGGGAGAAGCTACTAGCTGGGTAATTTCTCCTGATCTCAGTGAGCTGTTCCAGCTTCTGTCTGTGGCATTACAATTTCTCTGGTAGTACCATAAGCTGCTGAGCTCTGTATTGTTTTCAGCAGCCCCAGGCATCCCAAGTAATAACAATTCCTTGTAATTGCTGAGTCAGGCGAGACAGAAACCCCGCACCTCAAGCACCCCCTTGAAAATTTCTACTCTTCCTTCCTCTCTCAAGGAGAAGTTTCAAATTGGGATTTTATTTCCATTGCCCTGTGCTAGCTTGGAGAAGGGGCTGGCATGGCTGAAATAAAATGACTCTTCTTACCCATGTTAATGCAGCTATTCTTGACTTTGGGCTTGTCTTGGGTACTGTGACTTCCTAACTGGTTTCTGCAGTTCTCATAGAGGTTTTTTGGAATATATATTGTTGTTAATTTAGTGTCTGTACAAAGGAATGAGGGCTTGGGTTTCTTATTCTTTCATGTTACTCACTTTGTCCTTATATTTTTTTCAGCTCAAATCTTAGTAGATTTATTTGACTCTCTTTACGTTTCTTTTCTGAGATTCTCATTTCCTTTCTTGCTTGACACTACAAACTCCTAGGTGTCATACTTCTCTAAGAAATACTTGTTTCCCTTGTAGAATTCCCTTATCTTTTAAAATCTTAACTGTTGGTATTGTGTAACTCTTTATACTCTTCTTCTTTTGGATTTGGACATTTATGCTTGAAATCTTAGTAGTTCAGCCAGATACAGAGATTTGGTGGTTATAATTCTTCTCATAGGCTTTGTTCTTTCTCGCCATCATGCCACAGTTTATTCTATCTCAGCCTGAAATGCCATTTCCCTTCAAGTCTCTCTGCTTAGTGTTCCCTCTCTTCCCCACCATATGCACTTTCCCTTTTGCCACTAGCCAAATTCTTGGCTCAAAGTAGCATTTTATAAATATGAGTCAAATGAAGAAAGGAAAGAAAAACAAGGAAAAGAAAAGAGAGAAGAAAGAAAAGCAGAGAGCACAGGTAGCAAATGGCAGAGTTCAAGTTTAAATCTAGATCTTCCAAATACAAATATTGCTCTTTCCAATATGCTATTCATTTCCTAGCCCAAATATGCCTCCCTGGGGAGTGGGTGTTACTTTGTATATTTCTAATATCATTCAATGTATGTAGTTCATTATTGACTTTAGTTTTGCAGGGAGACATTTTCTAACCTCATCCTGAAGTCTGAGATTACATCTTACCTGAATTTTTAAAATCTATCAACTAAATAGACTGCTTTAACAAATTTTGTTGACTATACCCTTAATTATAGTAAACATTTCTTAGTAATTCTAGCCAGATCAGTTACCATATTGTACATCAGTATAGTCAGTTAGTTCTTCTTTGTTTCATTAATTAATTCGTTCGGCTGATATTGTGTACTTTCTAAGTGATAGGGAGATAATGAACACTGAGTGTCACAGGAAATGAAACAGATCCAATGTCAATATTTAAGGACTTAAGATTGGAGTTTAGTGGAAAGTCAGGCAAGCCATTTTTAAAAATATGATATATTACCAGATGGTGGTATCTGCGATGGAGCAAAAAGACTAGAACTTGGAAATAGAGTGTGAGGTTGGAAACAGGAGGCTGCTAACTGAGATGGGAAGGGCCGAAGACCTATCTGAAGCTAACATTTGAATGAGGGTTTGCGTGAAGTGAGGGAGGGAACTCTGTGGATTTCATCATGCAGGAGAAATAGTGAATGCAGTTCATTAGTATGCTTGGTATGCCTGAAGATCTGTAAGAGACAAGGGTGTCTTGAATGAAGTAAATAAAGGACAGTGGAAGTTGAGGGGTAACCAAGAGCTGGAGCAAGCAGTAAATGGTAAGCCTCTTAAGGGCTTTGGATATTTCCAACATATCAATTTTCCCTCCCTATGGGATGATTTTTATTGGCATACAAATATCTTCCTCTTGAACAAAGAAGCAAAACAAACAAATGACTTTCCATTGATCTCACAGTTTTCTTTCTGCTTTTTTCTCATATTTTAGTTACCATTTAGTACAACTTTGTTTAATATACTTGCCACCATCTCCACTAATACGCCAGAGGTCAAGCCACCACATGTCTTACCTAGTTGGACTACTACAATAGTTTCAGTCTGGTCTTCCTGACTCCAATCTTCCCAATACATTGGCCTGAACCATCACCTTCTCCTATTCTCTACAAAGCAGCCAGATTAATCATACGCATTTTCTAGTCCTGCTGTAACGAATCAACACAAACTTAGTAGCTTGAGACAATACAGGCTTATTATCTTATAGTTCAATATTTTAGAAGTCTAAGGTGGATCTCACCAAGATGGTGAAAAGACTGTTCAATTTCTCTGCATTTTCCAGCTTCTAGAGCCCACCTGCATTCCTTGGGTCCTGGCCCCCTTTCTCCGTCTTCAAGGCTACCAATGGTGAATGAAATCCTTCTCATGTCAAATTACTTTGACCTCCTTTTCTGCCTCCTTGCAGTTTCAGCGATCCTGTAATAACACTGGACATCCCTGGATAATCCAGGATAATTTCCCTATTTTGAAGTCATCTGATTAGCAGCTTTAATTCCTTTATACCATGTAAGATAACATATTCACAGGTTGTAGGAGTTAATGTGTGGACATCTTCAGAGGCCATATTCAGCCTACCACATTAATCATATTTATTTATTTATTTTTTGAGACAGGGTCTTGCTCTGTTGCCCAGGCTGGCATGCAGTGACATGATCTCAGTTTACTGCAGCCTCTACCTCCTGAGCTTAGGTTATCCTCTCACCTTTGCCTCTCAAGTAGCTGGGACTACAGGTGCTACACCAGCATGCCCAGATAATTTTTGGTATTTTTTGTTGAGACAGGTTTCACCATGTTGCTCAGTCTGGTGTCCAACTCCTGGACTCAAGTGATCCACCTGCCTTGTCCTCCCAAAGTGTTAGGATTACAGGCATGAGCCACTGCACCTGGCCCACATTAATTCTTTGAAATACAAGATAGATCATAACACTTCCCTGCTCAAACCCCTGAGGACTTTGTATAAACTCACAAGTCTTACAATGGTTTAGAAGATTCAACATGACCTGGCCTCCCTGGCTGCAGGGTAGGGACTAGGGTGAGGTGAAGGAGGTATGTAGGGCACAAATTTGCAGCCAGTTCCACAGATCACCTTATGTCAGACTGGACTTCTCACCTCATCTGCTGTGTCTTCCCTCGAACTAACTCTGCTCTATCCATAGTGGCCAGTATGTTGCTCCTTGAGCAACTAAGCACACTTTTGCTTCAGTGCCTTTACATTGCTATTTCTTCAGAGCTCTGGGTCATTCTGCTCCTAGGCATTGGGCATAACTTAATTTCTCACTTCATTTAAATCTCTTGTCAAATGTCACCTTCCCCGAAAGGCCTTTTTTTGACAATTCCATTTGAAGTACAGCCACATCACTTTCTAACTCCTTTCATTTTTTTTCCCTCTTAGTGCTTATCACCCTGGGTATCATATTATTCTTTATTTGTTTTTCATTTTTTCTACTAGAACAGAAGTGCCAGGAAGACAGTCTCTGCCCTACTTACTGTTTTAAAATTACCAGAGTCTGGGACAGTGTCTGGCATATAGAAGATGTTTAGTAAATATTTGTTAAATGAAAACAAAGATATGACAAATTTATTTCTGTGAACGACAAGGGAAACATTCAAGTGCTTTCTGTGAGCCAGGCACCGTTCTAAAAACTCTAAGTATATTAACTGATTTTATCCTCTTAATGTTTTCAGATGAGAAAACGGGCGTGGAAAGACCAAATAACTTGACAAACTCACACAACTAGTAGTTACGGCTGTATCTGAATCTAGATAATGTGGCTCTAGCAGCCAACGCTTGTACATGTGTATGTTCTGATTGTATTTTTACTCTTTATGATTATGTAGGATGTTAAAAATGAATACGTACTGCAGTATACTATTACATTTTACAATTTGATGACTGCTCTAAACATGTTAACAACTTATTTACTTGAAAAATCTTTAATATTATCGAAAGTTTTATTAGGAATTTCTGGGTAAAAGTATGGGAGAGGGAAAATTTACTAAGCATTTATTAGTTTATCTAGCTCAGATTGTTAACACAGATTAAATATTGCTTTCATTTGGGTGCATTAATTGGAAACGTACTTTTAAACTGTCTATTCTTTTTTTCCAATAAGTTTAGAATTAGGGAATAGTAGGAGCCACTCATGTAGATAAGCTGTGTAAGGTGGCACAGGTGGCAAACCAGGCAAAGGCTAATTTTATAAATCCTTAAAAATATGAAATAAAATTATTCTCAATAAGTAAGAGTGTTGAATTTAAAGAGGTGTGTGCCAGATGGCCTGATGGAAATTCAACACCATTTTCCCTCTCTTGTATTTTCTTGTGAATTCTTGGTAATAACATTTTCCCAAATCTGTGCCAGTAGGGTTCTGGATTAGATTCCACCTAGGAGAGGCTCTTGAGCAAGATTTGGAAGGCAGAAGAGCACCAGAAGCCATGAATTCTCCTGCAGGCAGGTTCATGGGTCTCAGCAGATGGGATATGTGATGTTCTGCCAGGAGCTTCCCAGCATCCTCTGGTGCATCTCAAACTTGGAGGCTGCAGGCAGCTGAGCTCACTGGTGGTGGTGGTCTATGAGCCTGTACGTCCTCATTTCTGGAAAATCAGTGGACGCTTTTTCTGACTTTTACTGTCCCAAACCTGTAACGGATTTTGTAAACCTCTGACTTACTTTATTAAATTTATTTCTGCATGAACTACCTACAGTGGCTTCTGTTTTCCTGACCTGAATGCTGATTGCTACACACACATTTTCTTAGGAAAAATCTTGTATTTGACATGTGTTTTATAATTTTTCTTCCATCAAATATTAATTTTTTTTCAGAAAATGAGTGGAACCATTAGTGTCGATTATAGACTTAAAATATTCCAGTGGGGCTGTGAAAACAGGTAAATCAAATCAGTTATTCAATAATTAATATTGATTATTAATATTTAAACTTGTTTAGTACTCTTAGCTTGTGAAATAAAGATGAGGGAGATTTCCTTAGCAGGTAAGCATTGGCAGATTTGCAACCCAAAGAAGTGGAAGGGCCTTTCAAGTACTCTTCAGAATTATTTGGATACAAATAATCTCTTCTTCAAACACAGATATCTGCTCTGTCTCCCAATTCTTCTGGCCACTCCTATTTTCTACCATGTTCTATGCTAGTCAACTAAGGATAGAACCATACAGACTCATCTTTGTATAGGGCTTCAGTTTACAAGGCATGCTCCATACATTGCATCATTGGATCCCCACAAATTTAAGCTCAATTCCTGTGGGTTTCCACAATTTCCTGTGCTTTCCCTTATTATAGCACTTATGCATTACATTTAACAATTTCATGTCTCTTCTACCACCCCTAGATTTCAAACTCTTTGAGAACAGGAATTGTGTCCTTTAAATCAATTTTTAGTTTTTTGTTGTTGGTATAGATCATGTCCTAATGATCATTGTTAGCCTTATCCTAGGGCCAAGCTCCTAGCAGATGGTCAGAAAGGATATATTTAATGGATGAATGTAAGTGGCTGAGACTGAGTTGATGTGAAACATTTTGGATTCTGAAACCTATGACTTTTTAATGATGCCACTTTACTTCTCATTCAAAATATATTTATGATACCCAAAAGAATGGGTAAAATAATCAAAGAAAAAATAAACTCCGTAACATATTTTATGTAAACTACTTGGCATAACCAATAAAAGCAGAGAGAGAAATCTGGTTTTATTATTGTTTTTAACATGCATTAACCCTAGTATACTTTTTCTGTCACATGTTCTTTACCTCCCCAAGTATTCCATGCTATCCAATCACTTAATTATAGGCAAATGAGTAACAAAAATAATTCATGTTCTGTGCCTGGAAGACTTGACACAAGCTTTGTTTTAAATGGTTTGTCTGAA
This sequence comes from Mandrillus leucophaeus, assembly GCF_000951045.1. Lineage (NCBI taxonomy): Eukaryota > Metazoa > Chordata > Mammalia > Primates > Cercopithecidae > Mandrillus > Mandrillus leucophaeus. The sequence continues at coordinate 146,533 of NW_012099821.1, forward strand.
AAATTCAAGGAAGCATAGAAAAAGCGGTGGCAGATGGAGTGGTTTATTTTGAGCCGAATTTTAGGCAAACTTTGTGTTGATGAATAAGAGTTATTTATTCTGGAACACTACTATGTGAAAAGAGCTATACTAGTATTGAGGAGACGAATATGCATTAGATGTGGTTTTTATCCTCAAGGAGTGCACCCCCTTGTGGAATAGTCTGTTATTCAACAGGTACAAGAAGGTGTGAAAAGTGTTGAAGAGCGAACAAAGTAAATGATGGATTTTGATATTTAAAAATGCTCTTTATACTAAGATTGTTCTGGGAGAAATATCCCCTGGATGTCAGGCCAACAGAGACAGAATCAAGGAATAGAAGGGAATGATGATCCTTTTACCAATCACCTGCTTCTAGATATAAAGTGCAGTTTACTGCGGAGGTCATTGCCTTCAGAGTTAGGCATCAATTCTGAAAATTGAAGACTCAGAAGTGAAACAGTGAAGTGATAAGCGAAAAGTCAGATATAACTAGCAGAAAAAAGATTAAAATCCCAGTTTCCAGAGTCCCAGTTTAATGTCATTTCTGATACTTTGCACTCTTTGGACTTTTTTAGACTTCAGCTGTTAAGAATTTCAATTCCCACATCTACGTTTCCCCCAAACAAGATTAGCAAGATTATTCCATGTACAGAGAAATTCATTACTAAGTCATCTGCCCAACTTCTTTTTAAGGTAAAGATAAATTAATGTAAATCTTCCTGTCCTTCTTATTGCAGATAAGAATGAATGTATATGAAAAGTGTTTATTCATTTAAATGTTTAGTTTGTAGGGAGAGCGTCCAAGAACGGGCATTGGAGTGGGTGGGAAATGTGTTCAAGTAAAGGTGACTTGGATTCAGGACTAAGATTCCTTCATGAATGCAAGGCAATTTGATATTTTTCTCTTATACTGAACTGAATTCATGCAGGTGTGTATGCTAATATTACATATTTTGGTTTGTATATCTAAAGTATAGAAATTTTAAAAATTAGACATCTTAATTATACCGTCAAAAATTTTTGCCTAATTTAAACCAGTATATATTTTTTCCAAAGCAGAGTGACTTTTTATTTTGGTAGACGTTTCTTACCAGATAAATCACACATTCATCAAGAATTGCTGTGATTGCCTCACAGAGATGAAAAAAAAACAAAAAAACAAAAAAACTTGTCCTAAATTAAAAATAAAATCCATCTACTTTAATTATAAAATGGGAATGATTACTACTATTTACTGATTACTTAAATATTCATGAGAAAGAGTCTCCAAATTTAGATGGCTGTATATTTAAAGATAAGGGTGTGCTCATATTTCTTATAAGGAGATAGAGTTAATTCTTATCCCCATGGTGGAGCTCCCAGAGAGCATGGCAGATGCCTTTGTTGATTTCTGTACATTTAAAAGGTAGTGAGTAGCAGTGAGGGAGTTTCTCTCTGAGTCAAATGAGTGAATCAGGATGATTTGCCTTGGATGCACAGAAATAATTTATTCTGTTACTCCTTTTCATCGGACATGACACCTCAAATATTGAATATATGAATTCTGAAAATTGATGTATCTATTTGGGCTTTTAAAAATCTCCACATAGAGAAGAATTGAACACTGCCAGGCACCTGGGGGAAATTCTGGTATTACTTGGAAAATATTGGAAGGAAGGGCAGAAAGATCTTCTTCTACCTGACACACTATGGATGGCTTGTTGTTTCGATGCCTGAGTGTCAGAGCTGGAGTAAACTCTAGGGATAATCAAATCCAAGCCATAATTTTACTGATAATGAATTGAAGACTCAGAGAGGTAAAGTGGTGAAGTGATAAGCAAAAAGTCAGGCATAAGTAGCAGAAATAAGATCAAAATCTAGGTGTCCAGAGTCCCAGTTTAATGTCATTTCTGATACTTTGCACTCTTTGGACTGTTTTCGACTTAAGGCTTACTAATTTCAGCTCCCACATCTAGCTTTCCCCCAAGCAAGATGAAGAGATGTGTCTCTGCTCACAGAATCGCCTCCTATAACCTTTATCGCAGTCTACTTTCTGATCCTGTTGGCTTATTCCTCTTTCCCTTGGAAAAACAAAACAAAACAAAACAAAACAAAACAAAAAATTCCTGCCACCTCACTATCAATTTGCCTTAGAGATTGCCACTTAGTTTATTTACAAATAAGATGGGATGGGATGAGAGGGATGGAAAGGTGAAAAGGAGAGAAGGCCACTCATCCTCTTACTGACATGGATATTTTGTCATTTTTTGGTCAGTATTTTTTTTTCTGCATATTGCTCTCACTTCTCCTGCTAGGTTTTGTGCATTTGGAGGGCAATAGTGATGGCATTTTGTCTGCTTTCTGTTTATTTGTCAGAGCACCATGAATATAGTAAGTTTCGATACATTTTGGGGGAGTTCCTTCAATTGAGGCAGCAGGCAGAAGATATAACACTGCTAAGACAAGCTCAATATGATTCTGTGGTCTAACCAAGTCATAAAGCAAAGGACACACTTTCATTAGTCTACCTTCCAGCTGATAAAATCTGCTAACAAGACATGTGCCATCTCAGAAAATTATAGCATGTATGGTCCAAAATTTGATCAGGAACACAAAAAGATCACTCAACATATATTAAACAGAAAAGGACTCAATACAGGTAACTGGATGCTTTCAAAACCATTGGCAGGGTTAGAGGCATGAAAGAGAATGTGACCACTTACTCTCAAGTGTTCTAGTTTCCAGAAAGTCTCTGGAATCATAAGAAACTATTGATTATGTTCTGAGCTGCCTCCACAATTGAGCTAGGTGATTCTTGAAAAACCACCCAGAGACCGATGCAAAATATTCCATTTGCTGAAGCCCACAAGTTTGTGGTTGTCTTTTCTGATAGAGAAACAACAATACAGTTTCTGTTTCTTTTGCCTCTCAAACTGCATGCAAGCGCTTCTGGCTGGCACATTCTAACCTGGAACACTGGTGATTAGAATTTTGAAAAATGCTGCTTCCAGGCTTCTAGCATCTAGAAATAGAGATGAGCATTGGGAAAGGTGGGTAGAAATGGTGTCATTTCTAAAGACTGTCCAATACGTAAACATTTCTTCAGCTTTTAATTCTTTTGCTTTCACCAACTTTTTTATCTACTAATTAAAAAAAATCCTTCCATGTGTGTTACTTATTTATTCATCTGATGATTTCAGTATGTAACTGACATACACATGACATAGTTCTGTTTTTTTTTCAAGAAGAGTAGTTTGAGAAATTATTTATCAGAATACTGTGTAAGAGTGAACTTGGTATTTGGGTGATAGAACAAATTCTTCAAATAAAAAAATGTTATGACTATACTCTGACAAAAAGTTACCTCAGGGATATATTTTGACTTGAGATAATTTTATTTTTAAAAGGAAAGTGTGAAGAATGCAAATCATTTTTTAAGCTATTGAATTTGCTTTGGGGAGAGACTGACTTTGGGGCCAGAGTTTTGGAATAACTTAGTAGTATGCTTATAGGTGTATGATGTTTCTTTGCCTATACCAATGATAATTACCTAAACACGATCCATACCTGAAACACTTACACAGTAATAAATAACTGCTGATACTTGAGGAAAAGTAAAAGTTCTTTTTTGTAGAAATAATACTCTTTTTCACTCACTGGTCATTACCTTCCTTTGCAAATATTTAGAAATTTACGTATTTCAGTATTATCAACATACGAAAGTTAAACATGTTTTATTTCCTAGAGAATATATCATTTTGGACAGAGATGGTGGCTCATGTTTGTAGTCCCAGAAATTTGGGAGGCTGAAGCAGAAGGATTGCTTGAGCCCAAGAGTTTGAGACTAGCCTGTGCAATGTAGTGAGATCTAGTCTCTACAAAAAATAAAAAATTATCCAGATATGGTGGCACATGCCTGTGGTTTCAGCTACTCAGGAAGCTGAGGTGGCTGGATCACATGAGCCTACGAGGTCTAAGCTGCAGTGAGCCATGATTGCACCATGCACTCCAGCCTCGGTAACAGAGCGAGACTATGTCTCAAAAAAATTAAAAAAAAAAAAAAAAGAAGACAGAATATACCATTTCATAATGGATTTAGGAAGAGAGTCACCAAGAAAGGTGAGACTACCTTTATGAATAACAATTATCTATAAATAGGGAGGGAAATAAAAAAATGATATCCTTCTATCATTTGTTATTCTCGGAAAAATTTTACATTTATAGGTGTGATAGAATAAAATTTATTGATATTTTACTGATCACAGTACGTCACATTGGCCTCTAATTGTCAGTAACAGGTTAGGAAGATTGTATCTGTAAATACTGCATAGAAGGTCTAGATACAAGTTCAATAAATGGTGCTGGGATAACAGGCTAGCTGTATGTAGAAGATTGAAGCCGGACCCCTTCTTTATACCACATACAAAACTAATCTCAAGATGAATTAAAGACTAAAATGTAAAGCCCAAAACGATAAAAACCCTAGAAGCGACCTAGGCAATACCATCCTAGACTTAGGAACAGGCAAAGATTTCATGACAAAGACGCCAATAGCAATCACAACAAATGCAAAAATTGACAAGTGGGATCTAATTAAACTTAAAAGCTTCTGCACAGCAAGGGAAACTATCAACAGGGTAAACAGACAACCTATAGAAAGGGAGAGAAAATTTTTGCAAACTATGCATCTGATAAGGAACTTAATCATATTTACTAGAGGAAAACAAGGAACCTCATTAAAAAGTCGGAAAAGGACATGAACAGAGGCTTCTCAAAAGACGACATACACGGCCGGGTGCAGTGGCTCACGCCTGTAATCCCAGCACTTTGGGAGGCCAAGCTGGAAGGATCACAAGGTCAAGAGATGGAGATAATCCTGGCCAACATGGTGAAACCCCATATCTGTTAAAAATACAAAAATTAGCTGAGCGTGGTGGCACGCTCCTGTAGTCCCAGCTACTCAGGAGGCTGAGGCAGGAGAATCGCTTGAACCCAGGAGGTGAAGGTTGCAGTGAGCTGAGATTGCAGCACTGCACTGCAGCCTGGAAACAGAGCCAAACTCCGTCTCAACAACAATCATCATCATCATCATCATCATCATCATCATCATCATCATAATGATAAACATACATGCGACCAACAAGCATATGATAAAAAGCTCAATACCACTATCATCTTCAGAGAGAAGCAAATCAAAACGACAATGAGATGTTATCTCATATCAGCCAAGTTTGCATTTATTAAAAAGTAAAAAAAAAAAAAAAAAGAGATGCTAGCAAGGTTGCAGAGAAAAGGGGAACACTTATGCACTGTTGGTGGGAATGTAAATGAATTCAGACATCATGGAAAGCAGTATGGCGATTCCTCAAAGAGCTAAAAGCAGAACTATCATTGGACTCAGCAATCCCATTAGTGGGTACATACCGAGAGGAATACACATCGTTCTACCATAAAGACACTTGCACGCGAATTTTCATTGCAGCACTGTTCACAATAGCAAAGACGTGGAATCAGCCTAAATGCTGATCAATGACAGATTGGATAAAGAAATATACACCATGTAATACTATGCAGCTATACAAAAGAACAAGATTATATCTTTTGTGGGAGCATGGATGGAGCAGGAGGCTATTATCCTTAGCAAACTAACACAGGAACAGAAAACTAAATAATTCATGTTCTCACTTATAAGTGGGAGATAAATGATAAGAACTTATGAACACAAAGAAGGAAACAACAGACACTGGGGTCTACTTGAGGGAGGAGTGTGGGAAGAGAGAGAGGATCAAAAAAGATAACTATTTGGTACTGGGCTTGATACCTGAGTGATGAAACAATCTGTACACGAGTTTGCCTATATAAGAAACCTACACATGTACCCCTGAACTTAAAATAAAAGTTAAAAATAAATTAAAAAAGTAAAAAGATAGCCTGTGATTATTTTAAAGATAGCAATAGTAAGTGGTATGATACAGAGGAAATATATTTAAAAGAGAATTTTCCTGGAAAGAGGCAAGAATTACCAAATGGTTATTGGAATTGGTAGTTGCAATTAGCATCGATTTCTTCATCAGATAAAAGTTTCAGTCAGTTTTCTTTTGCAAAAGGCAAAATCCCCAGTTTCATTATCTATACATTTGTAATAATAATAGCTCCACCTAACCTGTGGAGCTACTGTGAGGATTAAATGCATGTGAAGTAATGGCACATAGTGAATAAAAGCCATCATGACAGACACAGAGAGAAACAAGAAGAAAAGAAAAAGTCTTATGTTTTAGTACTTTTGCTGACACATTTTTTTTTTTCTGCTCTTTGAACAAGTAGCCCCACATTTCCATTTTGCACTGAGACCCACCAGTCCCGCTCATACCCACTCTTTCTCTTCCATTGCCTTTGCCACTCTCCCTGCATCCAGGTCTTTGTAGCAGGTTTCCACCTGGCCTCCCTGCTACCACATTCTTCCCTATCTACATGGTGTACGTCACTTGTCATTTGCCATTAATATAAGTGGATATTATTAATATAACTACTAATAGGACTTTCAATAATATAACAAAATAAGTAGCATTAATAGTGTGAGTTGCCACAAATAACTATGACTTATGTGAATGACCACTATAGCAAAAATAAGTTAAATATTATGATGCTGATGTGTAAATGAAGGGTTTAGAATGAATTTCTGTGTGAATTTGTAAGTATATGTAATAATGTATGAGTGAGGAGTATTCAGAATAAAAGCACTGATATTAAAAACATGACATGTGCCCTCAAAGTGCTTTGGATGTTGCTTGGTTGTTAGGCCTCTTAAATCAAGATACAAACCAAGAAGATAACTTGAGGTCCAAGGAGAGCCAGTGCAATATGGTAAGAAACAGACTTCAGGATAGGAAAGGTTAGTGCTTAAATCCCCTGCTCCACCAGTACCACATGATAACCTTGGAGGAATTGCTTAATCTCTGAATGTCAATTCTTTCTTAAATTTTTTTTCCAAAAAAAAATAAAACTTCCTAAAAATTCCTACCATCTCCCTCATAGAGCTATTTTAAGTGCTGTGTTAGATAACACATGCAAATTTACAAATATGTTGCCTGGGAAAGAGAAAATGCAATAAACTGTGGTTATTGCCACAGCAACAATGATGTAAAAAATAACTGGTAAAATTTTGACATTTTCCTGGACTTTGGGATATTAAACCATCCATATAAAATCATATTTTTAAAACAGCTAAGCAAAGAAAAGGTTTTTGCAAGATGATAGATCATCTTTACATGCAAGAAGAAATGTATGTCACATCTCTGGATTATGAACAAAGATCCTGGAAATGGAATTTGTTGAGAGCAGGCTATTGAAACCATAAGTGGAATTTTCTTTCCTTTCCCTTTCTAAAATACCTAGTCATTTCAGTGAATCCACCAATCTGGACAACTTATGAATTGAATGTAGCAATGGGTATATGTAAATGAGGAAGGGGTATATATAAGTTTACATGCGTGTTTGTGAGCAATAGTATTTCTCCAATTGGCCTTTCCACCTTCCCCTGATGATTCTCCACTCTTCTCTGTCCCATTGGGGATGCCTGAATTCAGCTCCAAGTACCATATGCCTGAGCTTCTTTCCCTTTAGTTTTCATTTGGTTCAGTCAATGGTCTCCTGTGGCAGGAGGTGGAAGAGTGGGAGAAGAGTGAGGTTGAAGTACTGATTTTCTCCCACTCTTCTCTTCCTACAGACACTCTCTTTGGTCCGTTTGGCTGTGGCTACTTTCCTTTACTTATGGACACAACTCCCATTAGCCCTATTCCTACTCTAACATATATCACCAAGTTCAAATACCACAGATTCTCATTTTGCCCCTTCAGGACTAAGGTGGTTAATGACTTTCTTCTGTTGCTGGTCCTTGGGTTCCTTATAATCTGCACTGGTAATTTGTCCCTTTGAAGACTGTTTATACCCTAAATCTGTCATCTGTTTTCTACTAGGTCCCTAACTGTTAAAGTGTTTGTGTGTGTTTATTTGCATGTATTTCAGAAAGAAAGAGAGGGGAAAAGGATGATGATTAACTTATCTGTAACCAGTCGAAGTCTGTGGCCTTTTGAGACTTTCATTAATCACTTCTTACCAATATGTCACATTGCAAAGGCTATCAGTAAAGAACAGGGAAGAAAGAAGCAGAAATATAGAAAAGAGAAATAAAACAGAAAAAGGAAGAGAAAATGTCTTAAATTTTAATTAAATAAAAAAACCCACTCACTATTTGACTTTTTTCCTTGAGTTGCAGAAATTCTTTATATGTGTTTCAGATATGTACTGGATACAAAGTCTTGGTAAGATATATGTTATGTGAATATTTTCTCCAAGTGTATAGTTTGTCTAGTCATTTACTATTTTATTTTATTTTATTCTATTCAAGGGGTACATGTGCAGGTTTGTGACATGGGTGTATTTTGTGATGCTGAGGTTTGGGCTTCTGATGATCCTGTTATCCATGTAGTGAACATAGTACCTGACAGGTAGTTTTTCAATCCTTACCCCTGCCTTCTTCCCCACTTTTGAAATCCCCAGTGTTTATTATTCCCATCTTTGTGACCATGTATACCCAAAGTTTAGCTCCTACTTATAAATGAGAACATCTGATATTTAGTTTTCTGTTCCTGTGTTCACTTAGAATAATGGCCTCCAGCTGTATCCATGTTGTGCAAAGGACATGATTTCATATTTTTATGGCTGCGTAGCATTCCATGGCATATATGCACTACATTTCTTTTATCCAGTCCATTGTTGATGGTCACCTAGGTCCATATTTTTGCTATTGTGAATAGTGCTATAATGAACATGGAGTACCTGTGTCTTTTTGGGAGAACAATTTATTTTCCTTTGGATATGTATTCAGTAATCGGATTGCTGGATCAAATGGTAATTCTATTTTTAGGTTTATGAGAACTCTCCGACGAACTGCTTTTCACAGGAGCTGAACTAATTTTTATTCCCACCAACAATGCGTAAGTGTTCCTTTTTCTCCATAACCTTGCTAACATCTGTTATTTTTTGACAGATGTTAAAAAATAATAGCCATTCTGACTGATGTGAGATGATACCTCACTGCGGTTTTGATTTGCATCTCTCTGATGATTAATGATGCTGAGCATTTTTTCATGTTTGTTGACTGCTTGTATGCCTTCTTTTGAGAAGTGACATTTCATATTCTTTCCACAGTTTTGATGGAGTTATTTGAAAAAAAATTACAATTCTAATAGTGGGATCATTAATAGTTAAAGCAACAATATAAAGATGTTAGATTGGAAAAACACTAGGTCTGTTCATTGTTAGAGAAGTCTCAAGAAGAAGTTGTGAATTGCTATCTTTTTCAAGAGATTTTTCAGTAGCAAACAGCATCTTTAAAAAAAAAAGTTAATCTTTCCCATGATTTCCAATCTTTCCATGATTGAAGAGTCGTGAATGAGAACAGTAGTAATCTTTAGTCATTTAACTTCTGGAAACAGCAGGAAAAATCTGGATATAACTCTTCAGGTCAAGGTGGTCTCTATTTGTTTTGAAATACATTAACTGACATAACTGAGCTCAGATTAATAAGTGATTTCTAAATAGTAGAGGCTCCATTTGTTAGAGAATCATGGAAACAAAAACATCTTTAATACATTTCACCTCTACCCTGCTGCCAGAGGCTGATTAGAAAAACCTAAATGATAATATAAATACAAATGAAGAAGTAAGCATACCTTGCCTAGCCACGTCACATCTCATGAGGGAAAATGTATATTCTGTGTAGGAATACTTTCTGAGAAGAACAGACTAAGAAAATTTATGTAAACAGAATCAGATTTTCCTTTCAGCACACTATAAAAGATGGTTGATTTACATAAAATATTTTTAGTCCAAAATAAAAAAGATATTTTAGAATACAGACTTAGAATATAGCAACAAATGCTATGCAGAGATTATTTTTCCTTAAGTCTAGATGTTTTGTATGGGTAAATGGGACTGTGGGTATGTAAGATCTTTCATTACCAAACTTCAAGTCTTTCTCTGCGCCAAGGAAATGATCCCTAGCCTTAAAATATTTCTGCTTGAAATGTTCATTTTAAGCGATATTTTCTAAGATGTGAACCCTACTTAGTCCCGGATAAGGCTATATAGTGACTACTGATTTGTTTTTGTTTCATCTTTGATAAAGACTGTTTTAGAAAAGCGGAAAATATACCATTAAAAGGAGAGATAAGTTTGTTACAAAAGATGCTTTGTTGCATAGACTCAATCTCTCTCTCTCTCAAAATGAGAAGGAAGGTAAAATTTGGTTTCAAACACCTCTTTCCCTCCTTAAGAGTCCACGACGATTTAGCCTTTAAATTTCTGTTGATCAAATTTTAGCTGTACAAAATTTTTTTGGAAATGGAGTCTTCAATATGGCACTTGATTAACTACTTTTCCCAAAACTTTATCTTTCAGTCTTGGTAGAGTTTGGAGGAGGAGAGTTTACCAGTGTTGGAGTACATTAGAATTTGGAAAGTCAACAGTCACGCTACCTATCTCCTTTGTGATTTTATAGATTTCTATTACATTGCTTTTGACTTTCATTTGTCTAAATTGAAAGTACTCAATTTTTAAAAAATATAAATGTTGCAGAGTAATTTTTATCATTCACTTGAATATTTTATTTGATCTTCTCTTTATTCAATTTATAAATACCCTACTTATACAGTATTATAGGGTGTTTTATGTTTCTTTCTGATTATTACAGTTTTTGAAGCCTTATATTTCTGCTTTGTTGTCTTTTGCTGATTAGAAGAATATTTACATATGAGATATTTTTCACCATGTATTAATTGAACATTATGCGCTATGTATATTTTTAATATATTGAAAATTTCCATAATATAATAATATATGTTTTGTATTATAATCCATTAAAAGTCAGAAAGAATTCTTATTTAGCTCTAAATACACAATTTGTGCAAGTATATATTTTTACCTACATGTTTAATAGATTTTTTTGGATGGTAATATTGTATTGTAATGTGGATATGAAAGTATATTTCTACAACTGAAAGGAACAAATTTGAAGACATTTTCTACAATGATTCAGTTAAAATTTACCTCTAGTTAGATTGTTTTAGAAAGTCTCTTGCATATTTCTTCAGTTTTGTCTGTGTAAACATAGCTTCAGTTTAAGAATTTGATTTTACTTTTCCTACGCTTTTCATAATGTACATAAAAGCAGCACTGCAAAGAAGTTACAAAAATATTTTCTTCTTATGAGCCTAATAAAAAAGTAGAAGTAATCCCAAGAGTCTGATTTTCAGAGCCCGTGTTACAAGGTGTTTTTTCTTATTTGAACATAGATTAGATTGTGTGTGTAAAATATTTTCTAAACCTCTATTTCATTCCCTTTTTTTTTTTCACCTTGAAAATGTTTGTTTTTACAATTTCAGGTACTTTAAGCCTAGTTACCAAATGATATGAGATTTTCCTAAAATTTATTATATTTACAAAGTGTATATCTTGAAGATGTAGAAAACAGACCTTATAGGTACTTTTAAAAAGAGTTGCTTTATCACATCCTTTAAAGAAGAAACTTCTCGTTTTTAAAAGATTAAGAACATAGCAAACCGTTGAAATATTTCAGTTTAATTATCTTATTTTTCATTTAATTCACATAAAATTATAATTCTAAAATTATTTTAATTTGATGTTCAGTTATATTTAACCATCTGTAGTATGTTTTAATTCATATTGAATAAATCATGTAACCTTAATTTTATTTATCTTATAACATTTTCATTAAAAATAACACTCACTAATTGTAGAAAATTTGGAAATAAAGGATACTGGGAAAAATAGATAAAAGGTTGATAACATTTAAAAGTGATTAATAAAGTGAACATTTATTTTAAAGAAAAACCTTTATGCAATGGATGATAGATGGATGCAGATCTAGGCTTTTTAAGATAAATGGACATGACCGAGTTAAGAACACAGGTGACCTTTTTGATTTTCCATTTTTCTAATGTGTCTTTTAATGGCAGTTACACAAACTAAAATGTTTTAGCCTTGGTTTAATGCAACCATAATTAAGTAAACTCGATTTAAGAAAGCTTATATAATTAAAGAAAAGATCTTTTAAAAACCTTTATTATGTTGGCAAATAAATCATGGGCTTTACTGGTTCAACACCTTTGATATTCTAACTCAAGGAAAATTCTAAATTATATCATTTATAAACCATTATGCAAATGAAAGTGAATCTTTCGTAGTAGGTTCTTAGAAAGTAGATGAGGACAAGTATTAAACAGGAAAATTAAAAAAAAAACAAATCCATTCACTTATCTAATAAAGGAAATAATAAGGCTTCTCTTATGTTGTAGATTTTTGTGGGTTTGTGCTCAAGTTTAAAGTTTCATTCAAAAACCAAAAAACTCGAAGTCAATTCTGATATGATACATAAAAATAAGAATGGAACAATGGAAGACTGCTAGGAAGACTCCCATCTATTAATATTACAAGGATAAGTTCTAATTTCTGTATATAAAAATGTGTACATAGCTAACAAGATGACTAATAACTAATTATTTTTAATTTGCTTATGAGAATTTGCTAGAAAAAAATTAAAGTTAAATTCCAACATAAGTTCAACAAATTTTCTCCGTAATAAAGACAGTGAGCCAAAGAATAAAGCTGTGGTCAGTAATGTATTAATTAATGGGGTGATTGTTCAGTATGGTTGTAAATGTTCAATATAATACTAAAGACAAAATATGAAGGTACTATATTCTCTTAAAAACTCAAGAAAAGCTATATAGACAGAAAGTAGTTACATCGTTACTAGTGTTGATTTCCTCTTCAGTTGTCTTCACTAGAGAAGAAAGAAATAATTTCTTGAGGAACAAAAAATAACAAGTTAAAAGAATATCTTTGGTCATTCATAATTATGGTTATCTATAAGGAATGAATATGAAATTCTTAAAAAAATTAAAAATGAATCTTTAATAATTTCCAAATATATTTTGTTGGAACATTGGATGTTCCAACAATACTTTATGAATTTTCTGTACCAGTCTCATGACTACACTATGAAATGTTAAGCCAAAGAATTACACCATAATTGTGAACATTTTCAGTAACAGCCCATCTAAGATAAGAAATCCTAATGATTTTCTTCTTTTACTCTCTTTGATTAGTTTGGAGTTGGGGGAGAAAGTGGCTCTTTCTCATTGCCAATTTTAAAAAGTAAAATTCCCTATTTTGCCAATGGAGAACATTAAGAATAATTGTGTGTTTTCTTATTTTTTCTTTCACATTGTGGCTGTGATATTTTTGTTTGCTTGTTTTGATCTGTTGGTGTACTTCCAAAAGATTGGTTTTGGTCATTTGTTCTCCAGAGATTCAGGAGAGGCAAAATAATTCTTTCAAAATCTTCATAGGAAATCATATATGCATAAACTTTTGAAGCTGGATACAAACATATTACAAAGCTCGTCACCAAGTATTTAAGTCCTCTCCAAAAGTTTCCATTAATTCATATAGTTGTTGAAAAATACTGATTAAGTATTTCGGATGACATAGGTGCTGATGAGTCAGTTAAGATACCATCCCTATTCTAAATGAGGAGTTTCCAGTCCAGTGGAAGGACAGATAGTTACTGCAAATGTAAAAATGTGCAAAAATGATTAGAATTAGTTCCAGGGTATTATGATGGCATTAAGAAAATTACCTAATCCTGTTTGTCTGGTGATGGGAGGGCTTCTGCATTCAGTTTTCAATAGAAATATTTAAGGCTGTGAATCTTCCTCTTAGCATTACTTTAGCTTTATTATATAATTTCTAAAGCAAGTTATTTTCATTGTTATTTTCTAGATGGCTTGCAGTTTATTTTTTATGTACATTTTGACTCAACAGTTTTCAAGTGGTATGTTTTTCTTTTCTAGTTTTGTTATTAATTTCTAGTTTTATTGTTTTGTGATAAAGTGTATATTGTCTTTACTATTTCTACTTTTCAGAATTTGAGCTTTTGCCTAATAAATGAACAAATTTTATAGCTATTTCATAGCTATGTAATAAGTAGGCATTGTCTCTCTTCATGATATAAAGGTTGAACATACGGGGATTCCATACTACATTTTTGATGATGTTTTTTAGGATTCCTATATTTTTACTTATTTTTGTCCACTTGATATATCAAGAATGAGAGAGGTAAATTCATATTCCTTACTAATGAGGCATTTGGCTATTTCTCTTTATATATCTTATACTTATTGTGTGTATATTGTTGCTATGTTATTTAATCATAAATGTAATTCTGAGTTGTGGATTGCACACATTTTGTTATTGAACATACTTCTTTGTATAGTTTATGCTTTTTATGTTTGTGTTTCAAATAAAAATGATCATGATAACTTTTCTTTTTGTTTTCATTTGCCTTGTATGTATTTGTCCATCTTTTTAATTTTTACCTCTCTGATTCATTTTAGGAGTCTTTGTGAACCAAACTAATAAGTCGTCTTAGCCACGGTATAAAAGATATATTTGGTGCTATGTATTTCATCATATTATTGTAATTAAAAACTATTTTTGTCTTTTTATTTATTTTTGTAACTGTTTTTATAATTCTTGCAGTATGGCTTGAATTTGTTCTTTGCTGCTTCCTTGTTTTATGTAATTTATAACTAGTTTATAATAGTTTATTTGTAATTATTATAATTTTTCTCCTAATAGTTACATTTCTAACTGTACATTTATATAATGCAATTAGTTTGCTATTTCTTAGTAGTGTCAATTGACTCCTTTCTGTGATCAATAATAACATAATAATAAAATAATAAAATAATATTTCAACATTTTCCCACCTTAGCTCTTTCCTTTCCACATTGATTTTCAGTAATAATATTACTTTTCTTTGTTTTTATATTTGTATTCCTAATTATTTTCAAACTTCAGGTGTAAGTACTGGGTTTATCTGTTTTAAATGACTCTTTCTTTCCCCACCCCAGCTACAAAAGATATGAAGATCAGCTTGATATTAGCTTGATTAGTTTAATAAATGCCTTGGTGTTGGATGTATTGTCTTTATTTTATTTCCCCTAGGACACCTTGTGTTGTGTGACTTCATAGATTTAAGCCTTTTTAAATTTTGGGGTAATTTTCTTAAATACATTTATTTTTTGTTGTTGTTATGTTGAATTTCTTCTTCAGTATACATTTCTTTTCCACATCAATTTTGTGTGTATTGGGATAGCATTTCTCTTTCATGTGTTATGATTTTCTGTCTAATCACTTAACTGTACTTACCTTCTCATTTCGCTTCCTTTTCCTGATCCTGTTTTCCATGTCCTTTAGTGTGTTTGTGGCAGCATTTACTGCTTTTGTCTGCTTCGCACGTGGACCTCATTTCTATGATGGAATTGCCTTTTTCCCTTTCTAAGTTCTGCCATACTGTGTTTTACCTTTTACTGTTTTTTTTCACAATTTGTCCCCAGAGTTCATTTCTCTGTTTTGAGTTTTTATTTTTATTTATTTATTTATTTATTTTTGAGACAAAATCTTGCTCTGTTACCAGGCTAGAGTGTGGTGGCGCGATTTTGGCTCACTGCAGCCTCCGCCTCCCGGGTTTGAGCGATTCTCCTGCCTCAGCCTCCTCTGTAGCTGGGATTACAGGCACCTGCCACCACACCTGGCTAATTTTTGTATTTTTAGTGAAGACGGAGTTTCACCATGTTGGCCAGGATGGTCCCGATCTCTTGACCTAGTGATCCACCCACCTTGGCCTCCCAAAGCGCTGGGATTAAAAGGCGTGAGTCACCGCATCTGGCCATGTTTTGATTTTTTTGGAGCTATTTATTCAATGCATTAAGAAATTCATAGTGAAACTTAGAATTTTCATTTTGTTCTCATCCATATTTTCTGGTACATTACTCATTTTTCTTGTTCTTTCAGTTTTTAAATTTTCTTTTGGTATGTTAGTAAAGATCTTGTACAAAGTCCTTGCATATGACTACTCATTTATTTATAGAGGTAGGTTCTACTTGGACTACATATTTTCCAAGGGTTCATATGAGAGAGACCAAGGTAATTTTGTAGGCTGGTAGAGCTTCTCATTATAACATCACATGTGTGTGAGCAAGGTATTTTATGGTCGACTTCTTCCCAGCCATCTAAGATTGGCAGCTTCAGAGTGACTTATGATTCAGTCTCTTTTCTTTCAACCTTTCTCAGCAGGTTTTTCAACCTTTCTTTTTCAGGCAGACTCTGCCTCCTGAAAATACAGTCTGCCCGTACAATTCCTCACTCATCTCTGCTTCCAGCCTCTCTTCAATGACAAACCATTTTGGAGACACTCCCACAGTATTCTATGTGCTCTGTTTTTGTAGCCCCCAGATTTCTCTTGCTTTCAGACAGAAGGAGTTGTCTTTCAAGATTATTTTTCCTCTTTGTTTTTGAGTAATTTCTGAGAAGAGAAGGGGTCAGCATCATTTTAAAATCAGAAGTCCCATGTTCACTGTGGACCTTCCTTATCTAAACCTCCTGCTTTACTTTTCGCAAATCTGATACCATGATTATTTGTCTACACTTATTGATCCATCAATGTATGCAGAGTGTTGTATTGTGAAGCAGTTATTAAGTTGATACATAAGTAAACGCTGTTTTTGCCATCACTTTTAATGGCAAAACGTAAACCTTTAGAGTGTTTACAACTGTGCCTGGAACATAGTAGATATTTGACAAAAATAGCTATCATCATCATCATCGTCATCATTAACATCATCATTTCACTCTTGCTATGTGTGTTTGCTTCATTAATGAGTATAAATACTAATAGGAACCTCTGTGCACTGGGAAAGCTTTTGAAGACAGTTAAGACAGGGGTGATCAAATTATAAATTCATCAAATTCTAAAAGGTTAACATTTATGAATCTTTTTAACACTATTTAAAGACCTTCACAACTCCTGAAATAACAAGATCTATGCAGTGGTCTTTGTGCTTCAGTCTTAGTCTAGTTTTACCTAGGGCTTATATCTAACTGTCAATGCTTTCTTATTGTTTTCTGTTTTTCATTTTCATTTTGAGAAAGCATAGGTACATGTGGAAATCGGAGGCCAATGACGTTACTGATTACTTTGATTACTTAATCAAAAGAGGAAAACAAATATGAAAGTGTGTTGCTTGGAAGAACTATTTTATAATTGCTACAGAAGTGAAGTCTAAGGTTGTCATATTGCATTTTAAAATCTAATTCTTCCTCCTAACAACTTTAGTTCCTTTAAAATAGCTAACTCATAGGAATGGTGCAAGATATAATTGAGAGGTAATTAAAATCAAGTTTTAATGTAAGGTTTTGAAGAAATGATATTGAATACTGATTTGTTATAGAATATTCTGAGCATTTAAAAGATGCTTAAGAAAGCCAAATATTTCAGATTTTCCCTTGATTTTACAATGCTGAAATGGAATATATCAACAAAGAAGATTTTTAAGTAAGGAGTGACAGGGAAATTTCAAAAATAAAATGATTGCTATAAAGACAATCATATTAGATGAATATCCAAGCATTTTAGAGTAGAAGTTATATTATGTATTATTTTTGAAATGATTTCATTACACATCTCCTTGTACAGGGATCATCAATGTTTATTGTGAGTTCAGGAATCACATTACCTATTGAAGAAAGTCATGGATTAACTGACTCTTAAACTTATAAAGATCCTTAAAATCATCCAGTACAATAATTCTCCTTACAATACTCCTAGCAGGCAGTAATTTAGCCTTTGTTTAAATTTCCATCTGCAAAGCAGACCAGTCTAATTTAAGGCATTTGTAATTGTTACAGAAATTCATTGGATTAAAGTTTGTGTCCCTATTATTTAAACCTTTGCAATCAATCTTTTCCTCTTCTGCCACATTAAGTACAGTCACTTTCCCGCTGACCCAAGAGACATTACTATGTAATGAACATGAGTTCTGGGTCACTCAGTCCTGAATTAACACGTTCTATGTTCTGTTCGCTAGTGGCATAACGGTTCATTAATTTTTCTCAGTCTTATATGACTCTGTGGCTATCTTTGATTGGAGTATGTTGTTCTTATTATGCCACAGTGGAAACATGGCTATTTTTGCTCAGAGCTATATGGAGAGTGCTGAGCATAGTACTTGGCAAAATGTAGGGTACTAATGTAATGTCTGTCCACAGTAGATGATCAATTGATTCATTATTAGTTCATGAGAATCATTTGAAGTTATTTGATGTACAACTTGACTTCAACCTGAAATCTTTATCTAGAAATATTTGCCATGATATGCAATACAGATTCATTATGAGACAACCTTATTTTTGCCGCTTTCCTTACTTGTAATAACCATCTCCTTCTCTCTACCTTCTCAGATACTGTCTTTCTTCAAGGCCCAATTCAAATTCCATTATTTTCTCAGGCCTGTCTTTAGTGCTGTCATTCTTAGAGCTCTCCAAACTTTGATAGCACTTTTCTGGATTTGTTCTCTAATTCTTAATAAACTAGCTTTTTAAATTTAATATTCTAAGTGCATTTGTTTTCTTTCATCTTTCAAGTGAGAGATTTTGTGTGATATAGCATCTTAATCTTCAACACTGGAAGGTCCTGAAGTAATAAATAAGGTCATCTTATTTATTAAAGAATATTTCAAGAATATTCAATTTAGTTTTCATTTAACTATGAGTAAAGATAGCAACACTAACCACATCTCACCTTAGCAGGCTCAAGCTTGTGCACCTGAGCCCCTTCTGATGCCTGTGTAGACTTGTCTAAGTTTACAGAACAGTTGCACCTTTGGGCTTAACAGTTTTTTAGGGCATTGTGGAGGCTGATCATATGGCATGATTAGACCAGGACCAAATGAAATCTTGTCATATACAGT
>NW_012099821.1:166968-194715 GCF_000951045.1 Mandrillus leucophaeus
GGAAGAACTATTTTATAATTGCTACAGAAGTGAAGTCTAAGGTTGTCATATTGCATTTTAAAATCTAATTCTTCCTCCTAACAACTTTAGTTCCTTTAAAATAGCTAACTCATAGGAATGGTGCAAGATATAATTGAGAGGTAATTAAAATCAAGTTTTAATGTAAGGTTTTGAAGAAATGATATTGAATACTGATTTGTTATAGAATATTCTGAGCATTTAAAAGATGCTTAAGAAAGCCAAATATTTCAGATTTTCCCTTGATTTTACAATGCTGAAATGGAATATATCAACAAAGAAGATTTTTAAGTAAGGAGTGACAGGGAAATTTCAAAAATAAAATGATTGCTATAAAGACAATCATATTAGATGAATATCCAAGCATTTTAGAGTAGAAGTTATATTATGTATTATTTTTGAAATGATTTCATTACACATCTCCTTGTACAGGGATCATCAATGTTTATTGTGAGTTCAGGAATCACATTACCTATTGAAGAAAGTCATGGATTAACTGACTCTTAAACTTATAAAGATCCTTAAAATCATCCAGTACAATAATTCTCCTTACAATACTCCTAGCAGGCAGTAATTTAGCCTTTGTTTAAATTTCCATCTGCAAAGCAGACCAGTCTAATTTAAGGCATTTGTAATTGTTACAGAAATTCATTGGATTAAAGTTTGTGTCCCTATTATTTAAACCTTTGCAATCAATCTTTTCCTCTTCTGCCACATTAAGTACAGTCACTTTCCCGCTGACCCAAGAGACATTACTATGTAATGAACATGAGTTCTGGGTCACTCAGTCCTGAATTAACACGTTCTATGTTCTGTTCGCTAGTGGCATAACGGTTCATTAATTTTTCTCAGTCTTATATGACTCTGTGGCTATCTTTGATTGGAGTATGTTGTTCTTATTATGCCACAGTGGAAACATGGCTATTTTTGCTCAGAGCTATATGGAGAGTGCTGAGCATAGTACTTGGCAAAATGTAGGGTACTAATGTAATGTCTGTCCACAGTAGATGATCAATTGATTCATTATTAGTTCATGAGAATCATTTGAAGTTATTTGATGTACAACTTGACTTCAACCTGAAATCTTTATCTAGAAATATTTGCCATGATATGCAATACAGATTCATTATGAGACAACCTTATTTTTGCCGCTTTCCTTACTTGTAATAACCATCTCCTTCTCTCTACCTTCTCAGATACTGTCTTTCTTCAAGGCCCAATTCAAATTCCATTATTTTCTCAGGCCTGTCTTTAGTGCTGTCATTCTTAGAGCTCTCCAAACTTTGATAGCACTTTTCTGGATTTGTTCTCTAATTCTTAATAAACTAGCTTTTTAAATTTAATATTCTAAGTGCATTTGTTTTCTTTCATCTTTCAAGTGAGAGATTTTGTGTGATATAGCATCTTAATCTTCAACACTGGAAGGTCCTGAAGTAATAAATAAGGTCATCTTATTTATTAAAGAATATTTCAAGAATATTCAATTTAGTTTTCATTTAACTATGAGTAAAGATAGCAACACTAACCACATCTCACCTTAGCAGGCTCAAGCTTGTGCACCTGAGCCCCTTCTGATGCCTGTGTAGACTTGTCTAAGTTTACAGAACAGTTGCACCTTTGGGCTTAACAGTTTTTTAGGGCATTGTGGAGGCTGATCATATGGCATGATTAGACCAGGACCAAATGAAATCTTGTCATATACAGTGCCATGCTGATGGGCAGCCAGTAACTGAGGTGCTGCCTGGAGATAGAGTGAAGTCTTCTCCAGCACTGGTGGTTGGATCACCTGGTTTTGATCCTGAGGGTGCAGGTGGTAGGAGGTTTTGGGTGAGTGAATTCCCAACAGGCAACATGTAAGAACTGAGCAACCGAAATAGGGACTGTTTCTTGGCCCACAAACTAGACTCTTTCCTAGTAGTAGGCACTTTTCCTTTTTAGGCATCTTCTCTGGAGTGAATTCTGTGGTTTACATGGCTCCTTGTGGTGAATCCCAATACTTGCACTCTCCCTCCATTCCCATTCCCTGTCATCTCAATTTTTCTCTTCTTTTATTATTTCCCCAGTAGATAATGAAGTCCCCAGTAATTATTAGCAAATGAAAACTGGGTATCAAGAAGGGCAAAATCTTCAACCTTATCAGGAGGTGAGGGGAAATAATTATGCTCTATTATTATAATGCAGTAGACAGAAGAACAACTAAAGCAATTAAGTTTTCATCTTACTGCAAACTGAATAAGATACCACCATATTTTTATATGTTTATAAATTTAAAAAAATAAATTCATGAGTGTTACATACTTGTTATCTAACTATGTATCTATGTATCTCTCTATCATCTACCTATGTATCTAAACTATTGTCTTTTAGTATCTATCCTCTGATCATCCATCATAAGAGTGTGCCCTATATATTTTTGGAATATAATTTTTAGATTATTTTCACTAGCATTATTAGCTTCTGCCTGTCAAGAAAACTGGGAATTTTGGAATAGAAAAATATCTTAGAAAGCACTTTGTAACTGTTTTACATACATAATCCATATTAGTAACAACTGTTCCCAATGGCCATCCAGAATAATTTGGGTCAGTTATTTATAATTTTAATGAAACAGATGTTATTTTTAAAGAATACAGTCTGTTTAGATATCCTTGAATCATCTTGATTTCCTAAGATTGTATATATTGGATTCAAACAATTTTTTGTTTGAGTTACTTATCTGGAGCATATCTTCAACTTGTAAATATCAGTTACTGAAGACAACACAAACCTTTGTGTTTTGACCTGGTTAATGGTGGTGGCCCCAGACTCACATCTTAAGAACCTGAGAAGATAAACTCTTCTGTGATCAGGCCACAGCTTTCAGACTTTCTCTGGCTTCAATAAACTATTTCTCTATGAACTTCTGGACATAAAGGAAGATACTATATATGATATGCATATATAATATTATATATTACTTGTATATATTATATATTACTTATATAATTATACTATTTATATAGTACTATTGGCTATATAATAGTATTAATATAGTATATAGTATACTAACTATATGCTAATGCTATTTATTATAAAATTACATATTACATGATATATAATATTTTATATATTATATATTTACTTTGGAATTCAGTCATGGTTGATTAAAATTGTGTTATTTTATTTGGGATTTAGATTTCTATTTCTTTTTATATTTTCTTAAGGCTTTCATCAGTGAACATTTTAAAATAAAATTTGTATTCAAGCTTAAGCAAAGACTGATACATACTTAAAAAATTTAAATATTGGATTTGAATGATCTAACCTAATTTTTCGTTTTCCAGAAAGAGTTTATGTAAAAATATATCACATAGAATAACTAAAAAAAAAAAACAAGTGATACCTTATCTGAGCTCAAAGAATCTGTTTCTTTGCAAATGGATAGAGGATTTATTATGTAAGTTTGGTGGGTTTGGGGGCAGAGAACTCAAAAAGTTTTTTTTTGTTTTTGTTTTTGTTGTTTTTTTTTTTTTTTAAATATCAGAAGGCAATACTGTTTCTGAAAACTGTAGGAAAAGAATTTATAATGCCCTGCCAGAAAGCCTTTTCCCTGAATGTGCACTTATGTGCTTTGTTGTACAGCAAATCTCCAAAAGTGTCTCTTAATGCTCATTGACCAGTTCTCAACAGCTCAGGCATATTTATCATGTTTTTTGAGTAAAACCTTGATTTTATATCTAAAACCAAATATATGTCCTCATGATGACTTGCAGTGGCTTATCTGTAGTGATTGCATTTTTTTCTTGTAAAAAATGTCATTTTGGGCTGGGCGTGGTGCCTCATGTCTGTAATCCCAGCACTTTGGGAGGCCAAAGTGGGCTGATCACCTGAGGTCAGGAATTCGAGACCAGCCTGGCCAACACAACAAGACCCTGTCTCTACTAAAAATACAAAAATTAGCTGGGTGTCGTGGTGGGTGCCTGTAATTTCAGCTACTCAGGAGGCTGAGGTAGGAGAATCGCCTGAAACCCGGGCAGCAGAGGTTGCAGTGAGCTGAGATAGCGCCAGTGCACTCCAGCCTGGGTGACAAAGAGAGACTCCATCTCAAAAAAAAAAAAACAAAAACAAAAACCTTGTGAATCTTTAATATATTTATGCTACATGTTAGTTCTTGTTTTTGAAGTGTAATGCACATTTGTGAGCAAATATATTTTAAAATGCCCTTAGAATGAATGGTAAGCTCATTCCCAAAATGCCTATTTGTAAAGTTTGGTATAGTCTTTAAAATTTGTATCTATAGAAATGTGAGGATAAAAATATATTTTAATACTCTTTTCTTTATTTTTGACCTTTAAAAATTCTCAATGAATAAGCTGATGAGACATAAATTAAAGGTTTTGTTGGCATATAGCAATGAATGAACAGATGTGTAACCTAAAATAGGGAGTGACATTGTTGGGTCCATTTAGTCACCATGGAAAAACAGATTTACATGTTTAACTTCCCCAAATAGAAGAAGTTCCTTCTTCTCTCACTGTAACTTTTAATTATTAGATTCCAGCTCCATTTTCACTGACATTGGGCTTCGCTTAGGGCACTGTCCCTACAAATGCCTGAGAGGATTGGAAGCTTGGGAGTTATTATAGTCATTGATCAATGTAGTCAAGAGTTTTTCCATAAAAGAGCAGCTTTTGACTGGTTTCATTATTAAATTTTGTTTCTATGTAGGGGGCAATGCCTTAATCCTTTTCTTTCATTGTCACTTTGAAATACTCACATCAACTGAAAAAAAATTTTTGGAGTCCCTCCGTGTTATACAATTTATCTATGTGGATAAGGAGCAAGGGAGGGAATGATGGTATGGGGAAACCCCAAGTTGAAAAGGGTGATTTTCCTCCTTTTTATGGATCTCACAGGATGCAGGGGAGACAAAGCTAAATGAATAGTTGCCATGCACTGCAACTGATAAGTGCTATAATAATAACTTGCTACAAGTGACCTCTGCCTGAGGGAGAGAAGACAGGATCCATAGGGGGAGTTTTTCCTGGAAAAGTTTTTTATTAATAGTAATTTAAAAGTGAGTCAAAAGCAAATTGAGTCCACGAGAGAAGACACAGAATCTTCTACATAATTTAACAAGAAATGTATTGGCAACAGTTACTAATAATAGGTGAAAAATAATAGATTGGGATATGATCTATTTCTCCTTTTTAAACTTTACAATGTTTTACCCATTTAATATGGTGCTTGCCTATCCCTGTGTTTTATGATTTCTGTTTGTTTTCTTTCTCTTATAGATTATAGCGCCTTGAGGACAGAGACTTTATGTTTCTAACTACCCATTCCAGCATCATCTAGTTCATTCCTATGCTGAACAGCCCCTAACACATTGTCGCAATAAATACTAACCTTATATGTGTGCAATGAAGTATTCTTTTGCTTAAAGCAAAACTTTAATATGGTCTTACAATAAGCCACTTGTAAGACCAGTTTTAAGTAATTACTGATACAAATGCTGCCACTGCCCCCAAAGAAACCTGAATAAAATTATGTTAGGCCACACTAATTTCAGTGTCAAGCCATATAACTCTGCTGATAATCATTTTTTTAAAAGTCTTTTGATCTTTAAATTGAGAGAGTTGAACTAAATAATCTTTTAGATATCTTCTAGTTTAATATTCTATGATTCTAGTAAATACATTGTATTTGGCCGGGTGTGGTGGCTCATGCCTGTATTTCCAACATTTCTGGAGGCCGAGGTGGGCGGATCACTTGAGGTCAGGAGTTCAAGGCCAGCCTGGCCACCATGGTGAAACTCTGTCTCTATTAAAAATATAAAATTAGCCGGGCATGATTGTGGACGCCTGTAATCACAGCTACTAGGGAAAGTGAGGCAGGAGAATCACTTGAACTCGGGAGGCAGAGGTTGCAGTGAGCCGAGATTATGACATTGCACTCCAGCCTGGGCGAGAGAGTGAAACTCCGTCTCAAAACAAAAAACAAAAAACAAAAAAACCCAAAACAAACACATAAAAACAAAGAAACCTTCTCTCTCTCTCTCTCTCTCTCTCTCTCTATCTATCTCTATCTACATCCATATATATATATGGATCTATACGGGGAGATTTTCCTAGAAAAGTTTTGTATTAATAGTAACTTAAAAGTGAGACAAAAGCAAATTGCAAAAAGTGAGTCAAAAGCAAAATACTATATATTAGATATAGTATTTGCTTTGTGAAATTTAAATTATAGCTTAAAAATATAATGTGAAAATAACATACAGATTTGTATTTTCTGGTGTTTATAAGAGAAGTGTGATTGAATCATCTTAGAAACCAGTATCTATAGTATTTTTATGAATTACTTTCACAAAAGTGACTTTATTTCTCATTGACGTAGACATTGTTATTAAGTGTGACTTCATATGTTAAGTAACTCATACAAACTTTCTCTGAGAAAGCAGACAGGTTTCTTTCTGTCAGACCAATGCTGGTGCCTCAGATGACTAAACCCTAAAGATACTGTAAGTCTGCCCTTACTGTCATTGAAAGCTCTTGTTTTCCCTTCGACTTCTTTTTTCTCTTATCCAAAGTGAAAATTCTGTTGTGAAGAATGTTGTAGCTCCCATGGTGATTTCTAAATGCAGTGTCTGCTGCACTGATGTGGCTGGATGCACACAGGATAGAGGATGCTATCAAGAGCTGATAAAACCCTTTCTAGAAATAGAGAAGAAATATTTATAAGCTTCTGGGGATATCATCAGGAAATTCTTCTAGGGCAGGGAATTAGGTCATTGGTGAAGAACAGATTTTGCCAAGAAACAGTTTACTGCGGGGTGGGGCACTGATAACAATATTCTGAAAGATTATAAATTCTTTTCCCTAGAAAAGAACTGTATAGTTTAACAGATTGCTGGAGCAGATGGAGATATGACATTCACTACTATAATTTACATTAACATGCTACAAGACAGATTTGCCTTAATCAAAAAAAGTCTAAACCACTTCAAAGATTCAGAAACAGCTTTTCATCAGTTCATTTCATCTCATTGAAACTTGATTTAATTTAGTCAATTTTGAAAAAAAAAACACACTATAAATTTACACCAGGTACAATGATATACTGTAGCAAAATCCTTTGAAATGTTTCATCTTCTAAAAATTTAATTCATAAAAATGATGATGTCTTGTTGCCAAAAGTGTCTGTTTATTTCATGATGATGTTGCCAGCTTACTGAAATAGAACAGTGAATGATGTATTGCATCTGCTTCAGGAAACAGTAACATTTAAACATCTGTCTAGTATTGTCACATATGTTTACACCTGTACTAATTTTTTTATTTAATCCTGTGTCCTCATTTTAATGGAGTTAAAATGTTTGTTTTGTATATGCTCCATCAATTAAACACAGAACTTCTATGCTTGACTTTGATTATGTATGTCTCACCTCCGAAAACTCAATCTAATTCAAGCAAATTATTTGGCCAGCATTAGTAGCCTGTTTAGACCATAATTAGTTGTTCTATATAATTGTGTTTCTTATAATACATTCTCAATACATATTAGTTGATTTTAGTTTACTTCTTATTGATTGGGCATATCACCTAAAGTTTAGCTAAATGAAGTTTCTTGGACTTTAGAGTTAATGATGGGCTAGGAATACATTTCTCAGTTTAAACTTAGAATATAGTACACACAATATTTGGGGAGTCTCAGAAATATGTAGCTGTTTCATAGTGTAGTTTTAATTGCTGTTTCACAATGACCTTAAATTAATTTGCACAATAATGAACTCTGGAATTTATTAAGTTGAAATATGAAAATCCATTTGTAGTAGTTTATTACTATCAAAAGAAAATGTATATCCAAAAATCACATGCACTTTTATTCTATATTGCATACAAACTTATTTTTATTCAATCAGTTGAATCTTGTATATGCATTATCTTTTCTAAAACAAAGCAAGATTTGTGAACTTTGATGCAAACAATGCCATGTGGTGAGTCAGAATAAGACTAAGTAAATTAGTGTGGCCAAGTCAATTTCACATATGGTCTGAGCTTTTATGAAGCTGTGTATAGCTCCAGGATAATATGTAAAAACTTCTAGCACTTTATGTAAGGAAGCTATTAATTATCACCAACCATAGGAAAATGTTTTCATGAAACAAAGAATTAACAAGATGACAAAACTCACAATTCTTTCAAGGAGTTGGATAGAAAATGAGGTATATTCTGGATAATCTTTAGGAGATAAAGAAACATGGTTTTTCTGCCTAGAGTCATGGAATATTTCTGCTTAAGAAGTCATATTTTAAATGAGTGAAAGAGAAAAATCCCTGAAATATCAATTAGGGTAGCAACATTACTTTTTATGGCATATGCTAATAAACTATTTTTTAAGTGCATTTTTTAGGTATAACCAGGACATCAAGGATTGGAGTCAAACAAAAATCTGTTTTTCTAAGCAGTGGAACCTAGAATATGATCAAAGAAAATATGGAAGAGGATTATTTGGGGCTTTATAAGGAAATATGGACCAGTGTAAGGATGATTAGAGAAAGCTGGAAGGCAGAATCCCCAATTAAATCCTTTAATTTAAAGCAGAAAAGTCTGAGTTAATGTTATAATGTGATTGTGGTGAGACCTCGCCCCACAGACAGTGAATTAAGAGAGTCTAGAGAAAGGAGCAAAAACAATTTAGTGAATTTAGTGGTACAACCTGGTGCTTCCATTGGCTAATCCTCTCCCATCGCATTTATTAAGCACAATACAAATTGTAGCCATTATTATTGTTAAATAAAAATAACACTTCATATAGGGATTGTATGATGATTACAGATAAATGGGTAAAATTTTTGCACCACATGTAACGTGCGTCCACATGGGTACATGCGGTGTATGTGGGAAACAGGTGGGTTGGAAAGAAAAAGGGGTGGAGGTTTGATATGGTTTGGCTGTGTCTCCACCCACATCTCATTAACAATTGTAATCGGACCCGTAATCCCTATGTGTGGAGGGAGGGGATTGGATTATGAGGCAGTTTCCTACATGCCGTTCTCGTAATATTAAGTTCTCACGAGATTTGACGGTTTTATAAGCCGCCCTTTCTCTTTCGCTTCCTCCTCTCTTGCAACGTTGTGAAAAAGGCGCTTGCTTCCCCTTCACTTCCCACCATGATTGTAAGTTTCCTCAGGTCTCCCTAGCCATGTGAAACTGTGAGTCAATTAAACCTCTTAAACCTAATTTTATAAACTACCCAGTCTCTGGTATTTCTTTGTAGCAGTGTGAGAAAGGACTAATACAAGTTAAAGGGTGAGTACCCTGGGGGCTCTATCTGCTATAATATTTGGGGTGAATGAGAGCTATGGTGGATGTTATATGATAATCATTCTCTTCCCAATGCACAATTCCTTTCTGTACAGAGCCAGAGACTGAAGATGCATTTATGCTGTTGCCTCCTTATTGGCATCTCTACAACTTCTCCATTTTTTCATTGACTCTGATGTCGGACATGATAAAAATTTTTTGTAAAATGCTTACCATTTCTTCTTCTATACTCACTTTAATGTTTGGCTAAAGGTAGTTAATTTGTTATCCCCGAAAGAGTAATACATAACTCTGAACTGGGCATGTATCACTTAGCCAAGAATTGTTTCCAACTCATAACAAAATACAGACTGATTTAGGTATACTGTTTCTTTAAAGTGTTTGTCACAGCACATAGAATATCTAAATTGTTACTTATTTTATTGCATAAATATTCTGAATTTTTAGTTTTTGGTCTGAAATATTTGGTTTAGTCCTTCACTGTCGATTTCTCCTCCAAAGCCACTAATGCTAACATTACAATAGTAGGGTATCCAAATGGTGATAGTGATCTATCTACCTACCTATCACCTACCTATCTAATACTTAATATGAAGGAATCCACACAAATATCACTATAAATTAATGCATGAGCTGTCCATGATAAAGAATACTAATATTGATTAATAAGAAAGCAACAGTCAAACATCCTGCATTTAACTAGTTTGTAGCTTTGTGTTCTTGGGAAAATTGCTAACCCTTTGTGGGCTTTGGTTTTAAGAATCTAAGAAGGTACAAGATAGTAGAATTATGATGGTGTGGAAGTGGGAAAAAGATGACTTAAGGAAGGTTTGGTAAATTAGATTGAGTAGGATTTAAAGATGTTAGTTAAGGAATAGTTCACGGGAGGTGTGTGTTTGTGTGTGTGTGTGTATTTCCATGTGAACATGGATAGGGTTGGGATAGAGAGAGGGCTCATGGGAATGGACATAACTCTCTTCAAATATTTGAAAAACTGGTACCTGGATGAGGGATTAGATTGTTCTGTGTAGTAGGAAAAAACAACAACAACTTTTCCCAGTAGGTAGAATTTATAGAGATAACTCATTTGTTTTGTTGTTGTTCAATATAAACACTGACAGACTTATTCTTATCCTAAGATGGAATGTTCAAATATAAGCTGGACAACCACTTGAATCATTGATAGTGGGGCACTTGTGAGTATGGACTTTGGTTTAGACAGACATCAATTTGAATACTAGCTCTAATACTCACTAGTTTTGTGACTTTTGGCAAATTCTTTAGTAAACTCTCAGGTTTATTTTCCAATTTTATTACATGGGGGATAACATATATTAACCACTGGACTTTTGTGAGATTTAAAAGAGGTAATTACTCAGCAAAGCAAGTACTCAATACGTTTTTATATTTAGGAATGAGTGACTTAAGGATGGCATGGGAAGGTGTTTGGATATCATGTAAATAAATAAGAATAAAACCCAAATATGGCCAATTTCATCACCCTAAGGACTCATATCAATATGAAAAAAAGTAATTTAATGCATATTGTTAGATAACTCAAACAATATTAAAAGATATAAAATAAAAAATAAGTTTCCTACCTCTTCGATTCTTTTGCCTATGGTACCCACTAACATGAATCCTCCCAGAAAACTTTTAGGTTTTGCATAGGAAGTTTAGGATGCTTTTGGATGCCTTTGGTTACAAGCAACAGAAAGCTCAGCTGAAACTGGCTTAAATAATAAAGAAACCTTACCAATGTTTAAAACTAAAATATTTAGAAGAAGGAGAAGTTTAAGGCATGGGTTTAAAATTAGAGCCCTGGGTCTGAGCTTTTGGGGTTCTCAACTCTCTTCTTCACATATTGGCCCTGTTTTGGCTTTGACTTCCCTTATGGTTAAAAATTCAAACAACTGTGGCAGCTCAGAATTGTTCAGACAGAGAAAACACCTTTTACAGAGAACTCTGAGCGAAGTTGTAATATTCACCCTGATTGCTAGAGTCTGTTTTAGTTCAGATGCCCCTACGTGAACTAGTCTCTGTGGCCAGGGGATTGGCATTGCTCATTAGATGACACTAAATTATCTATTGTACCCATGAAGTTGGCAGACAACGCAGCTTTTCCAGAACAACATGAGCCCCACATGAACTGGGGACATTTGGAAGGTGGAAAGTAGGATATTGAAGATGGTAAGGTATTCTAGTTATATATTACTGCATACAAAACTGCCCCAAATTTATGTGGTTTTAAACAACCGCCACTTAATCAGACTCACTGATTCTGTGTGTCAGGAATCTGGAAAAGTCACAGTGAGAATAGCTTTTCTTTCTAACGTCTGTGGTGTCATCTGGGAATATTTAAAAGGCTGGGGGATGAAATCTTTCAAAGGTTTCTTCACTTAATGTTTCTGGAACCTGGGCTGGAGAGAAAGAATTATGAGGAACCAAGTAGAAGCTTCATGACCTTTTCTGACTGAGTCACACAAGTCACAGTCACTTCCATTGCATCATTGCAATGACTTCTGTTGGTCACTAGCAAATCACTAAGGAGCTCAGATTTAAGGGGAAGGGGATTAGACTCCACTTCTTGATGAGAGATGGCAAGGTCACATGTCAGAAGAATAAGTAGGATGGAAGGTATCGTGAAAAGTTTAGAAAATAAATCTGCCACCAGAAACAACCAACTAATGAACATTACGTGCATATGCTATTCTTTAAAAAGCTTACCAAAGCAACAATGCTGTACATTGTGCTTTTTTCCCTCTTAATGTTTAATCTTAGAAATTTCTCCCATATTTACTCTAGATCAACCTTATTCATTCTAATGGCTTCGGGGCATTCTATTATATAAATCTATCTCTTTTTTTTTTTGAGATGGAGTCTTGTTCTGTCACCCAGGCTGGAGTGCAATGGTGCAATCTCGGCTCACTTCAACTTCTGCCTCCCTGGTTCAAGCAATTCTTCAGCCTCAACCTCCCTAGTAGCTGGGATTACAGGCACATGTCACCCCTCCTGGCTAATTTTTGTACTTTTAGTAGAGACAGGGTTTGCTATGTAGGCCAGGCTTGTTTTGAACTCCTGACCTCAGGTCATCCACCTGCCTTGGCCTCCCAAAATGCTGGGATTACAGGTGTGAACCACCGTGCCTGGCCAAATCTATCTTTTTTTTAAAACTACTTTCACACTGAACATTTAGATTATTGTAATATTTTGCTACTGGAAACAGTGCTGCGATGAATTTTTTTAATATACTTTTATATACAGATATTTTTATATACTTCTGCAAAATTAACCTTAAGATAAATTCTTAGAAATGTAATTGTTGAGTCAAGGCATATGTGCTTTTAAATTTGTGATAGATATTGCCAAATTGCCTTTCCAAAGGCTGTGTTAATTTACATTTTCATCAACAGTGAATGAAAGTGCCTTGTCCACTTTGATCTATATTTGGTATCATCCAACCTTAACATTTTTACCAATCTTATAGATGGAAAATAGTATCTTATTGTTGTTTTGATTTAAATTTCTCTATAGTTGAGTGAGGCTGAGAATTGTTCCCTGAGTTTATTGGCCTTTAAAGTTTTCTTTTTGTTGGGCAGTGGGGAGATGATTATCTGTTCGTATTACATTTTCTTCTTATTAATGTGAGAACCTTTTTCAAAATAAAAAGAATTTAACCTTTGGTCTGTTGTATATTTCACAGTTTCATCCATTTTGTCGTCTGCTTAAGGTATTTATTTGCCATAAAATACTTTTAATATCCTATAATTTAAGTGATTAATTTTATACATTTTAATGTATAGGTTGTGTTTTAGATGTTTCTCTTATTAAAATTATAAATATATATATACTTCCATTTGTTGTCTAGAACATTAATGACTTCATTTCTATGTTTAAATTTTGATACATCTACAGTTTGTTTCTACTACTAATTCATTGATGAGGAAAACATAGCCCAATGAAGATAATTGACTACCTTTAGTTACACGGTTAGTGAGTGGCAGAGCCAGAAGAAGAACTACACATATCTAGAGTCTAGATTTTCACTAATGGGAAAGACAGAGTCTACTTTGGACAGTTTAAGTGGCAAAGGAATTTATTAATGAAGCTTGCATAGCTCACAGAATCTCTAGAAGAGACATAGAGGTGCCATGGAAATCTGGTGGTCATGATTGCCCAACCATATCTTGGGGCTTCTGTAATAATGACAACATTGCTATTGCTGCTCTTTGCAGGTGACAACCTGGGGCTGGACACCACAGGCTCTTTTACTAATGCTCCTAGGAACCAAATGCTTTTGCTACATCACCATCCAGAAGATCTGTTCCTTCAAGTGCAGCCTCTGTCTTACCTTGCTTAATTGCAAATCTAACTCCATATGGTGCATTTGATTGGCAAAACCTAGGCCACATGGTAATACATTAGGTGCAGGAAAGCCTGAAAATGCAGAAAGTTGGACTTAAAATATGGGAAAATACCAAAATGCAACAAGGGTGTTAAAAGATTTTTGGCTGTTGCCTCTAGAATGCAGATGAGACAAATAGTCCTCATGATAGACTTTTTGAGCTGAATAACTTGTCTGAGGTTATGATTTTAGAATTCAGCATAAGGAGAGTTAATTCACATATGATTTAGTTATTTTTACCCAAAGCTAAATATTTGAAACTTAGATCCAATTTAATACACCCTTGGCAAACATCTATTATGAAGCAAGCCCTGTGATGCTCTCCACATTCACTGGAGTTGAAAGAATTCTTTTAATCCTGTAACAAAATTTTCAAGTTATGTAGTTTAGTAGTCAGGGAGAGGATGAGAAAACACAATTGTTCATATTAAAAGCATCTAATTTTGTCAATTTCCTAATGGTCCTTGGAACCAAAGTATATTTACTTGCTGCCATAAAATGATTGAAAACAGCCATAAAGAGAGAAATTACACATATAAAATGAAATAGAAATGATGAATCTCTAAAAGCACGCTACCTGTATATTGAATTATTGAATGAAAAAATTACTGATAGTATACATAACACCTTTAAATTATACTTTGTAGAGCTTTGTAGAACTACTGAACATGAAATATTTTTGAGAATTTTTAGCTCACAGGTCTTGCTTCAGACATTCAGTTGGCATATGAGATTTTTAACCTTATATTTATTACTTTGATTACTTTCATTTGTTACTTTGAGTACTTTTCCGTAAACATAAACAGTTCTTAAAGGGCATCACATCCAGGTACATGGAAATAGAAATAGTCTTAATGCAACAAGAAGCTCTAATCACCTTTGGCTTTCCTTAATCTTCATGAAAAGCTATTTCGGAATTGAATATCTTTTGATTAAAACGATTCTAATCAACTCTATTACCAACTCTAACATAGGAGTATTTCAAAGGAGGTGAAATAAAACAAAGTAAATCTTATCTCCTTAATTTCCAGTTATATATATTTTTATGGGGAAAGTATGCAGATGTGGGTCTGTAATGATCAGATACACAGCTGGATGTAGAGGAAGGGGAGGAGGAGAGGAAACAGAATTAAGTTACAACATGTGACTATAAAAATCACATTCTACTTTTAACATTAAATCGTTATCTTAATAAGGATTCTGGCAGGGTTCAGTGACTCATGCCTACAATCCCAGGTCTTTGGGAGGCCAAAGTGGAAGGATTGCTTGAGGTCAGGAGTTTGAGACCAGCCTGGGCAACAAAGCGAGACCTTGTCTCTAAAAAATAATTTAAAAAATATTTTAAAGCTGTCAGAGTGTCCCAGGTAGGAAGTGGATGCCACATAAGCCAAGCAGGGCTGTGTATTCATCCAACCTTGTGACTTACATTCCGGAGAGATGTGTTAGGCAAAATGGTAACTAAGGGTCCAGAATTACTAGTAAGACTGCTGAAATGGTTTTGGACCTTGTCTATAGCACAACCATTGTGGTGGTATTCCCACATAATAACCTGTGATGAAAGTATTCCAGACACTGAGAGCACCTATTTGAAATGACTAAGGTTGGAGAAAAGGGAGGAGTGAGTCTGTATGCTCAAAATACATTAATCATTCAGAAGGATAGGCTAGAATTGGATAGTTCCAATTGCATTCCACTGCATAGCTCTCAGAAGAGTGATAATACATAGTTGTAGATAAAATGGATTGGTGCTCTTTGCATTCTAAATTCCGTGGCCCATTTTTAGGTCCATCTACTCATTCAGTTCTCATAGTGACCTTATGAGAATGGTGCTTTTATTATTCTTGTTAAAGAGATGGGGAAACACATTATTCAAGAGTTTAAAAACACATGATCTTAGTTCATTCCTTCTGCTGTGACAAAACACCACAGACTGGGTAATTTAGAAATACTAAATTTATTTCTTACGGTTCTGGATGCTGGGAAGTCCAAAATCAAGGTGCTGGCAGGTTGAGTGTCTGTTAAGGTCTAAGATGCTTATTATCTCTGCTTCCAAGATGGCGCCTTAAATGCTGTGTCTTCATATGGCAGAAGGTCGAAAAGACCTTGGGGTGGCTGCGTGCGGTGGCTTACGCCTGTAATCCCAGGACTCTGGGAGGCCGAGGCGGGCAGACCACAAGGTCAAGAGATCGAGACCATCCTTGCCAACATGGTGAAACCCCGTCTCTACTAAAAATACAAAAATTAGCTGGGCATGGTGGCATGCACCTGTAGTCCCAGCTACTTGGGAGGCTGAGGCATGAGAATTGCTTGAACCTGGGAGGTGGAGGTTGCAGTGAGCTGAGATCGCGCCACTGCACTCCAGCCTGGCAACAGAGGAGTGAGACTCTGTCTCAAAAAAAAAAAAAAAAAAAAAAAAAAAAAAAAAAGCTTAGGGTGCTCCTTCAACCTATTTTACAAGGTTGCTATCCCATTCATTAGGGCTCTGCTGGGATTTAAATCCAGCTTTATAAAACTGCAGAACCCTAGCTTCAAGCTACTGAACTTCACTGCTCTTTCAAAAGCATCCTTTTATGTAATAAATATATCGTTACTCTAAATCCCAAAAAGTAGGACAGAAGAAAAAAAAAAAAAAGAAATAAAGTACTTCCACTTGGAAAGCTAAAAACTCAGTCCCTGGAAAGAATAGACTACTCTAAACTATCTTCGGTACTGAGTAGTTATTCATTCATTCATTCATTTAATTAATATTTGCTAAACATATGCTATATGCCAGACCCTCTGCATAAATTTGATCCTTTTTTTATGGCTTAAAAATCACTAGTGGCTCGTTTTATTATAAATATTAAGATCTAAAACTCTTGGTTTTCATTGCAGGTTTATCTTTCTGTAACTCTTTTCTGTTTTTTACCTTTTAAAACAACCAGTTCCTGGATATTACAGTTCCCATAAAATTTAGTGCTCTTCCATTCCTCCACACATTTTCAGATCCAGCTTCCTCTGCCCAGTCCCTTTTCTCAAAGAGATTATAATCTAATAGACATAAAAACAAATAACTATGATTGAATGTCATAGATAACATAATGCAGGTCTAATCACAGAAAAATGAAACCAAAAGTAAAAAGTAGTCATAAGTATCAGAATACGAGTAATAAGGGCTGGGGATGAGGTTGGCATTTCCTGAAAAGAAAATCTTCATGAGATAGAAGCTTGAAATGAGTCTTCAAAGGCAAATAGATCGTTCTCAGGAAGACTGACGGTAGAGAATGTGCGGAGACTCTAAGTAGTGCTTCTGTGGGATATGGACAGGGCTAGGGACAAGGTCCTGGGCAGAGGAAGCTAGATTTGAAAATGTGCAGAGGCATGAAAGATCACTCAATGTTATGGAAACTGTGAAATCAAGGAACTGGTCATTTTAAAAGGTTAAAAAAAAAAAAAACAAACAAACAAGGAAAGACTGAAAGATAAACCTATAAAGGAAACCAAGAGTTTGGAGCTTAATCTGTATGATAAAAAGAGCCACTGCTGAGTTTTAAGCCATGAAAAAATATGATTAAATTTATCTTCCAGGAATATCACTGATATATGAAGGATGAATTTGAATTGTTGGAGAAGTAGTATGGAAATTTAGCCTAGAAAGGAGAGGACAGATGGGAGAAATATTCACTAAGCATAAAAATAAATGGACAAACTCACTCTCCCCATGCTCTTCCCTGCCAAACTAAACCAAACCAACCCATGTGACTATTCCTCACCTAACTATAATTAATTAATGCAGCACGATGTCTGGCAAATAATATATGCTCAGTTTGGCTCAGAATTATGACCTTAGGGGTAATTTGAAGGAAAAAAAATAATTGGTGGAATGAAATTTAAAATAATTTTGAGGCACAGTGAAAACCTTAACATATTATTCTGTACAATCTTTATTACTTATTCCTGAGAAGTATACTATCAAGATGAAAGAGAACAAAATAACAAACAAATATATTATATTGATTTTCCAAATGTCACTATAGGTGTCCAATAGGAAGAAATAGAAAGGAACTTAAAAGTAATCAATTTGTGACTTTGTTTGCAAAAATATCCCTTTGAAAATAGCTTTTGAGTAAATAACCTTTTATAGCTAACCACTTTGGGAAATATTGTTTTCTATTACAAAATCACTTTTGGACCTGAGAGAAATAAAAGATTTAACCTATTTTAGAATCATAGTTGTAAGTCTTCATGTGGTACTAGTTATGTTCTCGAAATGTATCCCCCAGCTATATCGAAAATTGTATTTGTTTTAAAAGTGAAAAATGCTTCTGAATTACAATGGAAAATCTAATTCCAATTCTCACTTATAAATGCCTGCATATCTGTTATTGTACTGTTGTTTATCAGTGAGAATGATATTGCATTGTGGGAAAATAGGTCAGGGTTTTTAGTGAGTACGTAACAGCTACAAAATAATAAAGTTTACTAATTGTTATCTACATTTAAGTTATGCTAGCAAATAATCATTGCTTGGAGTGAATACATGACTCCCTCTGGACTCAAAGGGGATAGCCTTTCAACAAGTGGGAACTTGAGCTCTTAGGTCTGCTTTCATATAATGCATAATGGAACCAAGAAACAGCAGTATTCCTGCCTCAGTCCTTCCTGAAATCACCTCAAAATTCTAATAATTCATGATTTGAAAATAATTGTCGGTTCAGGATGTGACCTTTTCCCTATGTTGCAAGCAGATAAAAAAGTTCATTGTAAGAAATTAGACATATTTCCATAACAAAAAAATAAACATATTTATATAGTCACCTGACCAGGCTAAAGACATTTTCTCAGTGCTTATCAAGGTCAGGATTTTCTCTTGCTTTTCCCTTTAGGACTTTATGTTAACAGATTGCATTTTGAATTTTCATCTTTAATCATTCTTTCTTACCTGACCCACAGACATACTCATGTTTTGCCTATCTCAGATTTCCTTCCCCAAAGATTTTTCTTCTATTACCTCAGTTAATATTGCCCCCTCTCTCTTTTTTCCTTTATTGCCACAATTTTTCCCTCTGACTCCTTATTTCTGGGAGAAATAAGAGTTATCTGTCTTTGAAACATCAAAACTGAGTAATTTCAACTTCTTCACTTTCAAGATTTACTTCCAATCAGCCACATAGTTTATACATTTTTACGTATCAATTTTTTCATGCCGGTCCCCTTATTTTTAATCTTGCCCTCCAAGAGGCAACATTCATAATGTCAGATCTGGATTATTGTAATTGTCTCCTAACTGGTTTTTTTTCAGAAACCTTTCCCTTTAATGCTTTCTAAACAGAGCTGCAGTAATAATCCTCCTAAAGATCTGCTTTGAGAATGTAATCTCTATGTTAATAATACTGCTACTCAACAACAAAATCTAATCGATTCTTATTTAGTAAGCATTCACAACCCTTCAAATTCTGACCCAAACTACACGCACTGCTGTTTCCCCGACTTTTCTCCTTTCTACTCCTATGTGCTAGTTTTCTCATGTTATTCACTCCGTCCCACACCACAGGCTTTTCCATCTCTATGCTTTTCTGTATGTTCTTTTCTTTATCAGAAATCCCATCAACTCCAGTCTTTGCCAGTAGAAATCTCATCTATTATTTAAGGCTCAAACTAAATCCCAACTTCTCTATAATTCTTTCTTTAATTCCTTGATAAGTCACCTCTCTCCTATGAAGTGAGTTTTGAAAACTGTTTTTTTGTTTGTTTTTTGTAAAGACAAGGGTATCTGAACAAAAAATTTCTTCTGGTTCAGTTATTTTCTTATGTATAAGTTCATTAACTCTTAATGTTAATGCTCATTAAAGTTCATTGATATTTATTTGTAGAGACAGGCTGATTGCATTTGGTTGGACTAAAAACATTTAGTTGCAAATGGAATTTTTTGGATGTATTATAATCATTGATCTACATAAGGTCCTGACTTGTTTTCTTTATTACTCTTCATCCTCATTTCCTTTTGCCATTTTCTTCTTCTCCTGTAATGAGTGCAAAGTATATCTTTACAAACCTTCTTTGAAGATATGTACTACTGCTCATGTGCAAGTATATTTAATTTTAATAGATTTTTGCTCTACTTCTTTTCTTATGTTTTCATCTATATTGCTCTGTGAACATATAGTTCATTTGTTCTAACTAATTATTAGTACTCCATGCAGGGTTGCTTTTCAGTTGTTATGCATGCGCATGGTCGTACAAGTTGTTCAACTGTATAACTGACTTCATATGGATTGGCAAATATCTCCGCTTAGGGTCTCCTAAAGCCTCCTCCAGGAGATCTCTGGATCTCTCCACAATCCAGCATCTACAGGGTTAACACTAAACCCTCCCCCACTTTTCTTTTTGGAAGGGAGGGTGAAAGGTGTCCAGGACCCTGCTTCAGTGCCAAGGCTGGTATTCATTTCGATTGCTTTGAGCATCATCCCTGACTGCTGTGAATCCATCACATTTTGATGATTTGTTCTTTTAGTGACAGACAGCTAGATTGCCTCCAGCTGTATGCCACCTCAACCTTCTGCCACCACCAACTTTCTGCCCGATGAACATCTTTGTGCATATCCCTCTGGACATGTGTGAGAATTTGGGATATATCATTAGATACAGAATTTCTGGGTCATATCTTATACTTATCCTTAATTTGATCAAATAATGTTAAGTACTATGGAGGTATAAGGATGTAGGAACCCTATGTGCTACTGATGGGGATGGAGATTAAAAGTTTATTTCTCTCTCAGCTAGCAATCTTGTAGCTCGGCTCCCCAAGGCTCTTCAGGAATACATTTTTATTTCATTTCAATGCTCAGTCACCAACTAGGGACAGTGTAGTTGAAACGGGATTGCTGACCCATCTGTATTCTCATGAGAATAAGGAAACGAAGGCAGCCCAGGAAAAGCAGCTTTCTTTTTAGCAGTGCAGTGGAGTTTTTACATACATTCATGCATTGCTTAATGACAGGAATAGGTTCCGAGAAATGTGTTGTTAGGCAATTTTGTCACTGTGCAAACATCATAGAGAGGACTTACCTAAACCTATATAGTATAGCCTACCACACATCTAGCCTGTATGGTATAGCCCATGGCTCCTAGGCTACAAACCTGCACAACATGCTACTGTACCAAATAATGTGGGCAATTGTAACACAATGGTAAGTATTTGTGTATCTAAGGACATCGAAACATAGAAAAGATATGGTTACAATAAAAATACAGCTTAAATAATAAGAAAAAGGTACACCTGTAGATGGCACTTACCATGAATGGAGCTTGCAGGACTGAAGGTTGCTCTGGTGAGTCAGTGAGTGAGTGGTGAGTGAATGTGAAGCCCTAGAACATTACAGTATGCTACTGTAGACTATATAAATGCTGTACACTTAAGTTACACTCACTTATTAAATTTTTTCTATAATTAACCTTCTCTTACTGTAACTTTACAAACTGTTGAATTTTTTTTTAACTTTTTCACTCTTTTGTAATAACCCCTAGCTTAAAACACAAACACATTGTGTAGCTGTACAAAAATATTTTTTCTTACTATTCTTATTCTGTAAGCTTTTTTTCCTACTTAAACACTTTAAAATTTACCATTTGCTTTTTAAACTCTTCATTAGAAACTAAGACACAAACAGAGACATTAGCCTAGGTCTCTGCAGGGCCAGGATCACCAGTGTCACTGTCTTCCAGCTCCGTGTCTTGTCCCACTGGAAGGTCTTCAGGGGCAATACCCATGGAGCTGTCATCTCCTATTATAACATTGCCGCCTTCTAGAATGCCTCCTGAAGGAACTGCTTGAGGCTGTTTTACGGTTAACTCTTCTTTTAATAAGCAGTTTGACAGTTAATTCTTCTTTTAATAAGTAGAAGGAGTACACCCTGAAATAATAATATAGTATAGTAAATACAAAAACCAGTAATATAGTCACTTATTA
Source organism: Mandrillus leucophaeus (assembly GCF_000951045.1). NCBI lineage: Eukaryota > Metazoa > Chordata > Mammalia > Primates > Cercopithecidae > Mandrillus > Mandrillus leucophaeus. Next base: position 188,648 of record NW_012099821.1, read on the forward strand.
CTCCATTTATTATATACTATACATGATTGTATGTGCTATATTTTTATATGACTGGCAGCACTGTAGGTTCGTTAACACAAGCATTACCACAAACATGAGAGTAATCCATTGCACTACAATATTATGATGGCTACACCACCACCAGGTGATAAAAATTCTTCACCTCCATTATAATCTTATGGGACCACCGTCATATGTGCGGTGCCTCATTGCTCCAATTGTTTTGCAGCTCATGACTGTATATTCTAATGGAAAGAACTTAGTCACATTGTCACAATTAACTGCAAGAGAGGATAAGAAATGTAGTCTCTAATTGTCTTGCCATGTGCCCAGCTAAAACTATACTATATTTAAAAAGGAAGTAGATTTCATATATTAATTAGAAATCTGCATGCCAATTTAAAAATTGAAGTTTCTCTTTCTTGCTGATTTTCAGAAGTTATTTGTATATTAAGTGGGTGGATACTTTATAAGATAATGCTGAATGAGCTTTGGTTGTAGAAAGTTGGTAAGTCTCTTATGAAGAAATATAGTGCAGGAAAGAGCTAACTCAGCAGGCCAGAGTGGCTCACACCTTGCACATTCCCAAGAAAAGCTGGTTTCTAGGAAAAACCTTTGGTTAGCTCTAAGGAGATGAGTTCAGAGCCCTTGGGATAAACTGCTGGATATGAGTGTTTCTGTATTCCTGAGGCCTTGGGCCATGAGATACTAGTTTGATCAGATAATTTATGCAAAAATGTGATTTATGGTGAACATTTGTGGTCACTCTGTTGGGTACTACAGTCTGAGTAACTGAGGTCAGTTAAACAAGTATTGCGTGCCTGTGTTACTGACTCCCTCTAAAAATCCTGTACACTGGCCGGGTGCAGTGGCTCACGCCTGTAATCTCAGCACTTTGGGAGGCTGAGGCGGGTGGATCACCTGAGGTCGGGAGTTCGAGACCAGCCTGACCAACATGGAGAAACCCCATCTCTACTAAAAATACAAAATTAGCTGCGAGTGGTGGTGCATGCCTGTAATCCCAGCTACTCGGGAGGCTGAGGCAGTAGAATTGCTTGAACCCGGGAGGTGGAGGTTGTAGTGAGCCAAGATTGCGCCATTGCACTCCAGCTTGGGTAACAAGAGTGAAACTCTGTCTCAAAAAAAAAAAAAAAAAAAAATTACTGTACACCAAGGTTTGAGTGAGCTTCCCTGATTAGAAGCAGTGGATACATGTTGTCACACATTGCTGCCAGGAGAATTAAATGCATCTGTCAACTTCACTGAGAGAAGACACTTGTAAGCTTGTGTTTTGTTTCTCCTAGAGTTTGCTTCATAAGCCTTTTTCTTTTGTTAATTTCAACTGATGTCCTTTTGCTGTAATAAAGAATAACTGAGCATGACATCCTTTCTGAATCTAGTGATCTTCCTACTGAATCATCAAGCCTAGGGCCATCTTGGGAACACCTGACACAGACCCAGATTTCATCCCTGAAATAAAAGAAGTTCCGTACTTTAAAATACTTACAACCAAATGCATCATAAATGTATACGTTTTCAGAAAAAAATTCCACCCCTATCCTTTCAAAAAGGTTTCTGAGAATAAATTGGGTATCTGAGAAAGTTGCATTAAGTCTTTCAAGACACAAGAATACTCTGTAACTCAGTGAATCTGTCATTGAGTCACATTTAAAATATTTACAGCATTAAATATATCAATTGATCTTGTTTAGAGTCAACTTGGTCAAGATTCAGCAACTGAGGTTGTGGGAGTTGGGGGCGTACACAGTCAAGCACCACTTTGCCATACTTGATAAGGCCCACTGTTCCCTGCTTGAGAGGGCTACCTCAAGGAAAGAATTGGAAAAATAACACCCTTTTAGTATGACAAGTAGAGTTGGCATGGAAACATTGTTAAAATATGTTGGCATGGTAACCATCCTCTCCATGGTCCTGAAGGACCAGAGGAGTAGGGTTTGACATTTTGGCACATTGCTTAGGAGGTTGCCGATCCCTGATTCAACCCAATACTTTTATTTTGGATTCTTATTTATTTTTCTATTTATATTATCCTGAAAAAATTCTGCTTATGGATATTACTCTAACTTGATCATCTAGTATAATCATTTTTCCATGAAAATTGCCTTAGAAGCCATTGAATTTATTTATATAGTGGTCGTAAAAAGTTTTTCTCTTGAAATAATTCCCACTGGCCAAATAGTCTACTTTCTATTATCCATGTTTATGTTTACTCCATTAAAATGTACTCATTTTAATGATATCAGATATAAAGCACACCGCACAATTATTTTGTTTTTAACTTCCAGGTACCATTGAAATTTTATTATTTAGGTAGCAGAAATAAAGCTGAATGCTTGGGTAAATAGAGGCCCATACTGACAAACACTGCACACTCAGTTTATCATAACTATTATAAATTTGGGAGGAATGAAGGAAAATAAAAACAGAATATAAGCTGCCTATTAACCTTCAAGATGATAATTTAATGATTTATTAGCTGTTTAGTCTGTTTTAGATTGAGCCACATAAAATTGCCATTTTTTATAAGTAAAAAATGAGTGATTATTAGCAATTACAAACAGTTCAAGCCAATATTTTTCTGATCCTTTTTAAAGTATAGTGATACAGTGTGATTCTGAAGCAATTAATTCATCTGAATGACAGAAATTATATCTGAGTAATCTTTGATACCTATACTATGTCTTGAATATGATGTTGCATATAATACATATTTGTGAAAAATATTTGTGATTTATCTGGCTGTCAAACATCAGTTTCCCTTTCTAATGGCACCCTGTCTTGTTTTGCAAAATCACCTCTCTCTCATCATGGGCAATCTTGATGGGAGGTAATGCTGGTGATGACTGCACACCATGAAGCTGAAGTATTGAGAATCTCCTTCTCCTTGTTAGTTAATGGGCCCATGACATAAGCCAGGTCAAATGAATGCCTGGAAAACTAAAAATCTTGATAATAATGTAGCAGTTGGAAGAGTGGTCAGGTTAGCAACAAAGTAATCACCAGACTGTTTTTATGCTCTGACTGAACCTTTGGTTTCTGCCTCTTGTTCCTCTGTAGCACCTTGGCACCTGCCCACTTCTCGGCATGACCGTCTAGCAATTCTGTGAGCTTTCTAATATACTTCCTATGAGTTACTTTTATTTTAAATTCGAATTTGTTTCAGTTGCATATAATAAACCATACTGATGGAACATTTATTGTTTTACTCGTTGACTCATATGCATAAGTCAGAAATTAAAAATGCATAAATAAATAAATCACTATGAAATGCAAAGAAAATGCTGATTATCCAATAGCCCTCCCCAAATGCCAACTTTTCCTCTAAAGCAATCCTTACAGAAAAATCTCAGAGGAATAAGCTACTACTCAGTTATTTTGAAGAATATTTTTTCTTTAGAATGTTTGCGGTTCTTTTTTTCTATTTACTTCAATCAGCTAAAAATCGACAAGAGATAGATTACAAATAATTCAAAACAGCTGAATGATTAATTTTATTCCTACTTCTTAACATTCAGTTAATCATTTATTAGACATTTATTGAGTACTTAATATGTACCCAGCATTATACTTTGCCCTGTAGAAACAAGGTTAAATAAATAATAAATGATTATTACAGTGTACCTATGCTAAGGAGAAATCAGTCTAGTCATGGAGAGAGAAATACATAGGAGGAAATAGAGTAAGTTCTGTCTTTGAGTTTTGGCCAATGCAATGAGTGCCTAATGGAGGAAAACCTACATGTCTGTGAAAGAGGAAGTTACATATATCAAAGCAGAGAAAATGATACTTGGGTTCACTATTGAAAGAGAGGAAATTTTTACAAATGGGAGGAACAAAGGGCAGGAGGATAGAGTTGATTAGTCATAAGGGTATGATAAAGTTGATTAGTCATAAGGTTATGATAAAGTTGATTAGTCATTGCATATAATAGGTATAGCATCGACACAAAATTTAGTGACAATACAGAAACTTTTAAATGGATAAGAAGATTGATAAATAAGTTGTTCAGCTTACACTGACATTTTAAATTAACTATGGTTTTTAAGGAGGCTTAGTCTCCCTTTTATTAATCTACTAATCAAATTGTGAATTTAAGTCAATACATTTCTTTGGCTATGTTATACAAGAACGATGCAAACATTCCTGTAATGAAAAGAAACCCTGCAGAGCAAATAAAACTCAGAAGCTTACTGAATCTGAAAATGGAATTATCTATTATGAAGAATACCAAATATGAATATGACACATTACCTTCCTTTTCTGTTTTTATCTCAGAAGACACAGTTCTTCCCATACTTCTATCCTTTAGGCTGGCTAAATTATCAATTTTACATGGTTTGTACATCTATCCCCAGCAAACTTGAGTCAAAGAGGAGTCTTAAAATGAAGTGTGGTTCATTTGCCTGAACTCAGACTTGACTATATGCAGTTCTCGAGCAAGAGGGAGGGCACTAGGAAGCATTGATTGACAGATGTTGCTATGCTGTCATCATGATGCTTCTAATGATCCAATGCAGTATTTACTGAGCAATCAGAAAATGTCTGTCTTTCCCCTTATTTAACGTACCTGGATCAAACATGTATAGGGACTCTAAGTTATTTATTATTAACAGATACAGTCTACACTCATTTACTTTACTCTGTTCCTTTCTGCCCTCTGTGATGTAAGAGTTTTGTCTAGCCAGAATCACTTATTAACTTCAGCCTTATTTAAACAGTTGCATAAAACACAAATTATATGAAGAGACTGTAAGACTTTTGTCAGTAAGAATGGAAAGCTTTAGTTACAATAACTCTATTAAGTACAGCTGTTCACCTTGGGAAAGAGGAAATTAGATGAGGCAGTGGTGAGAAGGACAGCTCATGCGAAAATGTCTCAGATAATTTTTATTTATACTCTAGTAATACAGGAGAGCTCGCCTCTTAATTATGGGATACATTGGAATAAATCCTCAGGCTTGAGCATTATGGTTACTGTTGGGATGCCAATTGTCACCCCTACTCTTAAGAGTGTTGCAGATCCTGTGCAGAACATAGTTACTGAACTACAAACATCTAGCCATGAGGGAAGAGTGGGATGATTTACTCCAACGGTCACGAGTTAAGGAAGAGAAAACCACATCAATGAATGGCCACCCTGTGATTCGTTTATTGTCCAAGAAAGAACTGAAGTTTTTTATTACACCAGTTTTATTCAGTTGAGTTTGACACTAATTGTATTAGGCTGTCCCTCTGTTCAAATGATAGAAAAGGACTAGTGACTCTAGGAAAAGAGAATTATTAGTTTCTTAATGGGGACAGAGGAGGAAAAAAAGCATTGTGAGAAAGAATTAGTCACAGTAGGGTCTTTTTGGAACAAACCATCTAAAGGTATATTTCTTAGCTTCCACATTCACCTTCATGGGTGAGCTTCATGTGTGCAATATTTACCCAAGGTTGGTGTTTGGTGAGCATGCCCTAGTGAAAGGCAGTTAGAGTTTCAGTTACCCAGAGAACCAAATCTTGGGCAGAGACAATCTGGATCTATGTTTAGATCGATGTTGATAACCCAGCCAATAACAAAGACGGAGGGGATTTCCAGAGAGAGGGATATAGTCTAGACTTGATCACATATTTGGGGAATAGGAGAGATATTGCAACCTTGCCATCTTCTAATAGAGATATCTCTTCCATTTCTTTTTCTTCTGGAGCCATGGAATATATTTTCACTGATCATCTTACAGGGTTAGGTAGAAAATCTCTAAAATAGATTTTCCAAACACTTCTCTGTGAAAACTTTCAATTTGTTCTGAAACTTAGACAACCTGTCTCAATTTGTTCTAAAGTTGTTAGTATCTTCCTTTTGAATGCAAAATCAAGACAAAACAAATCTAACATTTAGTTTTTTAAAATTTCTGGTCAACGCTAGCAAGACTAATAAAGAAGAAAAGAGAGAAGAATCAAATAGATGCAATAAAAAATGATAAAGGGGATATCACCACCGACCCCACAGAAATACAAACTACCATCAGAGAATACTATAAACACCTCTACAGAAATAAACTAGA
>NW_012099821.1:201000-204671 GCF_000951045.1 Mandrillus leucophaeus
AAAACATTAAAAAAATTTCTGGCCAAAATTGTCTTTAAAATTTTACTTACAATTTATTTCTTTGAAATAGTTATTTTTATGATTCTACTTTTGTCATGTTGTAATAAAGAGTATAATAGCAGGAAATTGAAGAGTTTTTGACAAGTAGAATTTCTGTACTTTGATTTAACAAATAAATGGTTTCTTGTTTTCTTCTCTTTCACTTATATTTTTGGAAAACACGGTGTATTAGTCTGCTTGAGCTACTATAACAAAATATCATAGACTGAGTGGTTAAACAACAGAAATTTGCTTCTTTATAGTTTAGGAGGCTAAAAGTCCCAGATCAAGGTCCAGCAGAATTGTTTTATAATGAGGGCTCTCTTCCTCACTTCTCCTTGTTTCATCAAATCAGGGGGAAAGAGAGAGATAAAGAGAGAAAGAGAGAGCAACAGAGAGCAAGGAAGAGAACTCTCTCTAGAGTCTTCTTATAAAGGCACACTGAGAGTTAGGGCTTCAACATATAAATTCATGTAGGACACATTGAGTCCATGACACGTAGTATACCTTCATATCTTATTTTTATCTTAGATGAAGTTCAGGCCTTTTCTGATCCTCTTTAAAACACCTTTTCTCTTTGAATCTTTTAGCAAATGCTTGTATTCATTTAACTTTGTGCTTTCTTTTGCTAGGCCTTTCTTGTTTGTGCTTTGCATTATACTCGATGTTGGTTGGAAGACATGGTCTCTGTTTGAGAAGAAGTTGCATCAGTTGAATGATGATTATAATTAACATTTACTTCAGAACTGCTATGAAGATAGAATAGGTTAATGTTGGTGGAAGCATTTTGTAAATTGTCAGGTGTTAGATGGTTCCCAGTTTATGATGGCTTGACTTTACATGGGTTTGTTTGATCATAACTCCATTATAAGTAAAGGAACATCTGTGCATGTAAAACAGTACTGCTATATTATTGAATAAAGGCTTGTTGATGTGAACAATGATTTTTTGGATATAATTTCAAAAGTATAGGCAAAAAAAGTAAAAGTAGACAAGTGGGATTACATTAAACTAAAAAGCTTCTGAGTAACATAGGAAACAATCAACAGGGCAAAAAGACAACCTATGAAGTGGGAGAGTATGTTTACAAACCATACATCTGATAAGGAGTTTATAGTCAATAAATAAGGAGCTCAGACATTTCAATAGTAAGAAACAAACAAACAAACAAAAAACAACCAAAATATGGGCAGGATGGGCAGAGCAAGATAGCCAGATGGAAGACTCCACTGATCATCCCCTTTGAAGAAACACCAAATTTAACAACAATTTACATGCAAAAAATTACCATCATAAGAACCAAAACTCAGGTGAGCTCTCACAGTATCTGGTTTTAACTTCATATTGTTAAAAGAGGCACTGAAGAAGGTAGGAAAGACAGTCTTGAATCACAAATGTCATCTCTCTCCCATTCCTTGGCAGTGGATGTGTGGCATGGAGAGAGAATCTGTGTTTCGGAGAAGGAGAGTGCGGCAATTGTGAGATGTTGCATTGAACTCAGTGCTGCCCCATCACAACAGAAAGTGAAACTGAGCTGAACTCAGTTGATGCATGTCCACAGAGGGCATATTTAAAACAGCCCTACCCAGAAGAGAATCATCCATCCCAGTGGTCAGAATGTGAGTTCCAACAAGGCTTGCCACTTCAAGCTAAAGTACTCTGGGGCCATAAATAAACTTGAAAGGTAGTCTAGGACACAAGGCCTACAACTCCTAGGTTAGTCCTAGTACTGAACTGGGCTCAGAGCCAGTGGACCTGGGGGTGTCACATGACCTACTGAGACACCAGCTAGGCTGGCTAAGGGAGTGCTTGCAGCCCCCCTCTTCCAGCCTCAGGCTGCACAGCTTGTGGCCCCAAAAGAGACCCCTTCTTCCGCTGAGCAGAGGAGAGGGAGAGTAAAGAGGACTTTGTCTTGCATCTTGGATACTGGCTCCACTAGAGTAGGATACAGCACTAGTCAGAGTTGTGAGGTCCCCTTCCCAGGTTCTAGTTCCAAGATGACATTTCTAGACACTCCCTGACCCAGAAGAGAACCTGCTGCCTTAAAGGGAAGGACCTGCTCCTTGCAGGACCCAAAATCTGCTGACTAAAGAGGCCTTGGGCCCTCAATAACCAGCAGTGATACTGAAGTAGTACTCAGTGGACATTGTATGAGTCTCTGAGACTCACTGGCTTCAGGTGAGACTCAGCTGTTGTGGCTATGAGAGACGACTTCTGCTTGAGTAAAGTAGAAGGAAAAGTAAAAGGGGATTTTGTCTTGTACCTTAGGCACCAGCTTGGCCACAGAGGTGTACAGTATCAAGCAGGCTCTTGGGGTCCCTAATTCTAGGCCTTGGCTTGTGGATGGCATTTCTGGACCTGCCCTGGGCCAGAGGGGAGCCTACTTTCCTGAAGAGTGAGTCCCAGTCAAGGCACCATTCACTATAATCGGACTGAAAAGCCATTAGGCCTTAAGTAAACTTTGACAGTAGCCTGGCAGTGTGCCCTGTGGGCTTGTGGTGGTGGTGGCCATAGATGAGGCTCCTCTGCCTGTGGAAAGGGGAGGGAAAGACTGCATGCATCTTGTGGTTTGAATGCCAGCTCAGCTGCAGTTCAATATAGAACATGAGGTAGACTTTTAAGATTTCGACTCCAGTCTCTGGCTTCTTGAGGGCACATCTGGACCTACCTAGGGTGTGGGGGAACTTGGCTCCCTGAAAAGAAGGACACAAGCATGGCTGGCTTCACCATCTACTGATTGTAGAGACATAGTGCCCTGAGCAAACATAGGCAGCAGCCCAAGTGGTGTTCACAGCAGGCCTTGGGTGAGACTTAGTGCCATGCTGGCTCAGGTCTCACACAGTAAAGTCCCAGTGTTGATGACCACAAAGATACTTCTGTATCTCTCCCCAAGCTCCAGGCAGCTCAGCACAGAAAGAGAGACTCCATACGTTTTGTAGAAAGTAAAACAAGAGAACAAGAGACTCTGACTGGTAATCCAGAGAATTCTTCCAGATGTTATCCAAGACCACAAAGGTGGTACCTCTATGAATCTGCAAGAACCACAGCAGTACTGGGCTTGGGGTGCCCCATAAGGCATATATGGCTTAGATCACAATACTCAAGTCCTTTTTGAATACATGGAAGTCCTTCTCAAGATGGACAGGTATAAAGAAGCCTAGACTATGAAGACTACAATAAATACCTAATTCTTCAATGCCCAGACACAGATGAACATCCACAAGCATCAGGACCATCCGGGACTACATAACCTCACTCAATGAAGTAAATAAGCCACCAGAGGCCAATTCTAGAGAAAGAAATATGTGACACTTCCGATAAAGAATTCAAATAGCTCTGTTGAGGAAACTCAAAGAAATTGAAGATAACACAGAGAAGGATTTCAGAATTCTATCAAATAAATGTAGCAAAGAGATTGAAATAATTAAAAAGACTTAAGTAGAAATTCTTGAGTTGAAAAATGCAGTTGACATAATAAAGAATGCATCAAGAGCTTTTTAATAGCAGAATGAATACGCAGAAGAAAGAATTAGTGAGTTTGATGACAGACTATTTGAAAACACAGAGGAGACAAAAAGAAAAAAAAATAATGAAGCACGCCTATAGAATCTAGAAATATTCTCAAAGGGTAA
>NW_012099821.1:205114-207135 GCF_000951045.1 Mandrillus leucophaeus
GCACCCCAATATGTCTGGCAGCAGAATTTTCAGTGGAAACCTTACAGGCTGGGAGAATGTGGCATGACATATTGAAAGTGCTGAAGGAAAAAAAAAAAACAAAAAACCTTCACCCTAGAATAGTGTATCCAGTGAAAATATCCTTCAAATATGAGGGAGAAATCAGACTTTCCCAGACCAAAGCTGAAGAATTTCATCAATACCAGACCTAGCCTACAAGAAATGCTAAAGGGAGCCATTCAGTCTGAAAGAAAAGGATGTTAATGAGTGATAAATCATCTGAAGGCACAAAACTCACTGGTGATAGTGAGCACATGGAAAAACACAGGATATTATATAATTGTAACTGTAGTGTGTAAAGTCCTCTTAAGTAGAAAGACAAAAAGATGAAGCAATCAAAAATAACTACAGCAACTCTTCAATATATGTACAGTACAATAAGATATAAATAGAAACAACAAAATGTTAAAAAGCTGGGGGACGAAGTTCAGATGTAGAGTTTTAATTAGTTTTCTTTTTGCTTGTTTATGCAAACAGTATTAAGCTGTTATCAGCCTAAAATAATGGGTTATAAGATAATAGCAAGTCTCATGGGAACCTCAAATCAAAAAGTATGTAATGGATACACGAAAAACAAAAAGCAAGAAATTAAATTATACCACCAGAAAAAAATCACCTTCACTAAAAGGAAGACAGGAAGAAACAAAGGAAGAACGAGAAGACCAGAAAACAAATAAGAAAATGGCAGGAGTAAACTCTTACTTATCAATAATAACGATGTAGATTGACAAACTTTCCAATAAAAAGACATTGAGTAGCTGAACGAATTAGAAAACAAGGCCTGACAATCTGTTGCCTACAAGAAACACAGTTCATCTCTAAAGTCACACAGAGACTGAAAATAAAGGAATGGAAAAAGATATTCTAAGCAAATGAAAACCAAAAGAGAACAGGAGTAGCTATACTTATATCAGACAGAATAGATTTCAAAACAAAGAATTTTAGAAGAGATAAAGGTTGTTATATAATGATAAGCAGGTCAATTCAGCAAGAGGATATAATTGTTAATATACATGCATCCAACACTAGATCACCCAGATATATAAAGTAAGTATTATTAGAGCTAAAGAGAAAGATAGGCTGTAATACAGTAACAGCTGGAGACTTCAACATCCCACTTTCAGCATTGGAAAGCTCTTCCAGACAGAAAATCAACAAAGAAACATCAGGTTTAATTTGCACTATAGATCAAATGGACCTAATAGATATTTACAGGACATTTCATCCAATGGCTGCAGAATACACAATCTTATCCTCAGCACATGGATTATTCTCAAGGACAGACTATATGTTACATTACAAACAAGCCTTAAAACATTCAAAACATTGAAATAATATCAAGTACCTTCTCTGTCCATAATGAAATACAACTGGAAATCAACAAGAGGAATTTAAATGAGAGGAATTTGGAAACAATAGAAACACATGGAAATTAAACAATATGCTCCAAGAATAACCAGTCAGTCAATGCAGAAATTAAGAAGGAAATTGAACAATTTCTTGAAACGAAAGATAATAGAAGCACAGCATACCAAATCCTGTGGGATACAGTGAAGGCAGTACTAAGAGGGAAGCTTATAGCTGTAAGTGTCTACATCAAAAAAGAGGGAAAACTTCAAATAAACAACCTAATGATGCATCTTAAAGAACCAGAAAAGCAAGAGCAAACCAAACTCAAAATTAGAATAAAGATCAGAACAGAAATAAATGAATTTTAAATGAAGAAAACTATACCAAAGATCAATGAAACAAAAAGCTGGTTTTTTAGAAAGGTAAACAAAATTAATAAACCTTTAGCCAGACTAAGAAAGATAAAAGACCCAAATAAATAAAATCAGGGATGAAAAAGGAGACATTACAACTGATACTGCAGGCATTCAAAGGATCATTAGTAGCTACTATGAGCAACTATATGCCAATAAATAGAAAAATCTAAAAGAAATGGACAAATTCCTAGGCAC
>NW_012099821.1:207245-210549 GCF_000951045.1 Mandrillus leucophaeus
AAGGAAGGAAGGAAGGAAGGAAGGAAGGAAAAGTGAAAGCAAGCAAGCTTAGGCTAATAATATCTGAGAGAGAGAGAGAAGAAAGAAGGAAGGAAGGAAGAAAAGGAAGGAAGGAAGGAAGGAAAGGAAGGAAAAAGGAAGGAAAAAGGAAGAAAAAGGAAGAGGAAAGGGAGGGAGGGAGGGCTAATATATCTGATGAATATTTATTCAAAGATCTGGCTGAGTGCATTGGCTCACTCCTGTAATCCCAGCACTTTGGGAGGCTGAGGTGGGAGGATCACCTGAGGTCAAGAGTTCGAGATTAGTCTGGCCAACATAGCGAAACCCCATCTCTACTAAAAATACAAAAATTAGATGGGCTTGGTGGTGGGTGCCTGTAATTCCAGCTACTCAGGAGGCTGAGGCAGGAGAATCGCTTGGCCCCAGGAAGTGGAGATTGCAGTGAGTTGAGATCACTGCCACTGTGCTGCAGCCTTGGTGACAAGAGCGAAACTCTGTCTCAATAAAAAAAAAATTGATGCAAAGATCCCCAACAAAATACTATCAAATCACAATCAACTACAAAATAAAATCATGACCAAGTGGGATTTATCCCAAGGATGCAAGAATGATTCCACATATGCAAATCAATCAATGTGATACATTACATCAAGAGAATAAAGGACAAAAACCACATGATCATTTCAATTGATGCTGAAAAAGCATTTGATAAAATTCAACATCCCTTCATAATAAAAACCATGAAAAAACTGGGTCTACAAGGAGTACACCTCAACATAATAAAAGCCATAAATGATAGAACTGCAGCTAATATACTGAATGGGAAAAAAAATGAAAGCCTTTCCTCTAAGATCTGGAACATGACAAGGATGCCCACTGTCAACGATGCTGTCATTCAAGGTAGTACTGGAGGTCCTAGCTAGAGCAATCAGACAAGAGAAAAATATAAAGGGCATCCAAATTGGAAAGGAAGAAGTCAGATTATCCTTGTTTGCAGGTTATATGATCTTGTATTTGGAAAAAACCTAAAGACTCCACTAAAAAACTACTAGAGCTGATAAACAAATTCAGTAAAGTTATAGGATAGAAAATCAAGATACAAAAATCAGTATCATTTCTATTTGCCGACAGGGAACGATCTGAGTAGGTGGATTGGAGAGATGCTGATAAAAGGATTCAAAATTTTAGTTACAAGAAATACATTCAATAAATCTATTATATAGCATAACTAGAGTTAATAATTATCTGCATATTTGAAAATTCCTAAGAGAGTAGATTTTATCTTCTCACCGCAAATAAGTGTAAGGTAGTACATAGGTTAACTAGTTTGATTCAGCCATTCTACAATGTATGCATATTTCAAAACATTTTGTACACCATAAATATAGATAATTTTTATTTTTCAAATGAATATATAATAAAAAGTCAATTTTGAATAAAATTTTACAATTTTGAACCCTTGGGAGCAAAGTTATCTCTGGTCTGTAGATGCATTCTAGATGGGTTGAGAATTTTTTTTTTCATTTTAGAGACAGGGTCTCACTCTGTTGCCCAGGCTGCAGTGAAGTGGTGCAATCATGGCTTACTGAAACCTCAAACTCCTGGGTTCAAGTGATACTCCCGCCTCAGCCTCCCAAAGTGCTGGGATTAAAGGCATGAGCCACCATGCCTGGCCAAGGGAAAATATTTTTAAAGTGTCCATTATGTGTCATGCTTTGTTTTATGGACTAGAGACATAATAAGAAATAAGAAATACTTTCAAATAGTTTTAGGCAAGATGATGTGGCCCTAATTGTCTGTAACGTATTGGAAGTGATTCTCTTGTCCCATAGGAATCCTCCACAGAGAGGGATCAGTTCAATTAGGGCCTCTGAAAATAGCGATCATAGTCTATTCTCATCATTTCAGAACAGATATTCTCCCAGAGACAAGCTAACATCCTACATTTTCCTGTGGGCTTGTTTTGTACCTAATTTGGTCTTTGGGTAGCATTGAAATTGTTCTTCTGACTGCAATACTAGTCCTTTCTCTATGCCTTATCTGCTTTTGATTCTCTCTCATGTCAGTTGGATACTTTTGTCTGCTAATTATTTGGCTGTAATTAACAACTAAGTTATTTTTTCTGATTTATGCCACAACTGACTTTCACCACATGCCTCACCCCCATCATCCCAGAGACCTAACCTTGTTCCCAATCTTACAATAATGAGTGGATTGCAAATTCGCTATCACTTTTTCCTTGGTAGTGCTTAGGTCAGCAGTTCAATTCTTGACCCAAAGCGTCAGATCACCCAAAGAACAATTGTAACTGTGGGGATAATACATACTCAGGTATTTAGGTAGTGATGGTTCCTGGAATACTTAAGCACAATTTTATTTTCTTCGCTTTACTCTGTCATAAGATTATAATTTAAATAGGTACAAATATTAACAGGTAGCCAGATTATATACAGAAAAGAGTGATATTGCATCTTTTATTTAATTACGTTATTCTGAAAGTTCAGATGCCTATTTGTGTTTTATTATGTTTATATTCACTTATGAAAATAATCATATAGTAATTGGCATAAGAAATATATTTTTTAAGAAATACATTCTTTATGAAATTCTTTGAGGACATGCGTAACCAGCTCTGAATAACAGCATTTTTACCTTAAATTTATTGCAGCCTTCTACTCCTACAAGAAGAATATTGCTTAGAATTGGAGGAAGGCTGATCTGTCTTCCAGGATCAGAATCATACGTTGAAAACACAAAAGAAGAAAGAGACATATTTAAAGTGATGAGCATTGTTGATACACTTAGTTAATTAGAGCTATCATTCTCTTGGATACTTTCAGTCACTCCAACAGTAGTCATAGATGACATAAAATCAAATATTTTCAATAGTCCATTACACAAATGATAGGGAGTATGTCAGTGTGTGAGTTGGCCTCATTTGGACTGGCGTGTAACTACTACACAGAGAGCAGCGTGAACTTGGTTATAAGAAGTTCCTTCAGAAGTCTTGGGTTCCATTGGTGGAAACTAGTGCTAGTAATAAATCTATTTGACTTCTTTTGAGTCCTTGTGGTGCAAACTCTTGTCTGGATACCCATTCCCTTATAGCCTGCTCATCCTGCGAGTTTCCATATCTTTCTACCTCAACCCATGGAAAGAACTTGTGATGACTATTCTCCTCATTTAACAACTTGCCTGCTATAATGCTCCCTGGATTGTACTGAGAAAAATGAGACAGACTTATCGTATTTAATGTTTTTTTCCATCTGTATAATTTCAATTCAAAATTAAGTACTTCTTAGGT
>NW_012099821.1:210599-214231 GCF_000951045.1 Mandrillus leucophaeus
TCCTCCACAGAGAGGGATCAGTTCAATTAGGGCCTCTGAAAATAGCGATCATAGTCTATTCTCATCATTTCAGAACAGATATTCTCCCAGAGACAAGCTAACATCCTACATTTTCCTGTGGCCTTGTTTTGTACCTAATTTGGTCTTTGGGTAGCATTGAAATTGTTCTCCTGACTGCAATACTAGCCCTTTCTCTATGCCTTATCTGCTTTTGATTCTCTCTCATGTCAGTTGCATACTTTTGTCTGCTAATTATTTGGCTGTAATTAACAACTAAGTTATTTTTTCTGATTTATGCCACAACTGACTTTCACCACATGCCTCACCCCCATCATCCCAGAGACCTAACCTTGTTCCCAATCTTACAATAATGAGTGGATTGCAAATTCGCTATCACTTTTTCCTTGGTAGTGCTTAGGTCAGCAGTTCAATTCTTGACCCAAAGCATCAGATCACCCAAAGAACAATTGTAACTGTGGGGATAATACATACTCAGGTATTTAGGTAGTGATGGTTCCTGGAATACTTAAGCACAATTTTATTTTCTTCACTTTACTGTGTCATAAGATTATAATTTAAATAGGTACAAATATTAACAGGTAGCCAGATTACATACAGAAAAGAGTGATATTGCATCTTTTATTTAATTACGTTATTCTGAAAGTTCAGATGCTTATTTGTGTTTTGTTATGTTTATATTCACTTATGAAAATAATCATATAGTAATTGGCATAAGAAATATATTTTTAAGAAATACATTCTTTATCAAATTCTTTGAGGACATGCATAACCAGCTCTGAATAATAGCATTTTTACCTTAAATTTATTCCAGCCTTCTACTCCTACAAGAAGAATATTGCTTAGAATTGGAGGAAGGCTGATTTGTCTTCCAGGATCAGAATCATACATTGAAAACATAAAAGAAGAAAGAGACATATTTAAAGTGATGGGCATTGTTGATACACTTAGTTAATTAGAGCTATCATTCTCTTGGATACTTTCAGTCACTCCAGCAGTAGTCATAGATGACATCATAAAATCAAATGTTTTCAATAGTCCATTACACAAATGATAGGGAGTATGTCAGTGTGTGAGTCGGCCTCATTTGGACTGGCGTGTAACTACTACACAGAGAGCAGCGTGAACTTGGTTATAAGAAGTTTCTTCAGAAGTCTTGGGTTCCATTGGTGGAAACTAGTGCTAGTAATAAATCTATTTGACTTCTTTTGAGTCCTTGTGGCGCAAACTCTTGTCTGGATACCCATTCCCTTATAGCCTGCTCATCCTGCGAGTTTCCGTATCTTTCTACCTCAACCCATGGAAAGAACTTGTGATGACTATTCTCCTCATTTAACAACTTGCCTGCTATAATGCTCCCTGGATTGTACTGAGAAAAATGAAACAGACTTATCGTATTTAATGTTTTTTTCCATCTGTATAATTTCAATTCAAAATTAAGTACTTCTTAGGTACATCTTTGTTATGAAGATATTCCAGTGCTGAAGAGCGCTGCAATGCCTGTTAAATCAGTTTGTCCATAAGCAGTAATTCTAAAACCATTAAGTCTTATAACATAATCTCTTTTAATCTAAAATTATACATTGGTTGGGTTTTCATTTGCCTCAGATATTTGTTCTCATGCTTTCAACCCATTCTGAACCTTGCTGTTATTGTAGTGAGTGTAATACTGACAATTCACTGAAATTGTAAATGCTCTTGGGAAAGAAAAAATATACAATGGCTTCTTTTTGATAAGAACTCAAATTCAATGACCTAAGTTTATCGGTAGCTTTTTGTTTTTTAACTCTTCATGAATAGACAGATATGGCTGGAACCTAACAGCAATTCCAGACACTTTCGACAATTTACCAGGAGACTGTAGAATGACTTTGATGCTTTTGAAAATATAGCTAAGAACAGATATCTCAACTGGGGTCATCATCAGTCAGCTGTTCAGTTTGACGGTCTTTTTCAACGTTTAGTCAAGACAGTATTGAACTAGTTTTTTTTTTGAAAACTTTTTATATTTTCCCCAGAGCACCTGCTTTTAAAACTTAAAAATATATGTGGTATTCTAAATTTGGGGCTCAAAACATGTCTTAGATTTGATTTCAGTTCAATAAGTTTAATTTAATATGAAGTAAGTGAGTATAAAATTGAGAATCTGTTTAAGATTTTAAATGATTCATTCTTAGCAATGACTGGTGCTAATACAGGCTCACTTATTTTTTCTTTGCTATGTAGCTCTCTCAGAACACTTAGCCATCCTCATCATGATCATCATCATCATCATACCCAAGAAACTTTAAGATCTAATTACATGCAGCTGTATGTAAAACTTTTAGAAGCAAGTGAGGTCAGACACAGTGGCTCATACATGTAGTCCCAGCACTTTGGGAGGCTGGGGCAGACGGATCACTTGAGGCAATTTCGAGACCAGCCTGGGCAACATGGTAAAACCCTATCTCTCCTAAAAACACAAAAATTAGCTGGGCATGGTGGTGTGTCCCTGTAGTCCCAGATACTCAGGAGGTTGAAGCACGAGAATCACTTGAACTCAGGAGGTGGAGGTTGCTGTGAGCCAAGATCACACCACTACACTCCAGCCTGGGTGACAAGAGTGAGACTCTGTATCCAAAAAAAAAAAAAAAAAGCAAGTGATTTCTCGTTTTTTGAGCAGTTAACAATCTAAGAAAAACATTGGTGTAGGTTATTTTAATGCATCTACATTGCAATAGGACAACAGTGATGGGTGCCTAGTGTCTTCCTCCATTTCATTGTGAAGCCACAGCATGGCTAAGTGGAAGACAGCAAGTTTCAGTACACAATTCATTTTCATTCTTCAAGAAAGAAGTGCATTCAAGTTTAAATATAAATCTCATAACCTTATTTACTCGTTAAAAAGGCATAATAGAATATTACTTACATCCTTTGAATTTGCTAAGAAGCACATGACACAAAAGCAAATTGTGATGCAAATACATACAAAAATCATAGTTACTGTCTTTGAAAAGATAGATTTCATCAAGTATGAGAAAATAACCGCAAGAGTTCTGGTGAGATTTTGGAATCCTTAGGAAAGCTTTCTTCTTAAACAACTAACCAACCATTTGGAATGATGATATGTCATATCTCACACACATATATATGATATACATACATACATATATCCATATACAGTAGTCCCCCCTAATTCATGGAGTTGGGGGGGACTACTGTGTATGGATTCCAAGATCCCCGGTGGATCAAACCACTGGTAGTAACCAGTATATACTAAGTTTTTCCTATACATACTTACCTATGATAAAGTTAAATTTATAAACTAGGTATAGTAAGAGATTAACAACAATAAGTAATACTTACAACAGTTATACTATAATGCAAAGTTATGTCAATGTGGTCTCTCTCCCAAAGTATCTTATTATATAGTACTTACCCTTCTTCTTTTTGTGACTGTCTATCTGATAACCAATATGGCTACTAAATGACCATTGGGTAGGTAGTTCATACAGCAGAGATATGTTGGGCAAAGGGATGATTTATGTCCCAGATGGAATGGAGTGGGATGATGTGAGATTTCATCACTCTATGCAGAAAGATATGCAATTTAAAATATATAAAATATATAAATT
>NW_012099821.1:219396-250100 GCF_000951045.1 Mandrillus leucophaeus
GTGTGTGTCATTGGACATAAGCTTCAGGAGGACAGTGTGCCCTTGGGAAAGGCAGCATTTTTTGTCACTAGACTAAACCTGTTGCTGGAGCAATAGATCTTCCCTTGAAGGAGGACTGCGTTTGTGCATCTTCATGTTCACAAATATAATGCTAGTGAGACAATTTAACTGATTATCTTTGGACAGTGCTGATTAGAAGAAACAAATGAGAAGGGAAGAGTTGCCGCATTAATGATGCCATATAATCACTGACCAAATTTTTTTTAAAAATACTAAAATCAGAAAGAATTATCTCAAATTAAAGAATGAATCCATTTGATAAATTCTGACAGCTGTATACACCCTAAGAGCTTCCTAAGGTACTATTGTAGCCCTGTAGTATAACGTTCTTGACAATCCTAAATCAACAAGTCAAAAACATCTATTCAGCAGAACTCCCCT
Source organism: Mandrillus leucophaeus (assembly GCF_000951045.1). Classification (NCBI taxonomy): domain Eukaryota; kingdom Metazoa; phylum Chordata; class Mammalia; order Primates; family Cercopithecidae; genus Mandrillus; species Mandrillus leucophaeus. The sequence continues at coordinate 219,838 of NW_012099821.1, forward strand.
CAACTAATTGATTAATTAGGTAATATTTTAGAAAGACTACCGTTTAAAATTGTGAAATATTTAAAAATGTTTTGGGGATTTTAAATGTAAGTTAAATTATCTAGATAAGTTTCATATTGGAGTCTTTCTATCCCCTTATGATACTATTTTCTGAACTAGGTGTCCCAGATTTGTGGTACACAGAATCAGTGGACAAACACAAAGTAGCCTGTCCTTAAGAAGGGAGCAAGAACCCAGGGCTAGGGTAAGATTCCAGAGCTGAGCTACTTGTGAAAGCGTCAAATTCAGACTGAGAGTCTAGTAAGGGGGAAAAAATAGAGAAGGAGAGAGAGAGAGCGATCACACAGAACTGATGAAGAAAGGGATGGGTGCTCATAGGGGCCTGTGGTGCAGTTTGCATACCTAGCTTGCATACGGTGCAGAATACATTAACAAGAGCTGGATTAAGAACATATTATAAATTATGCTATGACATGAAGCAGATGTAGTATATTAATGTTTTAGGGCTGCTCTAACCAAGTACCAAAAGCCAGAGGGCTTAAAACAACAGATGCTGACTGTTTTATAGTTCTGGGGATTAAAAGTCTGAAATCAAGGTGTAGACAGTGCCATGCTCTCTCTGAGAGAGAGTCTCTTTTTGCTGCTTCTGGCTTCTGGTGCTTGCTAGCAATCCTTGATGTATCTTGGCATATAGTTACATCACTCTAGCCACATGGTTAATTTTCCCTCTGTGTAACTTTTTTTTTTTTTTTTTTGAGACAGGGTCTCACTCTGTCATTCAGGCTGGAGTGCAGTGGTGTGATCATAACTTACTGCAGCCTCACACTCCTGGGCTGAAGTGAGGACTGCAGGTGTGCATTACCTTGCTTGGCTAATTTTTTAAAAAATTGTAGAGATGGGGTCTTGCCCAGACTGATCTCAAACTCCTGGCCTCAGGCGATCCTACCACGTTGACCTCCCAAAGTGCTGGGATTATAGGCATGAGCCACCACACCTGGCCATCCCTGTGTGTCTTCTCATCATCTTTCCTCTGTGACTGTCTCTATGTCTAAATTACCCCTTTTTTATAATGACACCAGTCATATTAGATTAGGGACCACATGACAAACTTCATTTTAACTTGAATATCTCCTTAAATACCTTATTTACAAACAGGGAGGTCATATCCTGAAGTACTAGGGATTAGGACTCAATAGGATTCTCATCGGTCCTATGCCATATGCTTTAAATTTTGCACAGAATTCTCTCAGATTTTGCCATTATGTTGTCTATCACTCTCAATTTTTGATACTAAACATTTTGTCTTTTAAAATATTTTTATGACTATTTTACTGAGAATTTGGAAGAAATATACAGGAGTTGGTATTCAGATACTATTTTGAATGGTGTTATTTTTCTATTTTCCTGAATGTGCCTTGGATGGTGATTTGGTAGTTTCCCCTAATATGTTTAGGGAGTCTATTTAGAAAAAAAGTGGAAATTGGATAAGTTAAAAGATCAGCAATGGGATGATGAGATGGATTTGTATTGTGTTACTGTATAAGCTCAATTCCCTATAATAAATCCCTTATTCCGTTTATCTCTTAGTGGTTTTGCTTCTCTGATCAAACCCTGCCTAATGTGGATAGAGGAAGCAGCAGTTCAAGCTCTGAAAAACAGATAGATTTTTTTTTTCAGAATCATGCACAATTTTGAAGGCCAATTTGATATATCACAGAAAATAGATAAAGCATCAGAGTTGATGTGTTCCTAAGCTATGTTTCAGCCAGATTTCTCTGGGTAGCTCTTCCTCTATTGGACCTAATAAAGTCAGAGGTTTGCTTCAACTAAGCCATTTGCCATTGCCTATAAATCTGTCCTATGTTTGTTGCAGATACCATCTAACAAAATGATTAGCAAAAATATTCAGGCTGGGCGCGGTGGCTCACGCCTGTAATTCCAGCACTTTGGTAGTCCAAAGCGGGCAGATCACAAGGTCAGGAGATCGAGACCATCCTGGCTAATAAGGTGAAACCCCTGTCTCTACTAAAAAATACCCAAAATTAGCCAGGCATGGTGGCAGGTGCCTTTAGTCCCAGCTACTTGGGAGACCAAGGCAGGAGAATGGCATGAACCTGGGAGGCGGAGGTTGCAGTGAGCCAAGATCGCGCCACTGCACTCCAGAATGGGTGATAGAGCGAGACTCTGTCTAAAAAAAAAAAAAAAAAAAAAAAATTTGAGTGATCATTAGTGATCTTTTACCACTAGTATGTGACCTATGGTTTACTAACACATAAACACATAGGCATTTTTTTTATTCAAAGATATTGCATCTAACAAGTACTAAAATAGAGTTTCAAACAACAGCAGTAAACAACAACAAAAAACCTGGAAAAGTATAACTGGTAACAGGCTTTTCTTCTGAACCATAAAAATGTAACTAGTAGTTCTCTGGTGAAAAAATGCACTACAATGGATATTTACCTAAGTAACATTTTATGCCAAAACAGCACAATGATTTATAACATTATAGGCCATCTCTGAAGTTGTCACAGGACATCTCGTGCAGATAGTGTACTGTGTGGTACAAATTATAGTGATTTGTGGAAGTGTAGAGAAGAAGACTAGAGCAATAAAGAAAGAAGAATAATGTTCTTCCTTGAATCATGGGGAAAAGCACAGCTCAGCACTTGTCCCCAGGCAACTTTGAGTAATAGTACAGTGCATTGAAGTTCAAGTCTCTGAAATGTTGCATCTAAATGACAATGGATTACATTGGAAAAAAAAAAATCAAGATGACAAATGGCTCATTTAATGTTGTGAATGGTATCCTCATAAAAGTCGCTTAGTGTAAACTGGGAAGCACTGCAAGTGGTTGGGTGAAGAGGGAAATAATATTCACTCATGAAATAAGTGAGGAAAAGGATACTAATCAAGAGGCAAAAAAAGGATTTGTGATCAGGGCTTCAATCATGACTCCTATACTAATTTACTATTTGACTTTCAGAAAATTGAACCTTGGTCGGATGAAGTAGTGAGTCCAATTCTGTTTGTTGCACAGGAGAAAATGAGAATTATATTCAGAAAACAGAAGGCACACAGTAGTTTCACCCAAAGAAGGAGAAAATGCCTTATGCCATTTCCAAGCTCTGCGAATGCTGCCACGTCTGTATCTTACTTCTCTGGCTACATGCTCCCACAAACTACAAAGTGAGGATCCACAAAGTGAGGATATGTAAGGAATGGGTAGGATTGTACAAAAAAAGTACATGTCATGCACACCTGTGTGATACTTCTAAGACACATCTTTAGGCAGTTGTGAATATAGTTAAGTGCATCTTTGAGAATGTCTATGTCATACTAAAGAAAATGCAAGAAAGGGAGAAATGAAAGAGAAAGGGACATTAATTTTTATCCTTGTATGGTTCACATCCTCCCAGTTATAAAGCAGATATTGTGCTTTTAAGTTTAAATGAATTTTAGGCACTTGCAGAGCAAAATGTTGTGAATTCAAAGTAATGTATCTGCAGAAATGTTGAGGGAGAAAATAGATTGTGAATCTAAAGAATGCATGCTAGTCAGTATTCACAGCATACAAGGGCAATCAGCTAATGTACTTCTTTGTAAGAACACGTATTCGCTTAAATAGGGGCTCCCTTCTAACAAGAGACAGTGACATTTAAAGTAGGTCTGAGAAAATAATTGTTGAACATGTTTTCCATTGCTTGAACTAATGCTGAACCAACAGGCTGTGGAGTCAGCCCAAGTTTGAATGCTGAAACTGCATTTCAATGCAGCTGGAAGATCTGAGAAATTATTTTAACATCACCAAGACTTTATTTCCAAATTTATAAAATGGGAATAGTATCAATTTCTGCCTCATAGACTTTCGTGAAGATTAAATTAGAAGATAATGCATGGAAATCACTTGGCTTGGCAATTAGGTTATAGTCTACAGATGTTATTGATCATTTGGTTATTACTCTTGTGAGAAGGAAAATTTGAAGAGAAATGCTATGAATGAGCTTTCTCTCAGCATGTTCTTAAGGTTAATTTTGATCAAATATACTCAAGGAGCTTCATTATAAGTAGAGCATGAATGGGTTCGTGACCTTCTGAGTGAATTTTGAACACACATTAAAATACTAGGACACTTCAGAATCTAGTAAAATGCATGGCTTAGTGTATTGTCATGGTTAAAATTCTTGGTAATATAAACAGTTTGTACTCTTTATTTTGTTTAGGAAAAAGCCGACTTCAATAAGGAGACTCCATCTGTTTGTGAGTGTCTATAGAGGGAAAGAATTTTAAAAGTCGGGAAGAGACGATATTTTAAAAGTTTTGTGATATATTGAATATGTTTCAAATAATTTTATCCAGAAACCAGCATGGGAACTGCTAATGCCATCAAATCTGACAAAGAGTTTTTAATCTCAGGAGTTACCTCAACTACATAATTGTTATAATGTTTTATTATTCCCTTGAACAGTAGATTTCATTTGGATGTTGTTTTCGTTTACAAACATCTACAGTTGATAACATCCTGAACATTTTGAACAGCCATCCTCTGGTATTAATATACTCTTCCTTTCCTGCTGAATACATTTCTCATAGAAAGAGCTTATCAAAAGTATTATTTTGATTCAGTTGGTTAAGACTACTAAGTCACTTGAGAAAGATCGTTTATTTGCATGCTGTAAGAAAGCATTTGGTATTAATCACATCTTTTGGGAAATACCCTCAGTTTTTAAAAATCACATTGCATCTGGTTACATCTTCATGGCACTTTTTATATTAAAATGACACTCTTACTTATAAATGAGACTCCAAAATTCTGGGTACTTCCTAAAGGATATACACAGGGAAAACAATTGTTGGGATTCATGGATAAAACACAGCTTAATTATTTTGAGGAAGGAGAGATGAGCAGATATCCTATTTCTTGTCCTTTCCTAATCTACTTTCGTGAACTCCCAAGAATCCCTTTTCACATCCTCTTTTGGTCCATTTGTTACAGGTTAAAAGTAAGACTTTCTCTGCCCTTTACGATATTTTCAAGTTAATTACCTCATTGTACCTCAATTTTCTTATCTATAAAATAGGAGTAATACATTGTATCTGCTTTATAGGATTGTAAGGGCTAAATACGCGTGGAGTATCTGAATCAGTGCCTTGCAAAAATCTACCCAATAAATACTGGCTGAATTCTTATCATCATTATCATCATCATCATTAGGGTCTCTGTTTTGGTTAGTGTACCTGCAGCTATTCCAACACAGAAGGCAGCACCCAAGGAATCTTGTAACTCGTTCTTCTCCCAGCCTCCGCTGTTCATCAACTATTCTCTCTTGTTCTTTCCTATTACCCAGCCCTAGTTGAGACCGTCATCATAACACCCTTGAACTATTCTAACAGCCCCTGGAAGGGTGCACTTTCTTTCTTCAATTTATGCTTCACTTTGTCCCAGAGTTCCAGCTCTGAAACACACTATATGATCCCTTCATAAGATCTGGGCAGGCACTATCTCACTGGTCACCTTCCTTTACATACATATATAAATCTTTGCATACTTCAGATAATTATTTCCCAATTGCTTAACCTGGAATCTTTAAAATGCAGACAAATGAATTAATGCAGCTCTGATCCTCCACATGTATTCGTTACTGGGAAGACCAGATCTCACCATCTTCTGAATGTTATTTTCATTCAGAGAATTTCTGTACTATAATGCAGGGCACACAGTGTCATTTTCAGCAACATGAGTGGAACATAAGGAACATCATCTCAGTGAAACAACTCAGAAAGACAAATACTGTATATTTTCACTTATAAATGGTAGCTAAATAATGTGTATACATGGACATAGAGTGCAAACTAATAGACACTGGATACTTGGAAGGGTGGAAGGGAAGTGGATGATGAGAAATTACTTAGTGAGTACAATGTTTATAATTCAGGTGATGGAATATATATAATTAAGGTGATGGATATGCTAAAAGACCTGACTTCATACTATGCAAAATATACATGTAACAATATTACACTAGTATTCCTTAAATTTGTACAAATAAAAATGAAGAGGATTGCACATCTTTAAATCAAGGAATCAGTGTGACCAGGACAAACTTTGGTTCAAATTCTAGTTTTACTGCATTCCAACTCTATAGTTTTCATTTTCAGAGCCTCATTTTCCTCATCTGTAAAGTGGGATCATATTAGCTATCTTCTAAATTATTGTGAAAAGTATCTGAAAATTTGGAATTGCATAAGCCATTAGCAAATGCAAAAATGGATTGTTAAGCAGACAGTGTCTCAGAAAATAAAGACAAAACTCCTAAACAAATCAGGAGAATTTGTAATGAGGATTTCTGTAATTTTGTAATAAGAACAAGAGGATTTTTCTAAGTACGTAATAGAAGTCAGAAGGTATGAAAGGAAAAAGTTGATAAATGTAACTACAAAATAATTTTTTAAATAACCACAAATAAAAAAGCATAGATCCAGAGGTCAAATGCAGAACTTGGAAAAACTGTCAGCAACCTACAAAGGGTTCATTTCTTTACCGTGTAAAGGCTTGACAATCAGTAAGAAAAAACTAACAATTCAAGAAAAAGTGGGCAAAAGTTATGCATGATAGTAAACAGACAAAATAGAAATGGCTCTTAAACATTTAAGGCATTCATTCTTACTCCTAACAAGACAAAATACAAATTAAAGTCACAAGTTGCTTGGGTGCAGTGGCTCATGCCTATGATCCCAACACTTTGGGAGGCCGAGAGGATCACTTGAGTCTAGTTCGAGACAAGCCTGGCCAACATGGAAAAACCCTATTTTTATAAAAAATAGAAAAATTATCCAGGTGTGGTCGCATGCACTTGTAGTCCCAGCTACTCAGGAGGCTGAGGTAGGAGGATTGCTTAAGTCTAGGAGGTCGAGGCAGCAGTGATTTGAGATCATGCCCCTGCACTCCAGCCTGGGCAACAGTTGGATCCTGCCTCCAAAAAAAAAAAAAAGGAATGTAAGTCACAAGTTGGATACCAAGGATTAATAAGGTGGCTATTGGTCTAGTGTTGAAGATGTAGATAAAAAGGCACTCTCACACAATTTAACCTTTGGGATAAATTGATACACCTTATAGAGAGAAATGTGGTAATACTGATCAAAATTTACAATGCACATTTACTTTGATCCAGCAATCTCACTGCTAGATATATGACCTATAGATATATCTATACACATACAAAGTAAAATAAATACACAGATAAATATTAACTGTCACACTATTAACAATTTGTAAACAACTTGAATATCCCTCACAATGGGATTGATACCTCATGATAGAGATAAATGTAAGTATTTTATAATAGCACTTAACTAAGAAGAGCACAAAGATGAGCATAGTAGCACTTAACTAAGAGGAGCACTTAACTAAGATGAGCACAAATAAGTATAATAGGACTTAACTAAGATGAGGCAGGCCTATACATACTGCTGTGAAAAAACTGTTCAAGATATATTAGCTGTGTGTGTGTGTGTGTTGTGTGTGTGTGTGTGTGTGTGTGTATATATATATATATATATATCTCAATGTGTGGAATTTGTAAAAAGAGAAGTATGCAGGTTTATGGTTCTATAAGCATAGATTATATCTGAGGAATGAATTTATATAGCAGAATAATAAGAATATAAAGACTTTTTACTATGTATAAATATCATTTTTAAACTCAGATTTGTATTATATGTGTGTATTGCCTATTCAAAACATAAATAACAATAATTTAAAAGCAACTTAAATGTTACAAAAACTTGCCAGCAGTCCATCTGAGAAAATGTGTATCCTGCTAGTACTTTTTGGTAAAGTTTGCTGATATAATATGTCTGCTTGTGTCTTCTGGATACTTCATAGGATAATAACATACATGTCAAAATACTGTGGAGTCTGCTATGCTCAATGAATTGTATCACATCAGTTGTTGCTGAAACCCTTAGTCAAGAATATCTAATATATTTTCTATGTCCTGGTTATTATTTTTTTGTTCCTTTTTTCTAGTTTCTGAGTCATATGCTGAGCCACTTCAGTGTTCCAAGTGAGTAGTCATCTCATTTTGATGTACGCCAGTCCTCGTTGGACTGGCTGCTTTCTTGTACATTAGCTTGACATGCCATTGCAGAAAGAAAGGAAAGGAACTGTAATTCTTTTTGGAATGTATATTATATGTCAAGCACTGTATTAAATGTTTTGCATGTTTAACATAATGTAACATTTATAATCATCATCATAATTAAGTAGTCACTTTGCTTATTTACAGTTCTCTCAATAATCCTATGAAGTTACTCTCAGTCTTATAATTTTACAAACAAACAAACAAACAAACAAACAAACAAAAAACCAGGGCTTAGTTAAATTAAATGACTTAACCAAGGGGTCACACCAAAGAGGTTTGGCTCAATATGGCTTCAAAGCCTGTCAGCTCTGTCCTGTACTGTGCTGTCTTAAGTACTGACATACTCGAAATTCCATTTTAAAAATACAGTGACTTTCTAGTATAATATTTCAGGCTTTTATCAAATATATTTTATATAGTTAATTCTATGTAAAATTTCATGACTTTATAAAAAGCGAGGATATCAAAAAATGTAATTTTCCTTGGATGTGAATATACTCTGAAATTATTCTTTCAAAATGCCTTCTGTGTGTGAATATCTTCTCCATTAACCTCAAAGTGACCAAAACCCTCTTGCTTTTGCTAGGACTTTTTGAAGCCAGTCTTAAAATGTTCTTGTACTTCCCCCAAAACTTAAATTTAACTAACACATAATTTTTACTGAAAAAAGTCTGTATTTTTAGAGTGATAGAGCCTGATTTTTTTATATTGCAAAAATCGCTAAAAATCCTCTCTAAATAATTTCTATTTCTTCCCCTAAAAGCCTGTCTGTGATTACTGCCCACTTTTCCTCTCACTGTCTTCTCCTACTCCTCTTATTCTCTAGGCTGACCTGTCTTTTATATTATTTCTAAAAAGTATCTCAATTTGTCTACCCTACTTCACAAACTAAAACTGTAGTGTGTACAACTTCAGCAAACTAAAAGCCCCCATTTTATACATTTTTTTTTCTCCTGCAGACACTGGAATGATCTAAATTTACCTTACTCCATATGTATTGATTATATTGTGAGATTGTTTTCTATTAATAGATTTCCACAGTTTTAGGATTCTAAAATATCTTTTGGGATATGTCTCTTGAGAGCCTATCTGCCAGCGCTCAGGAGCAGTTTTGGACTTTTGCTTGTTGCTTCTTTGGACTTTGCCATTTAATCGTTACATGCATCAGCTACAGGGTTATAAAAGCACTGGAAATATGCTTAGTTAAAATTTATCCAATGAAATGACTTGGGTATAACGTATATTATACTTGCATATCTTCAGCCCAACAGACATTGTTCTGGAAAATCTTTTGAGATCTCTTAATAAAATTATGCCAGTTATCTTAATTTGACATATCTGTTCTAATAAATAGAGTTAAAATATAATAACAGAATTAAACACTCAAAATCAAAATAGGGCATATTTGATATATTAAATATGTTAATAGTGTCTAGAAATGTTAATAGACACTAGAATAGTATCTAGAAACAGTGTCATGGTAAATTTGATTATTATTGGTTTTTGCAATACAGAATGAATACTTAAGGTACATCCTGAAAAATGAACCTGTAATATACTACTGCTGACTGTGTAGCAGAAATAATTGGAACCCATATTAAATGTACTTTTAAAAAAGTATTTAAAGTATTAAAAATATTTATGTTCTGGTTTCTCTTCAGAATGACTATATCTTTTTGCCTTTTACTAAAGTATTAAAAATATTTAATCCATATGAATTTTTCAAAGTTTACTTCAGCAATAGTAATATTACTAATAAAAAATGGAGTTATTACTATATCTAGGTACTGTGCTAGGACCTTTCTGCATTATTTTATTTAATATTCATAATATTTTTATGAGGTATTATCATATCATTATCCCTGCATAGATCAGGATATTGAGGCCAAGGCAGATTAAGTGACTTGTCCAAGATAATTTTGTAAGTAAGTGGTTGGAAACAATTAGACTTTACTGTCCAGGCATTGGTAAACAATGTAATACAGCTATCTCTCAAAGACAAATTGTGTGATTATGTTATTATTCTTTGAATGAATTTCAAAAGAATTCAGAATATATTGAAAAGACTAACAGGAAACATTTAGGGGAGCTGAATTTGTGATTTGATGGATTTTCTCTGGACATATATCAGCAGATACTAGCAGATGCTCACCCACAATTATGAATATTACAGAGACTTAGATAAAATTCAGTAAGCTATTCTAGTTGTTTATTTTGCTATTTACTCCATAATGTTCTTGTTCACTTGCATTGTCACTTCTCATATTTTCTTTCTTTAAAATTGTTTTCAAGCAAGGTCCAGGTTGATGTGAACTATGATATTATATGACTTTCAGTATGTAAGGTTTATTACATATGAAATACAGAAAAGAGAAAGGGGAAAATATGGAAAGGAAGGAAAATAACTAGAAAATAAACAAAAATAAGAACTGCTCACTTGGAGTCAGAGAGGAAATTGGTCATCACAAATTTAGGACCTTAGAAAACTTCCTCTCCTACATTTGTTTGATTAGAACTGTGTGTCAGAGAAAAACAGCATTTTATATAGCCCCATCTGGTTAACATCGATGAAAAATTCACGTCCTCAGTTCTTTGGGTTTTAAATGTGAGACTGGGAAGAGAATGGATCTAGAAAACCTGTAGAATTATGGCAGTAGGGATTACCAATGAGGGGACAGTTGGAAAGGCAAGGAACCATTCTGAAGTGGGAGCTAGGCAGGTGGCTAGCATGGAAAGAATGCAAGATAAAGAAGAGTGATGAGGCTGGGTGCAGTGGCTCACGCCTGTAATCCCAGCACTTTGGGATGCCGAGGTGGGCAGATCACCAGAGGTTGGGAGTTCGAGATCAGCCTGGCTAACATGGTGAAACCCCGTCTCCACTAAATATACAAAATTCGCTGGGTGTGGCAGCACCTGCCTGTAATCCCAGCTAACTTGGGAGGCTGAGGCAGGATACTCGCTTGAACCCGGGAGATGGAGGTTGGAGTGAGCTGGGATTGAGCCACTGCACTCCAGCCTGGGTGACAGAGTGAGACTTGGTCAAAAAAAAAAAAAAAAAAGAATAGTGATGAGACTCAGTGACAAAATTGAGTCTATGGTGAGTTTGGACTTTGTAAAACTGGAAGTAGGAAAATACTCAATTGAAAAGTTATACCAAAATAAATTTGTTGTACAGATATAATTTAATAGAAACTGTTGCAAAATGGATTTGTTACTTTTGTAATATAATTAATGTTTTCTATTCTAGTTATTAATGTTATCTAGATGAAGTTGCTTAAGAAATGGTTGGTTAACACTCTACCAGTCCAGCTCAGGTATCAGAGAGCCACAGTCCTTTTGTATATTACCTGATGAAATGGGAGAGTTCCCTGATTCCCCTCACAGGATGTGTGACAGGATTGTGGTTTGCCTGCTTGATTGATAGTCGCTGCTGCTGAAACCCTGTGGGGAGGGGGAGCACACAGACGGACAGGTGCAGGAGTCCAAGTGGGCATGTGTTACAGTGTGCCCTTGTAGCCCTGCCCTCCATGGATGGCTTGATGTTAACAAGCTCAATAGACCCTCTGCCTTTTCACAAGGGTAGAGGGCCAGTGTGACAGCTTTCTGTATCCTGAATTCTTGCCCAGCATCCCAGAAGTACTGGGTCACACATGGGCTTGAAGGAAGAACTCAGGGTTTTATTGAGTGGTGGAGGTGGCTGTCAGCAGGATGGATGGGGAGCTGGAAAGTGGATGGAGTGGGAAAATGATCTTCCCCTGGAGTTTGATCGTCCAGCGGCTGAACTCCTCTCAGTGTTCGGATGTTCCTCCTCTTCTCACTTTCTCTGCCATGTCATTCTGTCGTTCATCTATTTGTCTCATCTCTTCGTCTGCTTCTGGAGCCTGGGATTCAGGCTTTATATGGGTACAGGATAGGGTGTGTGGCGGGCAAAAGGCAACTTTTTAGGTGCAAAAACAGGAATGCCTGTCCCCATCTAAGGCTGCAGGTCTCCAGGCTTGAGGGTGGGGCCTTTACTAGGGAACTGCCCTCTTCTACCCAGTGTTTCCCTGTCTCCTGTCCATATGACTGTAACAGTTATGAAACCAGGAACATATTTTTAAAGGCCTTGGAAGATAATACACAGCATCAAAAGATACATTAGTTAGGATTCTAAATCCTCGCCATTGTGACTATTCTTAATTATTGTGAAGCAGCAGAAAATAACACAAAAATGTACCACATTCTAGCAGAATATGGTTAAATGTAAGCAGGGGTGGGTTTATTGGTGTATGATAATTAGAAGGGATGGTTTACTCTATATATGTAGCCATGAAGAACAGTATAAATATGCTATCCCTGTTACTGCTGGTACAAAAAGGGCCTGTGATACCCAGTGTAAACATTTGGTAGGTAGGAAAAGGGCTCTGGACTATGGAAGACCAAGGAAGTGAACACTTTCATTTCACCTAGACTCATGAGTGCTGTTGATTCTGCTGTATCGGCCTTGTCTGCTACAGTTTCCTTCTTCATTACTGCTACTCTCTATAGCTCATAAAGTCCTACTCATGATTTCCACTGGACTGAAATATAGCATAGTTCTTCCTGGTCTAGATTCTACTCTTGGAAATGCACAAACAATGGATAAGAACTGTGAACAAGAAGATTCCATAGGATTCAGCCTATCAGAGAGGACCTTGAAGTTCTGCTTTATGAGCCTGCAGGCAAAGAGTGATCATTTACCTCTCAAGCAGCCTCTGGTCCTCTGCCTTTGAGCCATCAAGATGCCTATGTCTTCTCTTCCAGCAGCTATTTTGTCTCACATGACAGCTGTTAACAACGTGCCTCCTCCTCCACTTCACAGTATACCAAGTGAGTGGGAAATACTTTGGTGTTCTCATTCATCTACCATTGTTTTCAGTGGTTCTTACCCCAGATATGACAACTGGGGTTGTTTCAGGGTTGATAGCGACATTAGCAATCTTATTGACAGTGCTGAGGAATGGAAAGAGCATAGATGTGTAAATCCTGCTTGGTCTACTTGAAGTCATTTCAGTACTCTAGGTCTTAAGTACTTTTTCTTTGTAAAATGAGGATCTTTATGAACTCTTAGAGCTTCAGATACATTGAAAGGTTTCTAAAGATGAAAGAAAACAAAGGCTCAGAGAGGCCACATGTTCCACCAGCTATCATGTTCCTTTTTCTAGCAGATCTTCTACTCCCTACCAAGAGTTGGTCCTACTACCCTTAATGGGATAATTAATACTTAATATTCTCTAGGAGAATTCTCATTTCAATTTGACGAGGAAAAAAAGATAATTCCTACTATTCCGACTGTGAAATTTATTCCTATTTAACTTTTTAATTTTCTAGTCTTTTACTTATAAGAATTAAGTATAGAACTAGATATTTCAAAGTTTATACAATTGACAGTATTTTCTCATTTTATGTAATTGGTCTAAACCTATAACATTTTCTTAAGATTGTAAACACTTCTTATGGCCATAGAATTTATAGATCTATTATTTGAGCACCATCATTCTGACTTATGTATGAGTCCCAGTGTTAGTTAAGATTTTAAAAAAGTATGTGGATAACAAAGGTAATACTTGTGACCCTTTTCAACTTCAATAAAGCATTAACTCTTATTTTGTTATTCATCGGGCAGATTTATAGTATTGATTTGAAGAAGCTAAGCCATGCATCCTTTTCCCTTCCTGTGAGAGTTAATTTCTCCAAATACATTTTAAAAAATTAATGCTCATAGTCTCCAGTTTAAAAAGGTATCACAGGTGGCAGTTGATACTCCTTGAACGGGTACACTGATGTCTTGAATCGTGTTAGATAAAATCCTTATGGTAAACAAAATTCATTCCATTTGTACATTTGTATTATCATGAAAACATTCTTGCATCTGGTCAAAGTTTTCTAGTTCTACTTGAGTGGAAATAAGAATTAAGTGCAATTTTGCTGAAGAAACACAGCTTCCACTATTCAGGTTTTATTTGTGAAAAAGAAAATAAAAGTCACCATAAAATAATATTTTTAAAAAGCCCAGGAAACTCAGTAGCTGGGAGTTAAAAGATCAAATTAATTTAGAATCAATGAGATGAGATTTGTGCTACCCTCTGTAGTGCCTCCCAAGGACACTTAACTTCTGTGAAGTGATTAAAAGATGAAAAATCAGCAGCAATTTAGATCTCAGAACTGAATCGAGCATAATGGAAAGCGGTGGAGCTCCCAGTGTTCTCTTTAGAGGCTCCCACTTGATGTTTCTATGTCTGAGACTTCTCTTTGAGGATGTGCCTGGCTTGCCTTAATAACTGTGTCTTTTTGCTAACTGTAGCAAGGCCACAATTTCCCTTAGCAAACACTGATTGTCTCGCTGCTGAAACAATGATCTCATGGAAGCCAATGTGTGGTGAATGCTTTCAATTTATGAAATGACTGAACCTGCATTACAAAGGATATATAAATGAGTTTAAAAGGCAATGGGCATAAATAGGAATGCATATTTACATACCTAAAGAGAAAATCCAGCCATTGTATACATCCTCGATACTTTGTATTTGTTGAGTTAGGTTGGATTTAGTGACTAATTCACCTTCTCTGTAAGTATTTATTTATTTATTTTTATTTATTTTTTGAGACGAAGTCTTGCTCTTTTGCCCAGACTGGAGTGCACTGGTGCGATCTCCGTTCACCACAACCTCCGCCTTCCAGGTTCAAGCAATTCTCCTGCCTCAGCCTCCTGAGCAGTTGGGACTACAGGCGTGCCTGGCTAATTTTTGTATTTTTAGTAGAGATCGGGTTTCACTATGTTGGCCAGGCTGGTCTCGATCTCCTGACCTCGCGATCTGCCTGCCTCAGCCTCCCAAAGTGCTGGGATTTACAGGCGTGAGCTACCATGCCCCAGCTCTCTGTATTTATATGTGAATATTGTTAATTGACTGCTTTCTATAGTTAGTATGTAAACATTTAGCATGCTATGTTATTTCATGTATTTCTTACAATAACTCTGTGTCTTTGGTGGATAGAATAGTGATCCCAGTGATATCCATGCCTTAATTCACAAATGAATAGGTTATACTACATGTCAGGGAGAATTGAGGCTGCACATGCAATTAAAGCAGCTAATTGGCTCACCTTGAGATGGGAGATATTCCGGATTGTCTGGGTGCCCGCCACAGTTGTGAGAGCCTTTATAAGTGAAAGAGGAAGGCAAGAGAGTCACTCAGAATGATATGTGAGAAAGATGAGAAAGACTCGACTGGCCATTACTGGCTTTGAAGATGGAGGGGGGACAAAAGCCAAGGCATTCAGGCAGCCTCTAAAAGAGGGAAAAGCAAATAAATGGATTCTTCCCAAAGGGCCTCCAGAAGAATTGCAGTCCTGCTGATGTGATTTTAGCCCAGTGAAATTAGTTTCAGAGTTCTCATTTCCAGAACTGTTAGATAATACATTTTTATTGTTTTAAACCACTAAGGCAGTGGCAATCTTTTACAGCAGCAATAGAAAGTTAATACGTGTTCCAGTTTACACTTAAGGATAATAAGGCTTAGGTTTCACTCTAAGGTTCACACAGATATTAAGTAGCAGAGGCTCCTCATAGTGTCCTCTGTGTAAACGAACTCTCTCTACTCACAACAACAAAGCTAGCAGCATTCTGGATTGCCCCTTACCTTCTGCCCTGAATTTCTTGCCCATTTGGCTTCTTAGATGCTATTAATGTATGGGAGGCAACATGTCACACATCTTCAAACTCTCCTTCACTGCTATCTTGTTGACTCTGAAATTCAGACTTAGACACTTCAAGTAGTTAGTCTTCTTGAGCTAGTTTACTGCTTATGGTTCTTTCTTCTTTGAAACTTTCAAGTCTTCTCCTTTTCTGGTCTCTTTGACTTCTGTCTCAGGATTCTTCACAGTTTGCTAACCTTAGGGGAAGAATGAACGCTCTCAAAAGCAAAAGAGTTGTTCCACTTTTCGTTCTGGATGAGATTTATTTTAAAAACATTATAGCTAGCAAACTGTACAATTTTACCACATAAGTGAAATGGCATCTGGTTTAAGTACATACATGACCCATTATTATTGTAAGTTGTTTCCCTGAAGAGACAGAAAAAAAGGAAAAAATAAGTCTTATTTTAAAAAATTTTTAATGGAAGGCAAGAAGCTGTTCTTCACTATTTGGTTTATGGTCCAGTTAACTTTCTTTCTTTGGGTAAATTTGCTGCTACTCTATTTTCTTCACACTAATTAGGCTTATTCTTCTGAGGAAGAATGGGTTTAAAAATATGCTTTCCATTTTGACTACTGGTTGACTTGAAAAAAAATTTCTGTGCTTTTCCAGTTCCAAAAGTGTTTCAAGTTCACCAGACATTTCTAGATACCTTTCATTTGTTCCAACATATGAGTTGGAGAAAAAAAAAAAAAAAGCATTCAAGATAAGACCAGAGACACGTCAAGAAATTTAGAAACAAGATAGTACTCTTAAGCGAATGTTTTTCTTTGCTCTTTTTCATTTTATGGCTTTACATTTACTGCAAATCTGAAAAGACTGTGTCATCATTCCTAAGAGTTCAAAGGCATTTTCTATAATTTGAGAGTTTTTCCGTTCTTTGGTAGCCAAGGATTAAAGGTATATATTTGAAAAAGTGAATATTGTACCATTTAAAAGTTTTAAACCATTCAAATCCTAGGAATGCAGGTAAGAAAAAAAGGAGGCTTGCCAGTGAAGAAGAAAAACAGGGAAGTGGATTGTGTAATGTGTAAAGAAACCAAGTTTAAGAAAAAGAAAGAACTAAAATAAATAAGAATGAAAATTCCAAGAAGGAATAAAAGGTGGGAAAAAGGTTGAATGTGTCCATTTCTGTATCTGTATAATCAATGATAGTCGCAATGGGATGTGCCATCACAAAATTCAGAAGTATTGAAAAATTTTTTTCCTTGCCTTAAATTTTTAGGATAAAAGCCAAATTTTTAATCCCAAGGGGAAAAGATGGGTGTTTTATTGTAAAGCAAATATTTAGTCTTTTTTTCCTATTACTGTTATAACTATTTTGATGTACTTTGTGTCAAACCATTTCGAGTGGCCTTTAGAAATTAAGCTGTGAGAACTTAAACGTGAGCTTGATGGTTCCTGGGAGTTCAGGCAGGAAACAGGAAATGGTGAAGTCAATTGCAATGCTTTGCAAATCACATCTCTCCACTAGATGTCAGGCTAGGTCTCCCCTGCGTCTCAGGCTACTGCTCTATCAGTCTATTTCAGAAATTAGTCCTGTTATTAGTTCCATGTTACCAATCCTTCAGCCAACTGAAGATGCTGGTCCTCCAGCATCTTTCACGGAACTGATCTCTGGTCTTCTTTCCAACATATATTGTGAACTAGATTTACTTGTCTGATAGGATGATTAAACTTTTTGATCACTTTAACTCTCCATCCAAAAGCTGTCAGGGTCCTACTCTCCTTTAAAACTTAGATTCTAATCTATTTTCCACAATCTGGCATTTAAATCTTTCATGATTAGGCTAAAATCTGTCTCTTGTGTTCTAGATCTTATTCTCCATTGATGTAACTCTCCTCTACAGCTAAAACACTTTGTTATTCCTTAAGCTTATCTGCCAATACTGATTAGAGGTATAGGAAGATTTCAAAGGTTAGATTAAACATTCAGATGGACACACTTGGCACATATGTGGAGTAAAGTTACAGCCTTCCATAAGGACACTGTTAGGGGTTCCCCTTCTGTGGAAAAAGTCCCCAGATGCCTAGGCTGCAGCCCACACAGCCAGCCCTCTTTGGCTACCTACATAGTAGCTCAGGTTTAAGGCAGTGAGAGTCACATAGGGCAGATGCTGAATTGCCCTGGCTTAAAACCCTCATAAACCATCGTTTTTAATAAAAATTCCGAAGGCACTGCTTCCAAATTTCCTGTAAGAAAACTCTCAATTACAAGAGTTAAGGTACTCAAGGGTAGCTCATTTCAGTGACTGCTCATCAGGTATTCATACATCATCTGTAGTGCTTCCTAGTCCAAATGCTAGTCATCAATCCAAGATCATTGTTATCATAAGTAATGTTGCCCAGCAACACTGTTAACTGTACCTTAATCTGGCCTATAAGGAACAGAGCTGGAGAGTTCCCATGCTGATAGGAAAACCATTCCTTTAATTACACCATCATAATCTTCACCATACTGTCATGCCTTAGCTCATGTTTCCTGTGTTTGGGGTTCCCTTTGCTCTTCCTCTGTTTGTTCTTATTTCAGTTCTTCAGAGTTTTTGTAAATTACTTTAATCTCCACAAAGACTCTCCTGACTTTTCCAGTATGAAGAAACTATATATACTATTTTAATATAATTGTATTTATTAATTATAATCACATTTTATATAATCACATTTTATATAATCATATTTCTATAATTTTTATGAATCACTATAGAGCCAAGAAGTAGGATTATTGGATCATATGGTAATTCTATTTTTAATATTTTTGAGGAACTTTCATACTGCTTTCCAAAATGATTGTATTAATTTACATTCTCACCAACAGTGTATCAGGGTTCCCTTTCCTCCACTTTCTCTCTAACACTTATCTTTCGTTTTTTTGATAGTAGCCATGCTAACAGGTGTGAGGTGGTATCTTGCTGTGGATTTAATTTGTATTTCCCTGATGATTAGAGATATTGACCCTTTTTTTGTTGGCCATTCATAGGTCTTATTTTGAAAAATGTCTATTCAGGCCCTTTGCCCATTTTTCAAGTTGGACTATGTGTTTTCTTGTTATTGAATTGTTTGAGTTCCCTATATATTTTGGATATTACCCCTTTATCATAGGTTAGTTTGCAAATATGTTCTCCATTCTGTGGGTTGTCTCTTCACTCTGTTAATTATTTCCTTTTCTGTGCAGAGGCTTTGTAGAGTTATGTAATCTAATTTATCTACATTGACTTTTGTTGCCTGTCTGTTTGAGAAAGCTGAGGCAGGAGGATCGCTTGAGCCCAGGAATTTGAGGTTTCAGTGGGCTATGATCATGCCATTGCACTCCAGCCTGAGCAACAGCACAAGACTCTGTCTTTTGTTTTTTTTTTTTTTTTTTTTAGATGGAGTTTCGCTCTTGTTGCCCAGACTGGAGTGCAATGGCGTGATCGCGATTCACTGTAACCTCCGCCTCCTAGGTTCAAGTGATTCATCTGCCTCAGCCTCCCAGGTAACTGGGATTACAGGCATGTACCACCACGCCTGGCTAATTTTGTATTTTTAGTAGAGATGGGGTTTCTCCATGTTGATCAGGCTGGTCTCAAACTCCCAGCCTCAGGTGATCTGCCCACCTTGGCCTCCCAAATTGCTGGGATTACAGGTGTGAGCCACCACACCTGGCCAAGACCCTGTTTTTTTTTTTTTTTTAAAAAGGATGAATTTGTGGAGAATTGATATATTTATAATATTCAGTCATCCTACTCAATAACTGGTATCTTTACAATGCTCAGTCTACCTCCTTCTCAGGCTCAATGGCTCACACCTGTAATCCCAGCACTTTGGGAGGCTGAGATGGGAGGATCCCTGGAGGCAAGGAGTTTGAGACTAGCCTTGGCAACGTAGTGAGACCCTGTGTCTACCAAACAATAAATGCATAAATAAATACATCTTCTGCTTCAAATTTATGTAAGTGTTCTTGTATGCCACTAAATAAAATTTATTCCTGGGTATTTTATCTTTTTTCTATTATGAATGATATCTTTTTCTAATTGTAAAGTCAGTATGTGAGAAATATTAAATTTAAATTTTTAAAATCTTTTGAAATAATCATAATCTTACAGATGTTGGAAGTTCAGATTAAAGGAACTTATTTTTCTAGAGCAATTTGACATTCCATCATCCCCATATTTTAGTGTGTATTGTTAAAAAAACATTGTTACATAATTACAATACAACTATCAAGATCAGGAAAATTAACATTGACACATTACTGTAATCTAATCTTTGGACCCTATTCAAATTTGGTCAGTTGTTCTGATAATGTCCTTTCTAGTAAAACAATCCAATTCAAAATCTCATGTTTTTCTGGTCAATGTGTCTGCTTTATGCCAGTACCATACTATTTTGATAGCTTTATATTTTGAAATCAGACAGTGTGATACTTTTAGCTTTGTTCTTTTTTCTTGAGATTGCTTTGACTCTTCAGGATCTTGCTGTCTTATCTCTTCAATTTCTTTCAGTCTGGAATAGTTTCTCAGTTTTCCGGGAGACTACAAAGTAGTTATTTTATAGAATATCTTTTAATTTGGTTTGTGTGATATTTCCTCATGATTAGATTTGAGGTAGACATCTTTGTCAGAAATATCACAGGAGCGATTTCATGTTCTCCTTCCATCTTATCAGGGACCATACGATCTCAGTTTGTCCCACTCTTGATGATACTCACTTTAGTAATGATTAAGGTGATATATGGAGAACTTTCCACCTGTAAATGTACTCTTTTCTCTTGTTAAATTAATACGTTTTGTGAAGATGTATTTTAAGGTGTATAAATATTCCATTTCTCATGAAATATTAAATTAACATTAAATAGATACATTGACCATTTTTTATTTGGGTTAAAAAATAAAAATTAGATATATGAACTGTGGGGTTTCTATTTTATTCAAAGAGTTTTAAGGAGTTACTTTAATTATATATTTGGATCACATTGGTCACAGTTTGGACAGTGGGAGCCACTTTAAGTTGGTTTGAGCATTTCTTTGCTTCTGACACAGTGAGATTTTTCAAGCTCTTTTCATACTTTCTTTGTCTGATCCCTGGAATCAGCCATTTTCCCTAAGAGCCCTGTCTTATTTTAATGAAAATTTAAGATTTGGGTGCTCTGTGTGTCTTGATCTTAGGATGCCGTTGCTCCCAGGCCCTCTCAGTGGACAGATCTAGGGAATACAAAGTCACATTTGTATTTGTTTGTATATCAGTTTATATGTATATATATATTAAAAATTGTGAGTTTACACTGATTTCTTTAATCCTAATGCAGCACCACAGGCTCATTCTTATCTTCTCCCTTTCTGTATTTCTAACTCCCATCTCTGAAGTGATAAAGCTTTCTCCTATTAGCTTTATCATAACACCTTTGAGCAGTTTCCTTGTTTGTAATCTATCTTCCATATTCACTGCCGTCCATTCTGACATTTAGCTCTGCGACACTCCCTCTGCCTCACACCTCACAACTGCTGTTCTTACCTGGTTGTTCTGAGACTCTGCACAAGCCCACCTTAACGTGGATGCCCTCCACACCCTGGTCTTGGATGCTGTGATACCTTACCTTTCACCTCACCTACTCCTGGCATAGATGTCTACCATCGGCTGCTGTTCCATTGGTCTTAGGACTCACTGTTCAAGGAAAAGGGCAAGCTGTTGAATTAGTTACTTCTGGAATAAGCCACTTCAGCAAGTACTCTAATGGGTTTCTGGGTTATGTACTTGTTTTCTATCTATATAATTATAATAATAGCAAAAACTGATTTGTATCTTTCTTTCTAATTTGTATATCTTATGCATTTCTTTTATTAAATTGTGTCCTTTGGTACTTTCAGAAATTTGTAGCACTAGTGTATATCTTTATCTCGTTCCTGAATTTAATGCTATTGCTTCTGGTGTTTCAACATTAAACATGATTCTATCTTTTGGTTTGATCTACCTACCAGCTTCAAAAAAATAAACTTTTTTCAATTTAAGCTGCTAAGAACTATGTTGAATTTTACTGAATACTTTGTCTGTATTTGGGGAGATTATAATTTTAAAAATTTCAACTTGTGGAAAATTATATTGCTATATTCACTAATTGAATTTTCTTTGATTACTTGCATAAATCTTACTTTGTTGTATGATCTTTGTTAATATGTTGCTGGGCACTATATCCTTATATATATTTTTGGAAAATATTCATGTGTATTTGTGAGATTAATCTCTGGTTTCCTTTTTCATGTTTTGTCATATTTGAATCTAATTGTTTTGCTTGCTTCATCAAATAAATTTAAAAACTTTTCTATGTTCTGAAATATTTAACAAGCAAAAGTATTGCCTCTTTCATGAAGATCTGATGGAATCCACTGTGATAATGCCTTGTTTGATGCCTCTATATGTGTGTATGTGTGTGTGTGTGTGTGTGTGTGTGTGTGTGTGTGGTGGAGGAAAATTGCTTTGAGATTATTCCCAGCTTTTCAAGGCAATTAATTTACTTAGGCTTTTCTCTCTCTTCTAATGTCAAATATAAGATACATTTTCCTTAAAAAATCATTTTTGTTTAGTTTCAGTTTTTTTGACCTTACATCTTTGTGTAAAACATTTTTTTTTAAATTTCTTTTTAATGATATATACTGTTAGTTAGTTCCCAATTTTCTTATGTTGGGTACTTATGCCATTCTTTTTTAGATATGCCTGTGATTTACTTTTTTCTTTCCAAAGAACCAGCTCTTGATTTTTACTTTTCTGTATTTTTTGTTTTATAAATGTATTAATTGCTTTTCTTTGTTTTCTCCTTTCCATTTTTCTTATGTATTTTAATTTTCTTGTATTAAATACTTGAGTTAAAAGCTAATTTTTTACTTTATTCTATCTTTCTTCTTATCAATCATTTTTTTCTTCAGAGAAATACTTTAACTATACTCTGTAGGTTCATGAAAGGATTCACTATTTTTACTTTATGTTTCATAGTTTTAGTTTTAATATCCTCTTTTGATTTAAGAATAAAATTTGGTACATGATTAATATATGTGAAATCTCCTACATCCTTAGTGATTCATTTTCCATTTGATTTCTGTTGGATGACTAATGGGTTATTGGGGTTTATTTTGCCTCCATTTATACCTTCAATTTTTGCTGTATGAATTTTGATGGTATATAATTTGGAACAAAAATGTTTAGTAGTTTGATTCTATACCTAAATCAAATCTCTGTTTCTTAATTTATGAACTTTAGACAATGCATATGTGCAACCTAGTATGAAATGAGAAAAATTTCCCTCTTCACATATTGATTTTGTTACAACAAATATTTATGTCCTTAGTTGGTTATATTCATATCTTTAAATATTAAACCTTTATTATTTTTAATATTTCTTAAACTGTAACTATTAATTATCTACTTTGTAAGGGAATATGTACAGATATATATTACATGTTCTCCTCTGCTGAGACTTCACATTTGTTACTCATTATTTATACTATCTCCATTATAACCTGTGAATAATTTATTTATGTTAATGTTTACAAAATTTGCCTACACTTTATTAGTATAGTTTGCATCCTATTTAAGTCTTAGTTGAATGGGTATGTGATTTCTTCACCCAGTGCTTACTAGGCTAAATTTGATATCCAAATAGTATCTCTTAGGTTTCATATTTATTAGTTGGGGAATAATATTCATGAGTCATATTTTTTTCTTCCCTGAGGTTGCCCTACTCTTTGCAGGACACTGCTGTGGAGAAGTCTGTGGCCAAAGTTTTTCACACTTGTAGAAGGCTTCCTCTTTTGGCTTGCTGCTAAAATAATTATTTCTTTATCTTTGAAATATGGTAACAATTAGTTGCTAATCGAGTAACACCTAGAACATCTAATCTTTTTTGTAAATCATGTATTATGATTTCTCTTTGCCTTTCTGGGTCATGGTATTATATTTAATTCTCCAGATTCAAGTGTTTATATAAGTATTATTGCATTATATCTTTGAGCATTTTTTGTCTACTCTTATTTCTGTTTTCTTATTCAGAAATCATTTTTACATATAGTATCTGCTCCCTATTTTCATTTGTTATTTTCTCCTTTGTTTATATTTTTCCTATTTATTTGAGTGTATTAGCCTCTGTATCTATGACTATATTTTCTTAAATCTTTGTCATTTTTGCAGTTTCCCATGTGGATTTTATTTCTCCCATAATTTTATTTTATCTTCCTCTTATTTCCTGAATATTACCTGCTTGTAATTTCTTTCTGTTTTCTTATTTATGGTTAATGCCTTATAATTTTGTTTTTCTTTCATCAAAGCTGTGTGTGTGTGTGTGTGAGAGAGAGAGAGAGAGAGAGAGAGAGATGGAGAAGCATGGATTTTTACTTACTTCCTGGCATAACTATTACTCTGGTGCATACTATTTGATTTTTATTTGCTATTATAAATTAATCATTTTTACCTTATCCCTTAGAGCATATTGTGCTTAGGTTCCAGGATTATTAAATAGTGGTTATTTTTTGAAGGTAGATTACTTGTTAGAAAATAAACGGTGGTGGAGAGTGCCCTGGTTCAGCAGACAGATTGAATTTTCTTGTATGTTAATGTTGAACACTTTTCATCAACTCTGTTCTGTTCTTTTCCCTAAGCAACATGCCCCTAATTCGTGCTGTCATCGTTTATATTCCAAAGGTTCTGTGTAGTTATTTGGCCATAATCTATTTCTTTTCAGTGACTGAGATCAGCTGCTTCTGTGTGGATTGCCACTTACATTGTCCTCTGTTTTATCACAACAACTTTATTCTGAAATAAAATGACTGTTATGTGGGACCCTTGTTTAAACCCGCCTTTCATGAATGTCATTGGTTCAAGGGTATCCCTTTAGTCTGTCCATGTCGGAACATCTTCCCATTTCCAGTAAGGTTTAATGACTGCATCCTTCAGAGCTGTATCAGCTTCCCCTGGAAAACTCTTCCCTTTTTCCTCAAACAAGAGAAGTATGCATTTTCTCTTGTACCTCTTTTACAGTTTATTGATGTTTCACTATTTGGTTGATATTCTTCAGAATTCATAGTTAGAAAAATATGGTTAATCCTCAGTTTTATTGTAGACCAGGCTCCTTCCCCCTACTTCTATTTTTTACTCTTTATGTTATTGAGTGGGCTGTTTGTCATGATGAATAGATTTTTAATGCTGAAAAAAATGACATTGACTTGATGTTCAATCTCATGTAGATTGGAGATGAAAATATGATCTTCTACAAGAAACAGGGTGGTTCTGGAGTTTTGAAAGTATTCTTTTAATAACATTTTTATTTCCACTTACCTGCCTTTGTTATTTTTCCTTGATTTGATTTTCATTGCACGGAACTGACTCTCACCTGACAAATTAGAGTCACATTATTATTACTTATTCATTATAATTTACTAAATAGTATTTAAATCCAATCATTATGATAAGTTCTAGTGTTTTGGTTCAAGATGAATAGAAAATGGACACTGTCTTCAGGGGATCGTCATAAATCTGAAGAAATATAGATATAAATTAAAAAGTCGTAAAGAAAGATATTCTTTCTTTACGTAAAGTGCAACTATTCTTGTGGTGCTATAAGAGCACAATGGAAAATACATTTACCTTTTTCTATGGAAGACGGGTTTCAAAAATTGTGACTGGTTAACTTCTGAGATGGATCTGAAAGTATGGATGAGTTTTTTAAGTTGAGTAATGATCCAAAGAGAATATAATATCAAAAGGACAAGATATGTTCATGGAGCACCCAGAACATGCGTTGTTGAAAGATGGCGAGAATGAGGGCGGGCGCGGTGGCTCACGCCTGTAATCCCAGCACTTTGGAAGGCCAAGGTGAGCGGATCACGAGGTCAGGGGATTGAGACCATCCTGGCTAACACGGGGAAACCCCATCTCTACTAAAAATACAAAAAATTAGCCGGGCATGGTGGCGGGTGCCTGTAGTCCCAGCTACTCGGGAGGCTGAGGCAGCAGGAGAATGGCATTAACCCAGGAGGCAGAGGTTGCAGTGAGCTGAGATTGTGCCACTGCACTCCAGTCTGGGAGACAGAGTGAGACTCCGAAACAAAAACAAAAACAAAAACAAAAACAAAACGGAGAATTGGGGAGGAACTTAAAGGGTGGTCTTCAATGAAGTCACAGAATTTAATTTAGGTACAATTATAAAAAGCATGATTACATACAAAGGGATTTAAAGTAAGAAAGTTTAACAATCACATTAGAATTTTAGAAAGTACTGTGAGAGTAGCCTGGAGGATGTGTTGGGGAGGAAGAAGCTGAAGTCAGGGACATTAGTTAGGAGATTATTGCAGTATTACAGGTGAGATTCAAAAAGAACCTGAAATAAGATATTGAACTGTGGCAAGCATGTGAATAGTACTACTTCACAACGTACACATCACATGGCCCTACTTTGTGACTTCTGATTAACGACAATCCTTATTGTCATTGGGATAAGACGAGACACACGGTCAGTCCTTTGTATCTGAGGTTTCCCTGTGCAGACTCAACTTGGGATCCAACATATTAGAAAAAATAAAAATAAAAAAAATACTACAATGAAAATAATATAAAATACAAAACAATGCAGTATAACACTATTTAAATAGGATTTATACTGTATTAGGTATTAAAAGTAATCTAGAGAAGATTTAAACTATATGGGAAGATGTGCATAGGTTATCTGAAAATATGCCATTTTACATGAAAGACTTGAGCACTTATGGATTTTTGTGTTGGAGGGATGAAAGAGGTGTCCTAGAACCAACACCCTGTGGATATTGATGGACAACTGTATTTTGAAAATATTTAGGATATATTTAAAAAGAGGTAGAGTTGACAGTCTTTGTAACACTTTGGTCCTGAAGAGGAAAGGGCAGAATAAGGTCTCAAGATTGGTTATAGATCCAACAACAAAAAAAGAAAACCTCAGGTCAATAACCTTAATGAACGTCAATGAAAAAATCCTCAACAAAATATCAGCAAACCAAATCCAGCAGCACATCAAAAGCTTATCCACCATGATCAAGTAGGCTTCATCTCTGGGATGCAAGGTTGGTTCAACATATGCAAATCAAGAAATGTGATTCATCACATAAACAGAACTAAAGACAAAAATCACATGATTATCTCAATAGATGCAGAAAAGATTTTTGATAAAATGCAACATTCCTTCATGTTAAAAACTCTCAATAAACTAGATATCGAAGGAACATACCTCAAAATAATAAGAACCATACATGAAAAACCCACAGTCAATATCATACTGAATGGGCAAAAGCTGACAGCATTCCTCTTGAATGCCAGCACAAGACAAGGACGCCATCTCTTACCACTCCTATTCAACACAGTTTTGGAAGTTCTGGCCAGGGCAATCAGGCAAGAGAAGGAAATAAAGGGTATTCAAATAGTAACAGAGGAAGTAAAACTATCCCTGTTTGCAGATGACATGATTCCATATCTAGAAAACCCCATTTTCTCAGTTCCAAAGCTTCTCAAGATGATAAGCAACTTCAGCAAAATCTCAGGATACAGAATCAATGTGCAAAAATCGCTAGCATTCCTATACGCCAACAACAGACAAGCAGAGAACCAAATCATGAGCAAATTCCCATTCACAATTGCCACAGAAAGAATAAAATACTTAGGAATACAGCTAACAAGGGAGGTGAAAAATCTCTACAATGAGAACTATAAATGACTGCTCAAATAAATCAGATATGACACAGACAAATGGAAAACCATTCCATGCTCATGGATAGGAAGGATCAATATCATTAAAATGGCCATCTGCCCAAAGCAATTTATAAATTCAATGCTATTGCCATTAAACTGTCATTCACATTCTTCACAGTATTAGAAAAAACTATTTTAAAATTCATATGGAATCAAAAAGAGCCTCAATAGCCAGGCAATCTTAAGCAAAAAGAAAAAAGCTGGAGCCATCACGCTGCATGACTTTTAAACTACACTGCAGGGCTACAGTAACCAAAACAGCATGGTACCAGCATAAGAATAGACACATAGACTAATGGAACAGAGTAGTGAACCCCAAAATCAGTCCGCATATCTACAATTATCTGATCTTCAACAAACCTGGCAAAAATAAAATATTCCCTATTCAATAAATGGTACTGGGAAAACTGGCTAGCCATAAGCAGAAAATTGAAACTGGACCCCTTTTTTTACACCATATTCAAAACTTAAGATGGGTTAAAGATTTAAATGTAAAACTCCCAACTATAAAAATCCTGGAAGACAACCTAGGCAATACCATTCAGAGGCATGGACAAAGATTTCATGATGAAGATGCCAAAAGCAATTGCAACAAAAGCAAAATTGACAAATGAGATCCAATCAAACTAGAGTTTCTTCACAGCAAAAGAAACTATCAGCAGAGTAAACACACAACCTACAGAATGGGAAAAAAATTTTTGCAAATTATGCATCTGACATAGGTCTAAGATCTAGCATCTATAAGGAACTTAAAACAAATTTACAAGAAAAAAACCCCATTAAAAAGTGGGCAAAGGACATGAATAAGCATTTCTCAACAGAAGACATAAACATGGCCAACAATCATATGGAAAAAAGCTCAACATCCCTGATCATTAGAGAAATGCAAATCAAACCACTAAGACACCATCTCACACCAGTCAGAATAGCTGTTATCAGAAAGTCAAAAAAGTACAGATGCTAGTGAGATTGTGGAGAAAAAATAACACTTACACCCTGTTGTTGGGACTGTAAATCAGTTCAACCGTGTGGAAGACAGTGTGGCAATTCTTCAAAGACCTAAACACAGAAATACCACTGAATCCAGCAATCCCATTACTGGGTATATACCCAAATAAATATAAATCGTTCTATTATAAAGACACATGCACACTTATGTTCACTGCAGCACTATTCACAATAGCAAAGACATGGACTCAACCTAAACACCCACCAATGATAGACTGGGTAAAGAAAATGTGGTACATAACACATGCAGTACTATGCAGCCATAAAAAAGAATAAGATTATGTCCTTCGGAGGGACATGGATGGTGCTGGAGGCCATCTTCCTTAGCAAACAAACTCAAGAACAGAACACCAAATACCACGTGTTCTCACTTGTAAGTGGGAGCTAAGAGATGAGAACACATGGACACATAGAGGGGAACAACATACACTGAGGCCTACTGGAGGGTGGAAGGTGGGAGGAAGGAGAGAATCAGAAAAAAATAACTAATGGATACTAGGCTTAATACCTGAGTGATGAAATAATGCATATAACAAACCACCATGACACCCGTTTACCTATATAACAAACCTGCACACCCTGCACATTCCCTGGAACTTAAAAGTTAACAAAAAATAGATTGGTGATAAAGTTATTATAAGTGGTAGGGATTTCTTAATCCAGACAAAATTCAGGCGAGGATCATGTTTTATGTGGCAAAATAAACATAGGAGAAATATTGAGTGAAGTTTTGGTTATCTTGAGTTTGATTTTCCTGGGCAACATTCACGTGAATATTAGTGGAGCACCGGTTGGAGATCTGGTCTAGAGAGTTTGATTGGAGTATCTTAAAATCAATGTGATCATTGAAGACATGAATGCAGATAAGATTATGCAAAAAGAGGATCTAAGCTGAGAAGAGAAGACGGGGTAATGAGAATGGATTCTTGGCCAACATCAATGCTTGAGGGAAGAAGATAGCATTCAGTGGAGCAGTCTAATAAGGAGAAAGCAAGAAAGGAGAGAATGGTGTTGTGTCTGGAATTGGTGGGTTCTTGGTCTCACTGACTTCAAGAATGAAGCCACGGACCCTGGCAGTGAGCATTACAGTTCTTAAAGATAGTGTGTCCGGAGTTTGTTTCTTCAGACGTTCAGATGTGTCTGGAGTTTCTTCCTTCTGGTGGGTTTGTGGTCTCGCTGTCAGGAGTGAAGCTGCAGACCTTCATGGTGAGTGTTACAGTTCTTAAAAGCAGTCTCTCTGGAGTTGTTTGTTCTTCCCAGTGGATCCGTGGTCTCATTGGCTTCAGGAGTGAAGCTCAGACTTTCGTGGTGATTGTTACAGCTCATAAAGGCATGGTGGACCCAAAGAGTGAGCAGCAGCAAGATTTATTGCAAAGAGCAAAAGAACAAAGTTTCCACAATGTGGAAGGAGACCAGAGCCAGTTGCTGCTAACTGACTTGGGCAACCTGCTTTTGTTCCCTTATCTGACCCCACCCACATCCTGCTGATTGGTTCATTTTACAGAGAGCTGATTGGTCCACTTTACAGAGAGCTGATTGATCCGTTTTGACAGAGTGCTGATTGGTGCATTTTCAGTCCTTGAGCCAGACACAGAGTGCTAGACAGAAAAATTCTCCAAGTCCCCACCAGGTTAGCTAGATACAGAGTACCAATTGGTATA
>NW_012099821.1:250874-314179 GCF_000951045.1 Mandrillus leucophaeus
GGCGCAGCCCGGGTTCCTGCCGGCACCTCTACCTCCACACCTCCCGGCAAGCAGAGGGAGGCAGCTCCGGCCTTAGCCAGCCCAGAGAGGAATCCCACGGTGCTGTGGCGGGCTGAAGGGCTCCTCAAGCGCCGCCAGAGTGGACACCGAGGCCGAGGAGGCGCTGAGAATGAGGGCTGCTAGCATATTGTCACCTCTCAGTGTCACAAAAACCTAGTAAGAAGAACCTTTAGTGTCAAACATCACACAGGGTAAGATGTAGACTGAAAAGAGGTTATTTGACTAGAATCTACAAGGTCTCTGATGATCTTAATGAAAACAATTTCGAAAAATAATGAAGGCAGACAATTAATTATAGTAGATGGAGGAGTGAATTTGGGTTGGGGAAATAGAAAAGATACATGTAGATTATTTTTTTCCAAAAATGCTGGGTATAAAGAGAAGTTCTTTTGATAATTTGTTGTAAAACATTGCCCCTTTCCCTTTTGTGTGTTCCCCACCACTCCCCTGCTGCCCCCATTTTCTCTTCTCGGCTAATACAGTTCTATTTTAACATCTTAACCCACCCAGTCAATGAACAGGGATAATCTAGGCACACTTGGGAATTGTCCCTGTCAGTGTACCAGCGTTTATTAATAGAAGACTTTGATTCAGCGTTATTCTTTGGCCGCTGAAGGTTTGTTTAGTCACCCTTTTTGGGTGCCTTATTCTTATCTAATATTATGTTATTTTAAAAAAAGTTAGCTTTGAGATTTTTGAAAACAAAAACTAGTTGAAAAATGAGTAGATACACTATGAACCGTTAACATACGTATGTTTAGTGACCTCACTAGATAGGTTTAGACTTATTTTAAACATACTCCTTCCCGTAATTAAATCACTAATCCAAGTATATATGAAGACTTAGTTATGCTTATTGTCTCTGAAGGATCCTTTTCTTTATTTTCTGCCATCCAGCTTCGTGTTCAGTACTTTCGTCCTATGCTAGAATTCACCTTCTGCTTATTATTGTGTAAGGGCTGCTATTCTTACTACAAAAAATTTGTTGCCAGTATTTCTGTTGCTATGGCTGCTGAACTGCTGCTTTGTGCTCTAAAAATCATATTAAGCAAGGTTCCATTTATCGTTGGATTAATTATTAGAGTATGTACTCTTAACTACTTTGAAGGCATTTGACGCTGTGCTTTCCCGCTAACTCTGCTCTGATATTTCCACAGGATCAATGTGATATTTTTTCTATGGCTATACTGTCCATCTCTTTCTTGCCTCCTAGCCACTCAGAGAAGCCTGGTCTCTGAGTAAATTGTGGCTATTTACAGAATTTCTAAGGCTTCACTTATTCTATTGCTTCCTCTTAGCTTTTTGTAAAGGGTAGTTATATACCTCTTAAAGGAAAGCTTGTTGGGGAAAAATAGTTTAGTTACATTTAAAACAAAAACCATTTCTAACTTCCATCACATGCATACTTAATTTACCACATGCACACATATGAAGATATATCTACCTTAAATAATCATTAACACATATAAATGATCGCCAGTATAACACATAAGACATTGCAATTTAGCTTTTCTATTCCAATAATATACAGTGGGCCTTATACCAATAAAGATAATTGGTTTTTTAATTGCACAGTGGGTTTCTAGTTAAAGATTAATATTCTAACCCTCTTTCAAATATACTCTAGTCTAAACCCTTGATTTTAACTCTATTATAGGGTTAAGTCTTCTCTGCTTCTGTCAAAAGCCAGGCTAAGGCAAATTCATCAGGGAAAAACAAGGCTGGAAAACAAATGTAAACTTTGTACTCTTTGAACCTCTTTAAACTTTATCCCTGTATTAAATTTGATCGCAAGAAAAGCTCAACATCTGCTCTTTACAAAGTTACAATTTCGTGGTGAAGCCTTTGGCTTTTTTTCTTTTTAATGAAACTGCTTTCAAAGGCAAGATCCATTATGTTGCTCAACACCCTCCGCAGAAAGAGCCTTGCGACAAATACCTCTCAGAACTGAGGATCAGCAAAGAGATGTTTTGATGAATTAAAGTGTTCTTCTACTAGGCTGTGAGTGCTATCCAGCCCATTCTATTTTTGAGTTTACTTGGCTGTTCCAAGCCTACTATGAAGCCTTGACCTCTACTGCTATAGCTTTTCTCAGGCAATGTTACTGTTAGATAAAAAGCAAAGTAGTAGTTTAATCTTTCTATTCTTTGCTAGCAGTTCTTAATCTTATTTTCTCCATTCTATAATTCTTATTTTTTTGGTCACCTGCTTTAAATGAAGAATAAAGAATATTTACCTTTTTAAAGCCTCCCATTTTTAGTTAGAATTTCTCAAACCCTGACCTTTTTCCAAATGTCTGTGGCATCATCTCCCTTTCCTGTCCTGACACTATTCTTGAACACCATTAGAAAAATAGGCTAAAAGAATATTTTATAGAAGTTCCTTCCTAATCTGTGTATATAAAAATCTATGATTAAGATTTTATGTATCAGAAATATTAGTAGACTAAAAGGTAGTTTAGATATATTTAAGCTGATAGCTTGGTTCATTTAAAATAAATTATTCCATATGATGCTAACACACAATTTGGTAATTTTTGTTTGTTTGTTTTTTAAGGCTCTACCTGAGTAATGTGGGTAAGAAAATGCCTAAATCATGTAATCAGTATTTCCAAGTTTATTAAATGATATGATTTATATGGATAGCAATCAGTTGTCTGCTTAAATTTGCCTTATTTCAATTTCTAATTTAGAAAAGCAGTGTTTGTTATTGGTGATTAATAACCAATTTGTTATTGGTGATTAATTTAAAGGATCACAACATTTTTAAGCGAAGTCAAATTTTATGAGTCAGAAAACTAAAAGTTTTTAAAACAGATAAATGTGGATGTCAAATTCCAATTCTTCATAATTAGAATGTGGTCAATGAATGCATTTTTTAACGTTTGAGAAATGCATTAAACCACTGATTTTCTCAATAACTTTTCACTAAAGAAAGGAGTAATATGCCTAAGTGAGTATTTATTATTGCTTTTTTTTTTTTTACAACAGTTCTAACAGCACTTATTCTTCTGCAGTAAACAGAAGGCCTGTAATGTGACTGCCCATCATTGTAAAGATGCTATAATACTCAATACTCTATCTTCCTTTCCATCTAATTTGAAGGATGTCAGCCCGTTCTGGCACTGAAGAAGAATGACAATTAGTTTGCTTTTTGACTATGATTACTATCTTTCTGCTCTTAAAGACTTCTTTATGATTTGCTTACATTTGATCTTTAGAAGGAATTGCAAACTGAATCCAGACACTGGAAGGTGCTCTGAAGAGGGGGAACCAAAGATGGGGACCTGCATAGGACTGAATAGGCCGGCATATGTAGGATTGAATCAAAGGGCAAGAGTGAAAGTGAGAGACAAATTAAGAAAACTCTTACTCAAATTGTCATGTCTGAAGTTCTGGGACCAGTTCACCTTCTAACAGTATTGGATAGGGCTTCTGCATGGCTTGCTTTAAGAGAAGTGACATTATATGAACACAGACAAACTTCAGCATTTGCTGGAAATAAAAAAAATGCCAGACTAGATTTGACATCAATAAAAAACATTAAATTCTTTCCTCACTTGAATCACCCTATTCAGTTCGACTTGTGTATCAAACAAAGACTGTTAATACCTCACTTCCATAGTCACTGAATTCTTTTACTATGATGAATGTTTGCAGTTAAACTCTATTTATATACTTGCTTAATAAGATTATGGAAAATTACTCAATTTTTTAATTGATTTTTTTTTTCAGACTTGAAAAAGTCTAAGCACATTGATTATGGCCAATTGAATGCATTATGCCACATTAGAGGACAACACAGGTAAGCTTTTCATGCATTTCTTTTTCTGTGATTCAAATGAATATGAGTATTTTTGTTTTAGGGATAAAGTATAGTAATAAACCATTGCTGGCTCTCACAGGTACCTGATTTATCACACAGATAAAAACAGTTGAAAACCTGGAGGTTATTTCTTCAGATTGAAGGGGCAGAATATATATGTCATACCTTAAGGAAACAATTTAGTGTGAAACAAACATAACTCATCCCTAGCTGGCCCTTTCTAGGACTTAAAAAGCAGTCATAAGGGGAAAAGCCTTAAGTGGTTGAAAACACACATACTGAGTGAAGTAAGTACCTGAGCAGTGAATAGGGAATGCCTCGTTGAAATATACTGGAACCAGAGAACTAGGAAATATCACTGTTCAAAGCTCAGGATTCCTAAGATGTGTAATACTTGAAGATTTAGTTTTAAAAGACCTATTTCCTTGACAACTCCTTTCTCCAAGTGGGATTTTCGGAATTATAAAACTGGTTATTTCCTTCCATATCCATCAGTGTCCATCCACCCTCTTACCTTCCTTCACTCATCCTTCATGGGACTGCTGAGGAATGCCTTAGGTTTGCAGAGTTTTCTCTCTCTACTTTAAAACATCTCCAAGTCACATCCTTGTACTTTGCAATCCATTTCAAATTATTTTTATATTGTTGTCTGTCTTCTCATTTCTTCTTTCTCAGAGAGAGAGAAGGCATTCAACTTTGATATTGCTTGGATTTCTGTCAAGAGGGATCATTTTCCCCTGTGCATTGCTGCCTCCTCCTCGCTCCCAGTGCCTTTCGACATAGAGTAAAGAATGAAGTCCACACACTCCCGAGACCTATTGCCTGGTGTGAATCCTGTCTCAGCCTCTTACCCTCTGTGTGACTTTATACTGCTTACTACATTTCTCTGCCTTGGTTTTTTCATTTGTAAAATGGAGATAACAATAGTACTCACTTTAAAGGGTTACTGGGATGATTAAATGAGCCTAATATATGTAAATAGTGTCTGGCACGTAGGGTTCCAGAAGTGTTAGTTATTTTTATTATTGTTGTTATTCAGAAAAGCTCATCCAATATTTTAAGTGTCTTGAAAAATGTTACCATCCAAGCTTTGAATCTATCTTATATGTTGGTCCCTTTTCTAATGCATGAGAAGCTAGTCAAGGCTTTTGGAACTAAATGGCCTTTTTGTTTTCATTTTCCTTTTGCTTTCTGGCCCAGACTCATTTCATTTTTCAAAATACTTCTAGATTTTTTTCTCTTGGGGGATCATAATAAGAGAGATTGAATCATCTAGATCTAGTTCTGTCAAAGTATCCCCTCTAAATAAATGTGATCAGCCTTCCTCTTCCTGGATTGAATCATTCCTCTTGGGCAGTGTCCTCTCATGAGACAATTATCTCATTCAGGTCCAGTCTGGCTGTACTGCCTGACTCCCTCTAGTAAGTCTTATGTTTACTGTGTCTTCTGTTAGAAACCCAAATCCTGAAATTGCTGGATGTGTTCTTTTGGAGCACTGGTACACACTAGGGGCCTGAGGGAACAGGTTTTAAGGTATGTGCATATTGGTTTTGCATCATTCTATTAGAAATACAATATATAGTTACAAATACAAAATCAGATATGAAGATGAATATTTACTTGGAATGAGAATAAAATTACAACAAATTAATAAAAGCTTGGAAGTCCGGTCCTTTTTCTCCCTTGACATTTCTTTTTTGTTTGTTTGTTTGTTTGAGACGAAGTCTGGCTCTGTTGCCCAGGCTGGAGTACAGTGGCGCGATCTCGGCTCACTGCAAGCTCCGCCTCCCGGGTTCACGCCATTCTCCTGCCTCAGCCTCCGGAGAAGCTGGGACTACAGGCGCCCACCACCACACCCGGCTAATTTTTTTGTATTTTTAGTAGAAACGGGGTTTCACCGTGTTTGCCAGGGTGGTCTCCATCTCCTGACCTTGTGATCCGCCCACCTCGGCCTCCCAAAGTGTTGGGATTACAGGCGTGAGCCACTGCACCTGGCCGACATTTCTTTAGACAGTTTACCAGAAATACATTCACAGGATTTATTTAAAAACTTCACAATTCAAGTGATTTCAACAAATTGAGAGGAAATTTAGGAAAAATGTATTTCTCCATATTATTAGTTCTTTATGTATTATAGATGAAAAGTGACCAATAAATTACACTTTTCCCCTATAGTAAAAATAGGAAGGCTGAGAATTAAATGATTCAAGGT
Source organism: Mandrillus leucophaeus (assembly GCF_000951045.1). Lineage (NCBI taxonomy): Eukaryota > Metazoa > Chordata > Mammalia > Primates > Cercopithecidae > Mandrillus > Mandrillus leucophaeus. Next base: position 256,972 of record NW_012099821.1, read on the forward strand.
TTTACATTTTTGTACATGAAACTCACAAAAGGCATTAGTTTTGATTCTAAAAAAGTTTCTTCTATTAGAATAAGGGCAATAGGTTGGTATATTATCCTAGGATTTTTTTATTGAAGATAAAATAAAAAATTAATAACAAAGGGAGGATGATGTCACTTCAGATTTTTAAATTTTTGAGTGCAAGATTTTTCATCCTAGTAGACTACAAACTCCATGAAGGCAGATTTGTTTTATTTATTTTAGTGCTTCCAACTCCTTGACATTTGGCATAGAGTTCAATGTTTTGCATTGGATTTTATTCTGATGTTCAATAGAAATAAATATCTTCTGATGATTCAAAAAAATGTACAAGACTTTTCTGTGTTGATTATAAATAAGTTAGGATAGATTCAGACTTACAGTTTTTCTTTTTAGTATTGTCTGGAGAGCGAATTCTTTTTAAATATTACTTTTAATCAAAAAATCTTAATTATATGCATATCTGTGGTAAAATGTTTTTGTATAAGTACACAATGTGAAATAATTAAATCAAGATGATTAACATATCCATCACTTCTCTTACTTTTTTGTGATGAGACATTTGAAATTTGCTCTCCTGGCTATTATATAAACAATATATTATTATTAACTGTAGTCACCTGTTGTGCAATACATCTTAAAAACCTTTTACTGTTGTCTAATTGAATCTTTATACCCTTTCATCAACATCTCCACATTCCTCCCCAGCAACCTAGCTCCTAGTAACCACCATTCTACTCTCTGCTTCCGTGACTTTCATGTTTTCAGATTCCACCTCTATGTGAGATCATATGGTATATGTGTTTCGGTGCCTGCTTTATCTTACTTAGCATAATGTCCTTGATGTTATTCATGCTGTTGCAGAAGAATTTCCTTCTTTTTAAGACTGAACAGTATTCCACTGTGCATAAGTACTACATTTTTTTAAAGCCATTTATTCATTGATGGACGTTTAGGTTGATTTCACATTTTGGCTCTTGTGAAAAGTGCTGCAATAAACATGGGAATGTAGATATCTCTTCAACATATTGATTTCAGTTTCTTTGGCTAGATACCCAGAAGTGAGGTTCCTACATCATATGTAAATTCTATTTTTAGTCTTTCTGAGGAAATGTCATACTGTTTTCCATAATGGCTGAACTAATTTACATTCCCACTAACAGTGTACCTGTATGAGGGTTCCTTTTAGTTCAGGTCCTCATCAGCACTTACCTTTCTTTTTGATAACAGTCATTCTAACAGATATGAGGTAATATCTCACTGTGGCTTTAGTTTTCATTTCCCCATTGATTACTGCTATTGAGCATTTGTTATTTTTTTTCATGAACACATTGGCTATACATATGTCTTCTTTGGCAAAGTATGTGTTCAAAAACTCTGTCCATTTTTAATCATTTTTTTTTTCCTTGCTACTGAGTAGTTTGAGTTCCTTGTATATTTGGATATTAATTCCTTATTAGATATATAGTTTGCAAATATTTTTCCCATTCTGTAGGTTGTTTCTTCACTTCGTTGATTGTTTCCTTGATTGTGCAGAAGCTTTTAGTTTGATGTAATCTCATTTGATTGTTTTTTCTTTTATTGCCTATGCTTTCAGATCATACTCAATAAATCTTTGCTCAGACCAATGTCGTGGAGATTTTCCCCTATGTTTTATCCTAGCAGTTCTATGTTTAAGTTTTAGATCTTTTGTATTTAATCCATTTTGAGTTTATTTTTGTATATGGTGAGAGGTAAGGGTCTAATTTCATTCTCTGCTGTGGATATCTGGTGTTTTAAAGCACCACTTGTTAGAGAGACTGTCCTTTTTCCATTGTGTGTTCTTGGCAATTTTGTCAATAATCAATTTATTATAACTGTGTGTGTTTATTTCTGGGTTTTCTATCCTGTTCAATTGATCAATGTGTCTGTTTTTATGCCAGCACCATACTGTTTTGATTATACTAGCTTTATAATATATTTTGAATTCAGGGAGTGAGATGCCTTTGGCTTTGCTCTTTTTGCTCGAGACTCTTTGGTTGTTTGGGGTCTTTAGTGGTTCCATACAAATTTTAGAATTGTTTTTTCTATTTTTGTGAAGGTGACATTGGAATTGTGATACAGTTTGCCTTGAATCTGTATATCACTTTTGGTAGTATGGACATTTTAACCATATTAATGGTTCTAATCAGTGAACATGGATATCCTTCTATTTGTGTTTTCAATTTCTTTCATTAGTGTTTCAGTATACAGATCTTTAAACTTTTTTGGTTAAATTCACACTAAGTAGTCTATTTTGTTGTTGCTATCGTAAATAGAATTATTTTTCTAGGATTTTTTTGGGTGGTTTGTATATAGAAGCATGACTAACTTTTGTACATTGATTTTGTATATCCTGCAACTTTACTATATTTATTTATTCTAATAGCTTTTGGTGGAGTCTCTAGGCTTTCATACTTATCAGATTCATCTTGTCTGCAACTAGAGACAGTTTCCCTGCTTCCTTCCCCATTGGGCTGAATTTTTTTTTTTTCTTTCCTTTGCCTAATTGCTCTGGCTACGACTTTCGATACTATGTTGAAAAGAAGTAGTGAAAGTGGGCTTACTTGTCTTGTTCTTGATCTTAGATGAAAAAATTTCAACTTTTCACCTTTGAGTATAGTGTTAGCTGTTGGTTTATCATATATGGCCTTTATTATGTTTATGTACATTCCTTCTGTTGAGAGTTTTTATTATAAAAAAGGTCAAATGCTTACAAAAACTATAACCCATGAATACTTGAATACTTATAAAAATTATCACCCATGAACAGCTTTTAGTCCAAAGTTCATTTATAAATTTACTGTCAAGCATTCAGAATTCTCCAAAGACACAATATTATAGAATCACAGAATTGTAGAACAGGAAGTCAACTCAATCCTCTAGTGGAAACTCTTTAACCTAAATATGATTGTTAATCATTGTTCTTTAAAACAAAAAAGCTAACTAACAAAGTCATAGAGTACCCAATTTTCCTTAATTGGCTCAAAATATATCGAAATGTTATGCTTTTATAATAAAGAGGAAAATAACATTTTAAAATTTATAGTAATTAATGAAAAATTTAAAAATTGAGTAATTGTTTCTTTCTCACTGTTTCAGTACCTTTAATTAGAAAAGTATTAAGAGTTTGATACCGATAATTATGATAATTTTAAGGAGGTTCCTGGAAAACCATAAGGCCTTTAGAGTATATTCATTATTAATTTTTGTTTCAAAATATCTTACTTTCCTCTTTCTTCTCTTTTTTCACTCACAGGATGTTGGTGAGAACCTTTCTTTTTCTTAATGAGAATGTTTTGATAATTCTGTTGGCTTTCCAGACATAATTAGACATGTATTTTTGTCTTAAAAAATAAAGAAATGAAGAAATAGAGGACTTTTATTTTTATGGATATAAAGTTTGAAAGAGAAAGGAAAGGTAGGAGAGCTTTAAAAAGATGGTTTATGTACACATAAAAGAAATGATCTGAGCTTTGAGCCATTAAATATTGCTTTGTCTGGAATGAAGCCATTTTTTATTTTGAGGTTTCCTCTGATGACCACTAGCTGGCACTGTCAATCCAGAACAGTCCTGTCTTTTGGGATGGCTGAAAATGTGGGCAGAGATTGGTGGGATCTTACATTTATTCAATAGGTTGTTAACATTTATTCAATAGGTTGTTAATTCAAGGCATGCCTATTAATCATATTTTACCTAACGTGTACACTCTTATAGCCAATTGTTTAGGCAAGGTTTTCTACCTCGGGAGGTACCTTCACTAGGGGGCATTTGAAATGTACAGATATTTATAGTTATTACCATGACTCAAAGGAAGTAGGGATTTTAAACCTTTAGTAATGTACAGTAAAATCTTGCACATTGTCCCAACCAAAATGTCAGTAGTTCTCCTTCTGCCATCCTCCCTTCTTCTTAAGGAACACTGGTTTAGATGATATTATCTTAAACTTTCTCAAATTAGAGGAGCTGCTATAGATAATTGCTAAGATTTCATTAACCTTCAGATTTCCCTAGATCTTGATTTCAGAAACAAACTCATTCTTTCCTGGAAACTCACTTTCTTTCTCTATTTCTATACATATCACTACAGTTAGACTGTAAACTCCTGGGGAAAAAAAGCAACACTATTTGTTTGGTGCACCTGAGAATTTTTATTGCTTATTTCAGTGCATGATACATAGGTGACATTCAAAAAATACTTGTGGAAGGCCTGCATTTACCCAGTAATTAAAGCATGAAAATCTTGCAGGCATGTTTTGTTACCTTTTCTCTTTATTTCTCCATGTGTAATAATTAGATTCTACTGCTCCATTGTATCTCTACTGTTTATCACTCATTTTTTAATCTACTACTCCACTCTAGCTTTTATTACCTGAATCCAGGACTACCAAACTTCTAAGTGGAATTACATTCTCAAATCTCTTCTCATCTTAATTCTACATTTTGTACTAGAACAAGTTAAATCTATTTTATTCACATGTTTTAATAGATTAATTTTTGAATACTTTTGGCTTTATAAAAAATTTGAGTAGAAAGTATAACTTCCACATATACCTTGACCCCTCCTTCCTAGTTTCCCATATTATCAATATCTTGCAGAAGCATGGTAAGTGTGTTGCAATTTTTAGCCAGTGTTGATATATTACTATTAACTAAAACCCATTTACATTAGGGATTACTGCTTGTGTTGAACATTGTAGGGCTTTTGACAAGTATATAATGACGTGGGTCAACCATTCCATGTAATGATGTATGTTCAACATTACAGAATAGTTTTACTACTCTAAAAATCTTCTGCTCCATTCCTTCTCCCTCCCTTCTCCCTAGCCTCAACCCCTGACAACCACTGATTTTTTCCTATGTCTCCATAATTTTGCCTTTTTTAGAATGTCATATAGTTGGAATAATACTGTATATATTATTTTCAGATTGCCTTCTGTCTTAGTCTGTTTTCTGTTGCTGTAAAACAATATCAGAGATTGGATAATTTATAAAGAAAATAAATTTATTTCTCACACCTCTGGGGGCTGGGAAGTCAAAGGGCATGAGACTGGCATCTGTCAAGGGTCATCTTATGGTATAAGGGTGGAAAGCGAAAGCAAGCTTTTGAAAGATAGAGAAGATAGAGAAAGACACCAAGGACTAGACTTGCTTTGTATCAACTCTCATGATAATTAACCTGCTAATGTGTTAATGGCATTAATTCATGAGTCGTACCCTCATGACTCAATCACCTTTATTAAGCCCCACCTTACAACACTGTGGCACTGGGGATTAAGTTTCAAAAGCATGAATTTTGGGTGGCACATTTAAACCACAGCAGCTTCCTTCACTAAACAATATGTATTTAAGTTTTTTTCTCTGTGTGTGTGTGCGTGTGTGTATTTGGCTTGATAGCTCATTCCTTTTAATGCTGAATAATATTTATTGTATGGATATACTAATCTACATATATTTGTGTTTCATGCTTAATTTTTATTTCATGAATTTATTGTATGGATCTACATATATATTGTGTGTGTGTGTGTGTGTATGTATGTGTATTTGGCTTGATAGCTCATTCCTTTTATTGCTGAATAGTATTTATTGTATGGATATACCACGAGTATACCACATATTGTATTCAAATACAATATGATATATCTTTTATATACAAAGACCACACACAAACATAAATCTATAAATTAAATATCTACTGGTTCACTGAAACGTATATAAAGACACAAAAAAGGCTAAAATAATATTCACTGATTTAATATGGGTTTTCTCTGAGGGTGATGAAAAAATTCAGTGTTAAGCGATGGTCAGAATAGTGGTCAAAATAAAATTCAAAGTAACTTATGTTGTTTTCAATTTTACAAGAGATTTTTCTGTTGCATGTGTACTCTTTGAATTACTAATTTAAAAAGAAATGAGTACACAAATTCAAGATTTACTATAAAGCTACAGCAATCAAGACTATGTGGTATTAGCAAAATAGACAAATGGATCAATTAAACAGAATACAGAGGTTATGAATAGACCCACACAAATATGTCAACTGATCTTTAACAGAGGAGCAAGCCAATTCAATAGAGAAAGTATGGATTTTCAATAAATGATACCAAAACAACTGGATATCCATATCCAAAAACAAAAAATTATGTGTCTAGACAGAGACCTTACATTATTCACAAAATTAACTAAAAATGGATCATAGACCTAAATTTAAAATGCAAAAGTATAAAACCATATAAGATAACAAAGGAAAAAATCTAGGTAACGTTGGGTTTGGTGATGACTTCTTAGGTAATACACCAAAAGCATGACTGATGAAAAATAAAATGATTAAGCTGAACTTCCTTAAAATTCAAATCTTCTCCTCTGCTGAAGACACTGTTAGAAGAATAAAAAGGCAATGCAATTTACTTATGTAACAAACCTGCACGTGTACCCCTGAACCTAAAATAAAAGTGAAAAATAAAAATAAAAAATCTGGTTTATATACCCAATGGAATACTATTCAGCCCTAAGGAAGAATGAGATCTTGCCATTTGCCACAACATAGATGAACCCAGAGGCCCTTACGTTAAGTTAAATAAGCCAGACACAGAAAGTAAAATACTTCTTGATCTCACTTATATGTGAAATTAAAAAAAAAATTGCAAATACAGAGATAGAGAACAGTGGTTACTAGGGGCAAGGGTGAAGGGAGGAAATGGGGAGATGTAGATCAGAGGACACAAAGTAGAATATATGTAGGATGAACAAGTGAAGAGATCTAATACACAATATGAGGACTATAGGCAATAACATTGCACTGTATTTGGGATTCAAACTAAATGAGTAGATTTGAGCTGTTCTTGCCACACACAATAAAAATGGGTAACTATATGAAATGATGGATATGTTAATTTGCTTCCCTATAGAAATCTTTTTATTTTCTGTATGTATTCTATAACATCATATTGTACACTTAAATTATACAGTAAAAATAAAATTTAAAGATACTAAAAATATATGTAATGTTCAATTTGAGATTTTCCACTTAATTCTTCAAGTTTGATTGGCTATTCCTGATAGTCTCTTGTTATTAATCATCATTGTGATTCCCTCCTTTATTTTCATAAAGATCTTATATATAACTCTTTTATATTTTATATCTAACATAGGGTAATTTATAGGCTTAGGGATATAAATCTGATGTTGTTGCTGCTGGCTTGCACTTATGGCAGCTTATTTTTCCAGGTGATCTTTCTGTGAAAGATTTGCTTATTAGCATGTAGTAGTAACATGTGGCCTAAATTATGAAAAATTCTTCAACAGAAAATTTATGTCTATCTCTTCCTAGACTCAGTGTGCACCATCAAGCTAAGCTACTCCATTCTCCTTCAAGAGTCCTTCCACAAAGATGGCTGGGCTCCCCTCCTTGTTCCTCGGTCATGGCTCAATTCCTCCCACCCATGCTCCTTCGTATCAATGACTGCCTTTAGAACACCGTACCCCTCCTCTCTGCCCATTGCTCACATCTCAAGTATCCACTCACTTTCCCCCTTCTTTTCTTGCAATGTGGTGGGCCTTGGAGACCTAGGTCACCTTTCATAAGACCAGCAATGCACCAGAAATTTGTTATGCAGGATATGTGCAACAACAGAGCTCTTTAGAGAATCAAGACTGCCATGCTGCAAAAAGCTTGAAGATTTTTTTTCTTTTTTTGCATTTTGGCATGTGTGCATATAAGGTATGTTCTAAGGTGTGTTAGAAGGTGTGTTCTTCTAAGGTATAAGATAGGTTCTACCCTACCAGTATATGAGTGCCAGATATTTCCTTTTTAATAGTTCTGTTCTAATGATCAACGTTTTTCCTGAGTCTGTGTCTAGGTACTTTTTAACAAATCTTTCTCATAACTAGATTTTTCTAGTCTTAATAGCGTTTAACATGACAGGCACTGCATTTATATGTACTGCTACAGGAAGATTTGATGGTGACTCACATTCTTGTCCTTTTTTTCCATTAAAAGTGAGGCTTCTAGCCCTGTGATTTTAATAAAAATTTAAAAACTGTCTGATACCTAAATGCTGTATGTTCTGTACCTGGATTTACATTAACAGTTAACATTTTTACATGCCTAATATTCTATAAACACTGGGTCTGAAGTTTTACTTTTATTATTTCTAGCTACTATAACAATCCTAAAGATAGGAAGTCCCTTTCTAAAGATAAAAAAATAAATGAAAGGTTTAAATACTTCATATAAGGTTACAGGACTTCAGGTTTATGTGCAAATCATATATTGATTCTCAAAATAGGGAGAACTTTAGTTAGTTATTTCAGGGGAAGTAAATTTTTATGACTGATCAATATCTCTCTAAGAGGTTTACATTCAATCTTGCAGTTAATTTTGTCAAACAGATCTTTAAATTTTCCTTCAGTACTTTATGAAAATGAAAAGTTTGAGATTAATGTTAATGTTTAATTGCAATAGCAGGTGGAACTTCTTTGAAAAAATATAATTTTGAAGGCATAAAGTCATTGGCTAATGAGCTTTGTCCATGAATAAGGCTAGAAACTCACATTTCCAAAAAAATTTTAAATAAGAACAGAAGACACTGAACAGTGTGAAACTTTGTAGTGGCCTAATGTTAAATACACTGACATTTATAAAGAATATTTATTTTTCAACTCATATTGTAATAAAAGAATGGCATGCATTATAAAAATGTGTTTATATATGCAATATACATATTATATATAAAATATAGAATCAGCTTAATTCTTATCAAATGTACCTGCCTCTTTTATCAGGATATCACTTATATTTCTTTTAATTTTCATCAAATACGTGTGTAGGTGCTATGATATTTGTAAGACAAATTCAAGAGGAAACAATCTATAAGTGATTCAATATATTCAACTTTTAAGACTTGCCTTAGTTAACTTAAAATGAAAAATGTGAATTGCCTTAGGGCAAACACATAAATACAATTAATCAATAAGCATCTTATTAAAAGCTTATTGTGTTTTCAGACATGTGAGCAAAACTGAATGAGATGCAGAAGAAATATTGCATTAGGGTATTTCTGGCTGCTATAGATAAACACTAAATCTAGTAGCTTTACACAATATAATTTTATTTCTTTCCCACATAATGCTATAAAGGGGTGCTTTTCATTGACAGTTTGTTCTTTTAGTTTAGCAACTCAGGCCTCTACCAAACATTTGCTCTTCAGTCTTATTGTGTGGCTTCCAAGGCCACCTTGTTCCTCTGCATCAAGCTGGAAGGGAAAAGGACCTTGAGAATCTTCTGTGGAAGAATCTTTTTTGGCGCATCCTTCTGCCTTCTCTTTTATATTCCACTGGGTAGAACTCAGCCATGAGAACACCAAGTAGATTAGCCTAGAACAGGGGAAGGGTGATCACTTAAAGCCCTCGGTAGTATTCCCTGACAGTATGACGTGTTCCTTCCTTCCTTCTCTACTAGATTGTGCCTATGATGAGAAATGGAAGACCCTTAATCTTAGAGCAAGACGATTGGAATGTGTTCACTTATTTTGCTACTTTATATAAGCATAGGCAGGTAATTTAAACTTTACATGCATCATTTCCTTATCTGTAAAATGACAAACACATTTCTAAATAATAATACATCCAAATCTAATACAGTCAGTGATTTTATATCTACTTTAAAGGCTTCTGTATGCTCCTTCAAACTTTATCTTCTTTTTGGGCACAGGGCTAGACTACATTTACCAACCTCCCTTGTAGTTAGGGAGACTGCATTTATCTTCAAATATAGTCACACTGGGTGTTAGAGCTTTAACATATGCCTTTTTGGGAGGGGGGAACCATACAATCCATAGCAGTTATTAACATTTAAAAATAAGACATTTTTACATGAGAGTACAGATTTCTGACTTCTGTAGAAAACTACAGGATCTGAACACATTGAACTTCTATTAATACATGATAAAAATGGTCTTAAGGGCAAGGTCACAGGTCCCTCCATGTGGACATGGTCTTTTCAGCTTACCACAGTTCCCACTTTATGATACTTGCTTGGATACGATAAGCATTTAATTTTGTAATCCCTGTATATAGAGAATCCTGAGAGTGCTCTAGAGTTCTGCTGTGTAAACCTATATATTTTGAATGTATTTCCCTTTCATCTGCTTGAAGAAGTTGGAGTTATTTTCTTACAGATGAGTTCATTGCAGGTAAGCTTCAGTGAAGTGGCAACTTCTTTGTCCATGGGTGGTATTTACTCATAGCCTGGTAAATCACGAAAAACATCTTCAGGACAGAATTGAAGGGTCAGATAGGCATTTAGGTCCATGATCTACTCTCCAACTCTACCATAATTCTAAACATTTCTTTGTCTCTGGCATGCTAATTATTTTATGTTTCCCCTCAACTACTTCTATATTCCATATTTAGATACATTTATTTACAGATTTCACATGGTTTTAGACAATAATACTTTTCTGCTGAACACACAGACATATATTGTTGTTTCAACAAGAGATTCAGAAGTAGGAATATGTTCTACATTACATTTTTGGAACATAGAATATACATTATAGCATTACAGGTCATTTAGCGGCTCAATCTGAAAATCATGTCATCTCCAGCTCTAGCATTTGACTCTTCCATTTCAACCTTCCACGTATTTCACTTTTTGGACATACTGCTTTTGGAGACCCAGATCCTAGACACTGAATCCATGTACATTACCAACCACATCTTGGAAATTCTCAAGAATTAGGTGAAGGAGGCAGCTAACTAAGGTTATATACATAAAGTATGTAAGTATAACTAAGGTTATACACATACAAAATGACTTGGGTAAAAGTCTTAGTATTTGGGAATAAATTTTTTAGCCACTCCAAAGATGATCTAACCATATCACAGATTGGAATAGGATTCCAAGTTTTGTAGTATAGGCTGCATATGTCTACACTTTTGTACTCTTTGAACCTCAGCATCTTTTCGGGAACAAAATGGATAGGAGTATCTAGTTAATACAGTCAAATGAGATACATATACATTACTTAGAAGAGTGCCTGGCACATAGCAAGAACTAATATGTTTTATTAATTGAGGGGTAGAATATCCCAGCAGTTAAAATAATGGGTTTTGGAGTCAGTTTAGTTTTCATTTGTACCCTGTATCCTCCACTTCTTAGTTATATGAATTAGGCAAACTATTAAAGTTGCAGTTTCTTTTTGCGCAGAAGGGTCAATAAAGTAACTCAAATAAAACATATTGTCAGGTTATATAAATGTGCAATAATACAAAACAATATAAAAGATCTTAGTACAATGATTCAAATATAACAAGTATCCAGTGAAAAACAGGTAGATGTGTGAAATACATGGTTGTAGAATGTGAGTTCCAAACAAAAAAAATTTTTTTTCTGGGAAGCCTCCAATAAATCAGTGGTCAGATTTTAAAAAGATTTGATGCTTGGTGAATGTATCTCTACACTGTGAGAAAATGAATAAAAATGCCTAATATAGAAAATCACATCATATTGTGTTATTTGAATCAATTAAGTTACATTAAATAAGATTTTTAAATATGTAGAATTTGTCTTGTGTAAAGCATCAATATGGTGTTTTAGGAACATTATCCAAGAGAAGAAAAAGCTGTTATAAATATTTTAGAATGTGTTGTTATTATTTACAATAAAAATGAAAAAGACTTTTTAAAAAAGCCTTCTCTTGAGGATTTTTGTGTTCATTGTCATGTGGCAACTATTGGCTAAGATGTTTGTCAGTGTTAAATTTGAAGTACGATAATTTTTTATACTTATTGAAATAAGCCCTCAAGATGAATGTTTAGCATTTTTTAAAAAATTGACAAACTTTTCATGGTGTTGTCAATGTAAAATTGAATGTGGTGGATTTTCCAGAAACAAATATCATTACCTAACATTTAATGACAATTTGCTATTCTCTGGATCTTGCTTATTGGCATTTTTGCTATTTGCCATAGATCAAGCTGTAGCTGCATATGAGAGTCATCCTGAGGAATATATTTAAAAAAGAGAAACCCACCCAGGGCTCTACTGTTGGAGTTTATGATTATCAATAAATGGATCAGAAATTTTTACTTACAAAAAGCATCTTAGGTAATTTCAGTGATCTGAATTTGGAAAATGCTGATCTTTTGTTGTAACACATCTTTACTTTAGACCTAAAAAATACTGCATGAGATTTTAATACAAGATGGCAAAGATTCAGATAAATATTCTCTCTCGTAATGTAGATGTAAACTATTTTAAATAATTTTAGGGGGATTTTAATTCTGTAGTACATTATATAAAACTTTAATCAATTATAGAAATATGAGTTTTAAAAAGACAACTTCAAAAATTAAATTTGTGACATTGATATTATCATATATTATCATACATTTTGTATTTCTTAAAATGTTTCTCACTGAGATTTGGATATTTTTAAAGCACAAAATATTGATATTTTATATTTTTGTTAGTTACTTCTTAGACTAAATATTCAGTATAGAATTGATACGTATATATTGAGTTAAAAATCTTTCTCTTGGAAGCTGTTATCCTATGACACTTACAATTTAATTTCTGTCTTCTTTTTAAGCCGGAGTATAAGCAATACCTTATCACCTCACAATACATTTATGAAGCAATATCCTAAAGTATTCCTGCACCGAAAAACCAGACTTCCTAAACTTTTCAAACAGAAGGAACAAAGGTAATGATACCTTCTTTTGAAAGCAAGGTTGATGAGTGTGTATGAGTGTGCTTGTGCTCACATAAGTGGAACTCAATACTGAAAATATTTGACCAGTTTCCAGCCCTCTACACTAGGGAGCAGCCAAGGAAACAGAAATTAGTTTGTAAGGGTAAACTCAGTTTTTGTTCAGCAAAAATATGTGTTCACTGCTAAGGATCATATTTATTTAAACTTTTTGTCAAAGAATTGTTACCTTTTACTAATGAATAGCAGTTTTTATGAAAGGGATTAAAATATTCTACAAAGTTTCATGAGAAACTTCCCAATGGAAAGGATTAGAGTGTTTGTGGGTGGAGGATATTTGGAGGTGTGTCGTGTATCAAGGTATAAATGACAAACTCGTGGGGCACTAAAAGGCATTTGTGAAGCCTTTTTTACTTGGCTCCTGCTTCTAGGTGGACCTGTATTGAGATGTGCTTTATGTATTTTTAAAGTCAAAGAATGAGATTACTTAAGGGTGTTGCAGAAGGTGTAACTGTCCTCTCAGTAAAGGATGAAGATGGATTTCCAGATCACATTGTGATGCAGCTCCTCTCAAATTGTCCCTGGGACCAGTGGAACTGTAAGGTTCTTATATCAGTGCAGTACCTAGAAAGGCATTCTCACTTCTCTTTGTTGTTCCTTAAGTATCTTACAGTGGATATGGAAACCTCCTACCCCATACTATTCAAGTAGAGTTGACCTCTTCACATCCTTGGCTACCCCACTGCCGTACTCCCTAATAACTTGTATTGCCATATCTGTAAGACTGTATTTTGCTTGTGTGTTTACTAGTCAGTATTTTTATTTCTGATATTTAACAGAGGGACTGACCCATAATTGTGAGTAGTAGATGTGTGTTGCCCCATGGGCAAACTGCTTACTGGCTGTGTAAGGGAGTTGATCAAGAATATGTTTTCATTTATTTATATCAACAATACAAATGTAAAAATTCAAACAAAATTATTGTAACAAATATGTTTCCAGGGGTTGGAAGATATCAGCATGAGAGACATAGATCTATTTCATTATCCCATACCTTTCTTTTCTTTATAGCCGTAGGGCAGTATTATGTGAAACATATCATATTAGTTGACTGGGAAAAATCTCTGGGAGATGGAGTTGCTCTGCCTTTTCAAGAACAATTCTGTTAAATTAATAAAATCTTATAAAAACAGAAATTCAAATATAACTTTTTCCAACACTGTATCTGTCATGTAGATCAAACTACATCCCTAGATAGTAAGGCTTCCTGGAATGATCATACAATGCTTATACTGTGATTTATCAAATTAACATCACTCTAGAAATATCTAATAAAAATATTTTGTACTTTTTGATTCCAAGTATACTCAATTTCTATTCTAATCTTGTTGATTAGAAAGAGACCTGTAAATGTAGCTCTGTCTATAGAATAAGGGACCAAGAGCCTTTATAGATAGCTGATATGTTCATCTTGCCCCCATATTTATTCATTAATCTACCAGCAGTGGTCTGCTTCTTTAGTTAAAACATTAAACTTTGAGAGGACTATAGGGAGGCACCCAGTGGCTGTCAACATACTTGGAAATGAAATACCATCTTTATATTTTTAAGAAAAGAGACAGACCCCAAATGTGTTTTAACAGTAAAACTGTGGTTTAAATGTGAAAATAAAGAGTGGACTGCCAAATACACAAGAACTAGGAAGATACAGTATACTAATTAAGATTTGTTTAAGTGTCTGAAAAGCCAATAAAATTAGCTTAAGAATCAAGGGGAATTTTAAGAATCACGCTTTAGAAATGTTTTGCTGTAGAGCTAACTTCACCATTAAATGATGACATTGGGACTCAGTTTTCTCTGTATCTCTGCCTCCTCTTTGCTGGGTTGGTTTCATCTTCACATATCATGTAATAGGTCTGGGAAGATCACATTGATTTATTTTATTATTCAGGTGAGAACAGAGGTGTTCTGAAACAGGCCCAGCAGGAGATTCATTGAAACCTCTAATTAAATTATATCATATCCCTGGATTGTCACTGTGCTGAATTTGCCAATCTTGAATTGCATGTCCACCTGAAGAGTGGGGAATATTGTTGACACTATATGAAGCACATGGGATAAGATTAGAAGAGAGAAAGTGGAGGCTCAGAAGAAAATTAGGGGCTGGGCATGGTGGCTCACACTTGTAATCCCAGCACTTTGGTAGGCCAAGGCAGGCAGATCACCTGAGGTTGGGAGTTCGAGACCATCCTGGCCAACATGGTCAAACCCTGCCTCTACTAAAATACAAAAAATTAGCCAGGCATAGTGGTGCATACCTGTAATCCCAGTTACTTGGGAGGCTGAAGCAGGGGAATCGCTTGAACCTGGGAGGAGGAGGTTGCAGTGAGCCAAGATCGTACCACCGCACTCCAGCCTGGAGACAGAGCATGACTCTATTAAAAAAACAAACAAAAAACCCCAAAAAACAAAACAAAATGAAACAAAACCACAACTTAAATTGAATTAAATAGAATCTCCTAAAATATATTAAGAAAATTGTGAATTTTCTTCTTAGCTTAGTATACATGGGTCCCTCATTCAATGTGATATATCTATAGATACCCTGATGATGGAAACTGAGCTTAGGTAAATCCAAGAATCTTTTAAAGGAGTAAAACTGATGAGGAAACTTGCAAGTTAGCAGACACTAAATACCTACACTGTTAACATTTACACTATTACAATTATTCATCAACAATATTTACCTATTATCATTGTCATATTTAACACTATAATTCATTTAACACAAATATTATGTGATAGCTACAATAGCAAATAAGGTACCTGCCTGGCTGTGGGTAGCTGGTGATGCCAGGTCATTTAGTAAATATTGAAGGAAGATAGCTGTCTTCAAGGAGATTAGGAGAAATGCTACATAGAAACGTTAAGTCCGTATGGAGCAAGGCACACAAATGAAAATAAGCAGAAGACCTGGCTGAGACATTGAGAAACAATTCTATTTGAACAAAACTTGAAGAATAGGATAAGAAGAGGAAGTACTGCTATTTTATTCATGGATTGATAAGAAGGTAAATTTTTGGCATATTCACATATGTAGGAAATCAAATAGAGAGGAAGCTGTGTTGTTTTAAAAAGAACACTCAGTTTTGACCCAAAAGACTTGGTTTTGTGTGTTTGTTTCGCTCAATAGCAGAAACATGACTTTTAAGAAAGAAGTCTGTTAACTCACACTCAGTTTTCACTCAGAAAAGGAGGACAGACAATATTGATCCCCTACTTCAGAGTTATGCATTGAAAACACTTTTAAATTGTACTCGTTTTCATTATTATCATGCACTATTGATGGCAGTGATGTTTTATGTACATTATACCATCTGTCAAGAAATCGACCATTTTTCAAATAGATTAAACAACAGCAACAAAAAGATGGAAACTTCACCTTATATAAAGTACCAGTATGTTTAAAGGGGGCTGTGAAATGAAATGATTTCCAAATTCCAATGGCTAGATGAAATGAACAATGTTGTGATTATCATCCTAAGAATTCTATTTTTTTTTTTTTTTTGAGAGGGAGTCTTGCGCTGTTGCCCAGGCAGGAGTGCAGTGGCCGGATCTCGGCTCACTGCAACCTCTGCCTCCTAGGTTCAAGTAATTCTCCAGCCTCAGCCTCCCAGGACTACAGGCTCCCACCACCAGCTCCCACCACCATGCCCAGCTAATTTGTATTTTTAGTATGAGACGAGATTTCACCATGCTGGCCAGGACCATCTGGATCTCCTTGACCTTGTGATCCGCCCACCTTGGCCTCTCAAAGTGCTGGGATTACAGGCATGAGCCACCGCACAGGGCCAATAATTCTTTTTGATGATACTGTACAATAATTGACTTACCTGTTCCCAATAAATATAATGGTCATCTTTTTTAAACAATAACAACAACAAAATGTGATTGCCATTTTGAGCCATCTTTACTCATTACAGAAAGATGGAGCATAATCTCAGATTTACATCTATATCTTATATTTAGAATACATAATTATAAATGTACTAATTTAAAAAAAATGCTAGGGAGTCCTTTTGCTTTCAACCTATTCTATGCTTATTTTAGAACTTTCTTTTTCACAAAAATTATAACTTTACTGTTTTGATATTTTCATTTACTTTTTAATGACAGTCTTGGAAGTATTGTAAAGCTAGATGGTTTCCTGAGAACAGTGCCGTTAAAGTGAATTTGGTAAATAGTTTACATTTTTTAAATGTAATTGTAACTTTCTACACTTGAAAAATTCCTAAATAAATATTGCAGTGATTTTTACCCAGAATATGTAAACTACAGCTCAATCTGTTTGCCTTTGAACATTTACTCAAATTTATACTCTCCAAACTTTATTCTCAGTACTATGATGAGAAATATTTTTAAAATCTGAGAACCCTGGCTTAAGATAGAAAGTCATGATGTTTGTGATTTAAATACATAGAAGAGAAACATTCTGGCATCAAGAAATCTTCTGATTTTGTGTTAAATTGGACAGTATAACCACCCTTTTCTATATTGACATTCAACTCTTTCTTTTATTAATTAATCCAATTATTTACCAAGTAGCTATTATATAGCAGGCACTGTGCTAGTGTAGAGTAAGATGAATATGGTCCTTGCTCCTCTAGAGTTTATGAGTCAGATCTTCTCAAGGGAGATAGCCTTAAGCAATAATCCTGCTAATAATTATTTAAGCACAATTTATCTTCATGAATTCATCTTTCAGTTTTTAGATTAGATCATGAATTAGTCCAGCCTTTTAATTGTAATAGAAATTGGACTCAAAGGAACATTTTAAAAAGTTGCCTATTGATTCACCTAACCTACTGGAGGATGGGAAAAGCCAGCCTTAGAGAAAAGGGTTACAAGATCTGGAGTACTTGTCAAACCTCTACTTCTCATCCCTGCTCATATTTGTAGATTATCCCAATTCTCTCTTGGTGATTGTGACCTTTCTCCGTGTGGCGGGGAACATCGTTACCAGGAGCTTTGAACTTGTAACACCTCTAACACTGGAGAGAAAAAGGAATTTTTTTCAGCCAGAATAATCCTGAAAAAGGATTGAGATTGGCTGCCCAGTGGCATAGAACCTGTTAGCAAAAGAAATGGGGGAGGGGGAGCATCCTGCACAAAGAAGATAGCCACTGTAAACAATGAATGCTTTCCTAGGTGTAAGATACATTAATACATAAAGTCACAGTGATTTAAAAAATTGCTACATTGTTTACTTCAATAAATTTAATATCTACCCTTTAAGCAATAAGAAAAGACATAGATTTTTAATCAATGTGTGTTTAGGTCAGTTTATGTCAGGAGTGAAAAAGAAATGAAGTGGTCTCATTGTCTGGGGTAATACCCAAGGTTTGTTGTTCCACGGCCACGGAAAACTAGGACGTGGACACAAGAGAGTGAGATTAAGAGCAGAGGTTTAACAGACAAAAGAAAGGGAAAAGTTCTCTCCTGCAGAGAGAAGGGGTCTCAAGTGGGTCTTCTGGTCCCCAGTAATGTGCAGGGGGTTTTATAGATGAGCTTGAGGAGGTGGTGTTTGATATACATAGGCCACAAAAAATTGGTCAGACCAGGTATGCCATTTGCATAGCGTAAAGAACTGGTTAGGATTAGGTGTGTTGTTTGCATAGCCCGCGACGAATCTGGCTACCTCACCCTAATCTTTTATTATGCAGAAGGGTTCTCTACCTCACCATGTTGCCTGCTTTTCTACTGTACATGTGGTGACAAAGAAAAGGGAAGATGGAGCCTCCATGTTGAACATACCTGGTTTCCAGGTAGCCCTTTTCTATTGGCACAGCTGTTGGCATTCACCTTGCAAGCTTTTAGCTTGCTTATCTATGTTTGCAGCTGGATTTTTCAGGCTGCTCTTTGTTAGAAAAGAAATTATTTGGGGGCCGCTTTTTGTTAAAAGGAAGCCTTGCCGAGGACTCCTTCACCCTCACTATCTGCCTAAATAATTTATTTTCAGCTCCTATATCAAAAGTTTAAGGAAACGTTTGTAATTGAGTAAACAAATAATAAGCATCCAAAGCATTATGGAAACCTTTGTTAAAAATATATTTATTCAAAATGTGACTTTTTATTAATACATAATAGATGTATGCATTTTTGGACATGTGATATTTTGATAAATTTATATTATATATAATAATCAAATCATGATAGTTGAAATATTTATTATCTTAAACATTGATCTATGCTGGGAACGTTTGAATTATTCTCTACTAGCTATTTTGAAATATACAATAGATTATTGTTTACTGTAGTCACAAAGAAAGAAGTGACATTATCCTTGTTCATAAATGACATGAGCTTATATTTAGAAAACCTTAAAGATTCCACCAGAAACTGTTAGAAATGATAAAAAAAATTCAGTAAAATTGCAGGATACAAGAGCAACATAAAAATCAGTAGCATTTATATATGCCAACAGCAAACAATCTGAAAAAGAAATCAAGAAAGCAATCCCATTTACAATAGACACAAAAATTGTAAAATACCTAGGAAAAAAATTTAACCAAAGAACTTAAAGGTCTCTATAAGGAAAACTATAAATTTTAATGCTGATGAAAAAAATTAAAGAGGACACAAAAAAGTAAGAAGATATTCCATGCCCCAGACTGGAAGAATAATATTATTAAAATGTCAATATTACACAAAATGTGACATTTTTACGGGGGTGGAAATTGAAGTATTTACAAAGAAGGCTGCTTGCTTGTTATAATTTTGTTTGACTTTTATAAAAATGTTACCAGATTTTGACCATTTTAGTTCCAGAAGGGGTTAGTCAGCACTAAAATATCAAAACAATTTTTAAAAATTCTGATTAACAATTATAGTATTTGTATTAGATTGGTAGATATTAGGCAAAATGTTTGTCAATGAGGGGTACATTTTTCTAGAAGGTGTAAACCAGAAATAGTGTGGCAGAAGCTAAGGGGAAACCAATGATGTATTTGAATTATTAGCTATAATACTTTTTCCAATATGCAGTCATGCACTGCATGCATTTCAGTCAACAATGGATCACATATACCATGGTGGTCCCATAAAATTAAAATGGGACTGAAAAATTACCTATCACTCAGGGACTTCATAGCTGCCTGTAATGTCATACTTTAACATATTACTTATGTTTTTATGATGATGTTGATGTAAACATATCTATTGTGCTGCCAGTTATATAAAAACATAGCACATACAATTATGTATAGTACATAATACTTGATAATGATGATAAATGACTATGTTATTGATTATGTATTTACTATAACTTTTATTGTGATTTTAGAGTGTATTTATTCTATTTATATATAAAAAAAGGTTAATTGTAAAACAACCTCAGGCAGTCCCTTCAGGAGGGATTCCAGAAGAAGGCATTTTTATCATAGGAAATGACAGCTCCGTGTGTGTTATTGTCCCTGAAGACCTTCCAGGGGGACAAGACATGGGTGTGGAAGACAGTGATATCGATGATCCTGACCCTATATAGGCCTAGGCTAATGTTTGTAATTGTATATTTGTAACAAAAAAAAAAGTTTAAAAAGTAAAAATAAAAATAAAAAATTGTAAAAATAGAAAAAGGCTATAGGATAAAGATAGAAACAAAGAGCGTATTTTTGTATAGCTGTACAATGTGTTTGTGTTTTAAGCTTAGTGTTATTGCAAGAGTAAAGACATTAAAAACAATGAAGAATCTTATAAAATCAAAATGTTACCATAATCAAAGGGTAATTTAATATTGAAGAAAGAAAAATATTTTACAAGTAAATCTAGTGTAGCCTAAGTATACAGTGTGTATAAAGTCTATATGTATGTACAATAATGTCCTACTCACTCACTGACTCACCCAAAGCAACTTCCAGTCCTGCAGGCTCCATTCAAGGGAAGTGCCCTCTACAGGTATACCATTTTACATCTTTAATCCTGTATTTTAATTTAACTCTACCTTTTTTGTGTTTAGATATGCTTAGATACATAAATACTTACCATTGTATTACAATTGCTTATAATATTTGGTACAGTAACATGCTGTACAGGTTTGTAGCCTAGAAGTCATAGGCTATACCATATTAGCTTTGGTGTGTAGCAGGATATACCATTTATGTTTCGTTAAGCATACTCTATGGTGTTTACCCAATGACAGAATTTCCAAATGATGCATTTCTCAGAAAGTATCTCTATCATTAATCAACATATGACTGTATTCAGATTACTCAGTTAATCAAAATGAAAGTTGGTTAATTTTGAAGAAAATGTTAAACTAAAAGTCAGATATATAATATTAAGTGAAGAAGTTTCTTCTTGTAAAGAGTTCAAATGAATAAAAATGAAAAAAAAAACTTGGGTGGTATCTACCTAATCTACACTTTCCTTAAACTATATACTTCACAAAATCAATATTATTTTATCTAAAGTGCACTCTCAGAAAAAGGAGCAGAATAGTTGATTCATATGAATTGAATGCTTGAGCAAATGTATCAAATGGAATAGTAAAGAAGAAAGATGCTTAACTCAAAATGGCACATGTCTAGTATAGAAAAAAGATTATAATTATAGCCATCCAATGGGTTCTTCTTGCCTGTTGCCCAGATAGAGCTGATTTATCAAGGCAGGGAAATTGCAGTAGAGAGTTTAATTCATGCAGAGCCACCTGAACAGGGAACCAGAATTTTATTATTACTCAAATCAGTTTCTCAGAGAATTTGGGGGCTAGGGTTTCTCAAAGGTAGTTTGGGGGAAGGGTTATGGGTAGTTAGGAAATGAGTGCTTGCTACTTATTAATTGTGGATGCAACCATAGGAATGTGGGAAATGGTCCTCCTGCATGCTGAATGGCTTCTGGGTGGGGCCATAGGAGCAGTTGGTGGGTCCTGGTAGAGCCATAGTGTCATTAGACATACAAAAAACCTGAAAAGACATATCAAAAAGCCAATTTGAGATTCTACAATAGTGATGTTAACCTTCAGGTATAATTGGAGAAGTTGCATGTCTTGTGACCTCCAGCATAATGGCTGGCAATTGTTTATGTCTACACCTTAGCTGAATTCAGGCTCCTCTATCCTCCTAGGCTTGTGGTCTTCCATTAGCTTTACAAATGCAGTTGAGTTTTGGGGGAGGGCTATTATCATTTAAACTATAAGCTAAATATCTCCCAAAGGTAGCTTGTCCCATGCCCAGGGACAATTAAGGGCAACTTGAAGGCCAAAGGCAAGATGAGGGTTGGCCAGATCAAACCTCCTTCATTGCCATAAATTTCTCACTGTTATAATTTTTGCAATGGTGGTTTCATAATGATATATTCATATACAATTAACTTTCCAGAGAAGATGTATAAGAACTCTTTGGAAATTCAGATGAGTAGAATCCAGCTAATAATTAAGAGTGCATTGGAGTGAATGTGCATTGCCTTGACATATAGTGTCTATTTTGCCACTCAGTAACTATATGACTTTGGAGAAGTCAGTCTATCTGGACATTAGTTACCTTATATCTAAAATAAAATGCTCAGGTAGATGACAATCAGTTCTCCTTTTAGCTCTATTAATCTAAGGTTCCATTTTCTAGTTGATGTTACAGATACTGTAGGGAGATAAATATATGTAATGAAGATAATATTTTTGTATTAACTTTTGATATATATTCCCTTATGACTGTTTCCTTCCTTGTATCCCATGTGCCATAGAGAATAGAGCAGGAAAAATATTACTTTAAGTAAGAGGAAGATATAAAATGGAGGTGTTACTGGTGGCAAATCTGTCTGGGTCTGCAGCAACCTCAATGCTTGTCTCCTCAGGAAAGAGAATTTAACTAAGGGGCATAAGGCAGAAGGAGAAACTGAGGCAAGTTTTAGAGTGGGAGTGAAAGTTTATTAAAAAGTTTCAGAGCAGGAATGAAAAGACATAAAGTACACCTAGAAGAGGGCCAAGTGGGCAACAGGAGAGATCAAGTGTGCTGTTTGACCTTTGACTTGGAGTTTTATACGCTGGCATACTTCTGGGGTCTTGCATTCCTTCTCCCCTGGTTCTTCCCTTGGGGTGGGCTGTCTGCATCCACAGTGGCCTGCTGACACTTGGGAGGTGAGCATGCACAGTGTGTTTACTAGAGTTGTATGCATGCTCACTTGAGGCTTCCCTTACCAGTTGAATGTCCCTAGAAAGTCATATACCTGTTAAACTCTGCCATTTTACCTCATAATGTGTACGTGTAAGTCCACTTCACTCAATTACTGGAATCTTATTAGAAAACTGCTGATTACTAGTTTCAGGTGTTTTCTGTCTTTTGGGAGCCTGCCTTTTTCTGGTGCTGGCTGCGACCATTATTATTTTATTTTATTTTTAAATGGATTCTCACTCTGTCACCCAAGCTGGAGTGCAGTGGTACAAACTTGGCTCACTGCAACCTCTGCCTCCTGGGTTCAAGCCATTCTCCTGCTTCATCCTCCTGAATAGCTGGGATTACAGGCACCCACCACCGTGCCCAGCTAACTTTATTTATTTATTTATTTAGAGACAAGGTCTCACTCTGTCACCCAGGCTGGAGTGCAGTGGCACGATCTTGGCTCACTGCACCCTCCACCTCCTGGGTTCTAGCGAGTCTCATGCCCCAGCCTCTCAAGTAGCTGGGACTACAGGCATGCACCACCATGCCCAGATGATTGTTTTTGTATTTTTAGTAGAGACAGGGTTTCACCATGTTGGCAAGACTGGTCTTGAACTCCTGACCTTAAGTGGTCCACCTGTCTCGGCCTCCCAAAGTGCTGGGATTACAGGTGTGAGCCACCATGCCCAGCCCCAATTACAATTTTAGAGAGATAGTTAACAACTGCCTATCACCTCATGGTTATCTGACATTCTTGGGTTGGGGAGAGTCTCCTGCCCTGTTCATGCCTTACTAGCTACCTACTGCAACAGAGGCATATGAGAAAGAGGAGAGCTATAGAGATAAAGTGAGATAAACTAAACAACTGCTTATCTTTATCCACTCCCGTCCTTGGTATGAATCTCACAGTCAGGAGTGTAGAATATCTAGATAGTTGGGCCAGAGGTGGTGGCTCATGCCTGTAATCCCAGCACTTTGGGAGGCCGAGGCAGGCAGATCACGAGGTCAAGAGACCAAGACCAGCCTGGCCAACATGGTGAAACCCCGTCTCTATTAAAAAAATATAAAAATTAGCTGGGCGTGGTGGCACGCACCTGTAGTCCCAGCTACTCAGGAAGTTGATGCAGGAGGATCTCTTGAACCTGGGAGGTGGAGGTTGCAGTGAGCCAAGATCGTGCCACCGTACTTCAACCTGGTGACAGAGCGAGACTCTGTTTCAAAAAAGAAAAGAAAACAAGAAAGACTATCTAGATAGTTATTGAGGAAGCTGTATCTTCTAGGACAATGATAATCAACTTGAACTACACATTAATATCACCTTAAGAGTTTTGAAAAATACTAATGCCAGATATGTCCACTGACATTATGTAAATTGGAGTCCCTAGGACCTTAGTAATTAAAAAATAACTTGTAGTTGATTCTTGAAAATTACTGCTGTACAGGAAGACCTAAATTGGGCTAAACAGAACATTCAACAGGAAGAGAGAATAGTACAGAACTGGTGGAGACAGATGTCTTGTGATCTACCTCAAGTTAGTGCCATTAGATCCCCTTGGTCTGTGTCTAGCATGCAGAGAGGGGGTCCAGAATTTCCCATGAACACTGGTAAGAGTAGAATGACTTGCCAGTAGGACTGATGGGTGGTAGGACTCTGGGAAGGGGAAAACCAAGCTGCTGAGTCAGGAATCTGATGACACGAAGGGAAGATAGTTAAGAGTGGATGCAGAAGCAGAAACAGCCAGTCATTCCTAAGTGGATACCAATCCAGAGCCAACCTGCCGGCCACTCTGCAACAGGAACATGATGATGATCAGCTGATAGCTTCCTCTCCCCAACCAGAATCGTGTAAGCAATCCAACCCACCCCCAACACACACCCAAATCAAGTCCAGAAAAAAATATGAAATTGACAGAAAATTGTTAAAACAGCCTTATTTACCTGACAGAAACAAAGTTCTTCTAATTATACTTCTTCAAATTAATGAGACTGAGATACCATAAAATGGTATTGGAGGAAGAGGGTTTGTCAGCTCATGAGAAAGGTTTAGATTCTTTATAGAAAATAAATTTTCTTTGTACATCTTAGCATTTAAGTAAATTTTCAATACCACTAATCTATTTAGCTATTAAAATACTTATTTAAACTATATCCATATAAAGGGGAATCAGAATAAAATGCCTTTTAAATATGAGAAGTTGCAGAGGATCCTGTCTCTTTAAAACATGCAATCCTAATTACTCACCTCTCAGGATATATGATGGTTGTAGCATATTCAGCATGGACTCTGTCATGACTTAAAAAAAAATTATTTGTAAACATGCTTTCTTAAAGAGGCATCATACACTCTTCTTTTAGTGAATGGAAGTGTCTGACAGAAAAACACCTGTGTAAGTAAACCTTTAGAATATGTTATTAGAACATGTTTCTTTCCTCACTGGTTCATATTACACAGGTTTACATATGCTGCTACAAAAGGTAAGTATAAGCGTGCTGATATGATTTGGTTCTGTCCCCACCCAAATCTCATCTTGAATTGTAGCTCCCACAATTCCCATGTGTTGTGGGGAGGACCTGGTGGGAGATTATTGAATCATGGGAGCCATTTCCCCCATACTGTTCTCATGGTAATGAATAAGTCTCATGAGATCTGATGGTTTTATAAGGGGTTTCCCCTTTTGCTTGGCTCTAATTCTCTCTTGTGTGCTGCCACATAAGACAAGACTTTTGCCTTCTGCCATGATTGTGAGGCCTCCCCAGGCACATGGAACTGTGAGTCCACCAAATCTCTTCTTATTTATAAATTACCCAGTCTTGGGTATATCTTTATCAGCAGTGTGAAAACGAACTATTAGACATGTTTTCTTTCTTTAAAAAAAAAAAAGATTTAGGGAGTAAAAGTGCAATTTTGTGTAGTCATAACCCAATTAGTGTACATTGTACCTATTAAGTAGTTTCTTTTTCCTAGCCCCAACGTTCTGAGTCTCCAGTGACTATTATTTCACTCTATGTTCATGCGAAGACATTATTTAGCTTCCACTTGCAGGAAATGTGGTATGTGATTTTCTGTTTCTGAAAATATCATGTTTTTTTTTTTTTTAAAAAAAGAGAAAGGCAATTGGAACTTTAATTATGCCCCTATAAAATGAAATGTCATGAATCAACAAGACTGAAAAATAAACAATCCTCTCAGGCCCTCAGCAGTTAACCCTAACTGTAGAAGACAAAACAATGTAAACAAAGAAATCCACATAGGATTCATTCACATTGGGATCCAGAAATATATATTGTGGATGATAGTGGCATACACACTCCTTATGGTGTTAAAAGGAAATCTTTAGACAAATTAAATATGTAACAGTTTATCTGAGCAAAGAATGATTCATGAATCAGGCAGTACTCAAAACTAGAAGAGGTTTGGAGAACTCCAACCAGCCATGTGAGCAGTGAGTTCTTATAGGCCAAACAAGGGAGCAAAGTATAGAAATTATGTGACTGACCAGTAAGGTATCTGCCTTATTTGCAAATGGTGTGATAAAACATCTGCCTTATTTGAGCAGGATTCAATCAGTTGACTACCTGTGATTGGCTGAAGCTTAGCTGTTTGTGATTGGCTAAAATCCGGCTATTTGTTACAAAACATATACTCCTGAGTTGGGTTTCTGTTTGTTTACATACTAAGTTAAATTGTGCTTTGTTGATTAGGAACTCAAAGTACTGAGACAGCCTCAGGCTAGTGGCCTCCTGCTTGTTTAATTTAACAATGGGAATTTATTATTAAAAGGTAATTATGAACTATTTACAGAGGTAGAATTACTAGGCAGTGAATGACAGAAAGCTGACTTTGCTGTCAAAGTGACTTTCAATAAACTTCAGATTAGTGTTTTTCAAACTTTAATATGTGCACAGATCTCTTGGGGAGGTTATTAAAATGCAGATTCCAATTCGGAGGGTCTTGAGTGTGGCCTGAGATTCTGTGTTTCTAACAAGCTGCCAGTTGATGCTAATGCTGCTAGTTCATGGACCACAATTTGAACAGCAAGCTTACTATTTTCATGTGTTTCTTCTTCTTTGAGAAAGTGAAAAAAAAAATCCCTAAACTGTAACTTTTCTATTGGGAAAAGTTTCTACTGGGAGAATTTAGCCCACATTTTAAAACATGAATTCATTCATCTAGGGGCTTATTTCAATTAGATAAACTACAAAGCTGTGTATGGTCTTTGGTCATAATATACTTGATTTATTAAATTTAGCAACCAACCGCATGTTGCACTTAATGTGCACAACATGCCTGTTTGGAATTTTTTTGGTGTATTTTAATTTAGGATCTTTTAATGAAGTTCAACCAGTATCTATTATCTTAAAAAGTTCCATTTTAATTAGGTACTAAATCAGATAAGAAAAAGAGAGGAAGAGGTAGCTTGCTAAGTTTAGGAGTTGCCAGACTTATAACTTATCCAGGTAATGGTAGTATTTTGTAAAATCATTTTCTCTTAGTTTGTGTTATGTAACTTACAGTAATTTAGAAGGCAGCTATGGCCACCACTATACCACCAACATACAACTTAATAATTTGAACAGGGGAGAGCAAAATAATTTTCGTTGGCACTTGCCCCAGGACTCCACTGGATACTCTCTAATGTGCCAAAGGCAGCCTGGCCCAAGGAGGTCTGTTGGGAATGTTTCTCATGGACTCAGAATGTTTCTCATAGTCGGTATGCTCAGTCAGCCAAATTGCCAGTCACACCAAAAGCTGTCAAAGTACGTTTTATGCAAAGAATTGATACGTAAGTTTGAATTTTAGATTCTAAAGAGGCTACGATATCCCAGCTGCTTGAATTAAAGAATTTTACTGAGAATTTTACTTCTAAATCTAAAAGCAGTAAACATGTAGCTTTAATCTGGGTTAAAATGATGAAGAGCTTCTCTGTAATATTCATTTTTTTTTCCCAAACACATTTTAAGACAATCATTGGTATAGTGTATGCATAGTCTAGATGGATTATAAATTCTCTCTAAATGTGTGAGAGCAGAAAATGTTCAAAAGTAAAGATGAATATTTGGAGATGAAGCAACTGAAAACCTAGAGCAAATGGATTCTGATAGACTTAAAAAAAAGGTCTCTGCAAAATTGCATTTTGAACTTGTGAGTTCCTTTTGAGTTTTTGAGATTTTGGACTTAATTTCTTTCTCTAGCATAGCTGAAATTACCCATATGATACAGCTACGTCTAAGTGTACTAATTTCATGCTAGTGTGGATCTGGCCTCAGGTTAAATAATAAATGTTTGAACCATAGGCTATTTGAAAATATGTATTTAACATTAGAATAAATGAAATTATTCTTGTTACGACTATAAAACCCATATTTTCTCTGAATTCCAAAATCTGTTGAATGAGGTACTCTTTTTTTTTTTAAAGTCAGTCCTATAGTTATTCTGTTGTACCAATTTATTATAAAAATAAAAATAAAACTTATACTATCTGAAAATAAACCTCACAGTAATACTGTATTAGTCTGTTCTCACATTGCTAATAAAGACACAACTGAGACTAGGTAACTTTTAAAGCAAAGAGTTTCCATTGACTCACAGTTCCACATAGCTGAGGAGGCCTCATGATCATGGCAGATCAAGGGATGTCTTACATGGCAGGAGGCAAGAGAGAATGAGAGCAAAGTAAAAGGGGAAATGCCTTATAAAACCATCAGATCTCCTGACACTTATTCACTATCACAAGAACAGTATGGGGGAAACTACCCCCGTGATTCAATTATCTCCCACCAGGTCTCTCCTACAACACGTGGGCATTATGGGAGCTACAATTCAAGATGAGATTTGGGTGAGGATTCAGCCAAACTATGTCTAATAACTTGTCATTTGTTTATTCAGTTAGACAATATATACTGAGCACCAACTGTGTGCTAAGTGCAAGTCAGAGAGGACCTCTGTGCTCAGAGCTTCGTGGTGCTGACAGGGTCTGAGTAAGAGGTGGTAAGTGCAGTGCAGGGGGTGTCAGAGGAAGACTTCAGGGCAGGGGCAGTTGCATTGAGAGTGCTTACATTGAGGACAGATGGTGTACTGGAAGATCAGAGAAGTAGAGGAGGCTTTCTTGAGGAAGAAATGTTTAAGTTGAAGGATAAGTTGTCCAGAAGAAGAGAAAGATTATCTGAGGCAAAGAGAACCACATCTGATAATTCTTCACATTATTGATTATGTAAATGCTGTCGAAGCCGTCTTAGCTGATACTCTAATTGCCCGAGTTGCTAGTTGTCACCAGAAACTTGTTGAGAAAATTTTTTTCAAAACCTTAAATGATCTCCCCCATGGGTGTCAAGATGGGAGTGATGGCTTGAAGTGGGAGAGGAGACAAAAAGGAAGAAAGGAAGAGAAAGAGAAGAAAGAGAAATAAAAAAGGCAAGGCAAGGGAGAAGTGGACATGCCAGGCCATAGGAGCAATAGTTGGAACTTTTGGAAGTTTAATGAAGGAAGGAAGAAGAAAGTTTATATTAATAGAAATCTAACATTGTCTCTGCCATGCTTTGGTCTTGTCCTTTGTACCCCAAATCAACCCCTCTACCATGACATAAAAGGAAAGCCTGGATGGCTTGGGGAATTATTGTGGCCAAGTGATGACAATTTGTACAAATTGGCTACATGCATAAGATTTGCTTGCAGTAAAGTAGAAAGTTACAAGAAAGTTTCAAGTCTGAGTTAAAAAAAAAATCCATTTATGATGATAACTGCCACTGAGTAATGGCAGATTATGCTAAAAGGAAGGTCCTTTTGTTTTATGCTTCCTTCCTGATTGCTTTGGTTTGAAGCATCTGGGTATAGGTGCTGAGAAGGGGTGAATTGCTCTGCCTGGTAGAAATGTTCTAATTTAGAATCATGGAGCAACCAGGAGTGAAGAAATTCAGAGACAAAGGGGACAGGAAAGAAGCAAGAGGAGCCAGGAAATGATTGAAGGAAGGTATGCACTAAATAAGGAGAAACTACAATGCTGGGGATAGGGGTGAGGACATTTAAGAAAAGAAATAACTATTAATGTGTTTCAAGTAGATTGTCATATGTGATACTGTTACTGGAAGGAGGGCCTTGAGAGTGGGTTGTCCAGGTCCTTGGCGTTTTTAACAAAGAATTGCTGGACAAAACACACAAATAAGGTAACAAAGGAACAAAACACAGGAACGAAGCAGGGATTTAATTAAACAGAGAAAACACTCCACAGGATGGGAGTGGGCCCAAGCAAGCGGCTTAAAGGCCCAGTTACAAAGTTTTCCAAGTTTTAAGTACTCCTTTTGAAGTCCCTATCAGTTAACCTTGTCTCAATGAAGGTCTTGGTCTGTGGCTAATTAAAGGCTGAGGTGAATTGGAGTCCTATGCAGATGAAGGGATGGTCCCCGCTTGGCCCACAGCCATTCCAGGGCACCTTCCCTTTCTATCTGAGATGTGGTGGAAGGGAGGGTTGTAGGGAGAGTAGCCTTTGATCCTTACTACTCGGGGAGATACGGTTTTTCCCTTTGGTTTAGCTTTTGGAAGTTGGTGTTAATTGGTCTTAGGGCCCCTGCCCCTAGACCCAGGTGTTTTCCTTTTGACCCAGCTTTGGGAGATCAGCACAAATTGGATTCAGATTCCCTACCCCCAGCCTCTGGTGTTTTCTCTTTTAAGAAGTCAGCACAAATAGGCCGTAGATTCCCTGCCTCCAGACCCTATTCTCCTGCCTCAATGCAACATCTCTTTAGGATATCCTTAGTATTTGGTAAGTTCTAATTTCAAGTGCTCTGCATGGCTGCTTTCATTTAGTTCAGTTTTGTTGAGAAAATATTAGGAAAAATTGGATTCATTTCTGGGTAAACAAGCCATAGAATAAAGAGAGCATTTAAAGAAGAATCATAGAAGGAGAGGTGACATCTGAACAGAATCTTCTGGGGAACTGCTGAAATCTTAGGGAGAGCTTTACACTTTCATGGATTTTCATGGGACTGTATGAAGACCCTAAGGGACCAATGGGTCCCAGCTGGCATGACCATATGCAACATAGGGAGAAAAGCCCAACTTTGATTTAAAAGGGGTATGTTCCATTCCATTCAATTCAAAAGGATACAGTTGAAAGTTTGGGGCATTTTTCAGGTTGTGTTACTATTGGTAGCAGGAAATGTACCTCTCTATGTCCTTAAATTGGAGTTTCTATTTTACCAATTAGATGCCCCATTCATTACTTAGCACTATGGGACTAAAATCTGCTTGAGAAGGTTACAATGAAAGGAAAAATAAATTCTGAAAATTCACAGGCCACATTTTCTGTAAGGCTTGCTTGAGTGACCATATACCTGAATGGCTAGAACGATATTTTCTCATTATTTCTCAACAATTAGTAATAATTGTAGGTAGAGAGCATTTGAACCAAGACAAATTGTCTACAGAATGTGAAAATGGGGTTGGAAAAGGAGTTAGATGAGAGTCATCGAGATGAGGGTGTAGGAACTCCACAAACAGCTAATTTAGGAATGCTAAACAAAATCAAAGATCCGTTAAAATTAGATAATGTAGATTTGTAATTATCCAGGTGTGTGACTAATTCAGCAATGTTCTGTGGGTGGAAAAAGTAGAATGGTTAAAGCGGAAAATGGAAATGATTCATACCTGGGAGCTGAGACAGTGAAGACAATATTGTTTTTGCCTGACAGGAGTTCAACAAATGTTTCTTGAATTATAAATAGAAGGAATTTAGGCTATGAGTGAAGATGGAACATGATATTTGATGATTATTTTATAAATGCATATTAATATATTGCTATATATTAAAGCTTGTCTTAAGGTATCCCAACTTTTTAATTTGCTTCTTTAATTTGAATTTGTACTTAGGAAGTAAATCTGTATAATAATAATCTCTGAACAAATTGACTTTCTTGCATGTTTCTATAGCTTCTATATATTCTGGAAAATGTATTGCTACTTTAGCCTAAAGAATACATGTAAATCCAACTGTTGATTTTTAGCTGCGTAGTTTTCTATTGCATTTTTAGAAATGGAAAGAGAAGACCTTGAGTTTGGCACAGACATTACTTTAGTAGAAACCAGGGAAATATTGCTTACCTCTCTCTAAACTTAAAATATTCTTTCTTATATTATAAGAGATGACAGGATTCCAATATTGACTGTCAAGAGTTTATGATGGAACTTGCCTTGGGCTCCTCAATTTTAACTTTGGATATGTTTGGCAATGTGTGGAACAAAGTCAGCAATCTTGGTTAGCACAAGACAAAGCCTGGAATTTGCCAACTTCTATCCTGGAGTGAGAATTTACCCATAGTTACTTCCCTCGTTTGGTACTAGTGATAATTAAGCTAAGCTTAACAGATGGAGTTAACTTAGTATACTTAGTGTACTGAATTTAATTAGTATTTTTATGAGTGAGGCTGACTTCAGCTTTTATTTTAAAAAATGATGGAAGAATCTTATAGCAAACATCTTAAGAAAGAGTCTGTATATTACTCTGGCTCTAATTACTACCTAGTAAAATATATATGGGCTCACCAAAAAGTGTGTGTATGTGTGTGTGTGTGTGTGTGTGTCTGTCTGTCTGTGTGTGATGATGGGACTGAGGGTAAAGGCAGTAAAGAAAGATTTTGGGAACTGATAAAGGAAAAAAGTTTGTAAAAGCTATAATACAAGAATATATGCACTTTGGGAGGCCAAGGTGGGTGGATCACTTGAGGTCATGAGTTTGTGACCAGCCTTGCTAACATGGGGAAACACCATCTCTACTGAAAATAAAAAAAAAAAAAAAAAAAAAAAAAAGCCAGGTGTGGTAGAGGGTGCCTATAATCCTGTGTCTGGAGTTGGTTCCTGCTGGTAGGTTTGTAGTCTCGCTGACTTCAAGAATGGAGCTGCAGACCTTCACAGTGAGTGTTACAGCTCTTAAAGATGGCATGGTAGTAAGGTTTATTGTGAAGAGTGAAAGGACAAAGCTTCCACAGGGTGGAAGGGAACCCGAGTGGGTTGCCACTGCTGGCTGGGGTGGCCAGCTTTTAGTCCCTTATTGTCCCCTCCCATGTTCCATTTCTGTCTTATTAGAGTGCGCTTTTTTCATTCTTCCCCGTGATTAGCTACTTTTAGAATCCTGCTGATTGGTGCATTTCACAGAGTGCTCATTGGTGCATTTTACAATCCTCTTGTAAGACAGGAAAGTTCTCCAAGTCCCCACTTGACCTAGGAAGTCCAGCTGGCCTCACCTCTCAATCTCCCCTCTAAACAGGACGCCAACTGCTGTTGGGAACTGGGCAATGACAGTTCTAGCTACTTCCTGCTGGATAGGGGTTAAGAAGGGGCCCTGCAGTTGTAGTGTCCTCCAGAGGGGAACTCTCTAGGCCCAAGGGCCAGTGAGTTGGTCCAAGTGTCCTCAGTGGAAGTTGTGAGTTGAGCTCATTTGGGGATCCACTTGTAAGATCATCTGTAGCTTGATGGCCTTGATCCTGGAGGAAACAAATTTGACAAGGAGGTTAAAAATATAGGGCCTAAAGGCGAGTAATAGCAAGATGGCTGTCACAGGACCTAGAAAAGGGAGAAGCCATATTGCCCAACTCCAGAGGTTGGTATAAGAGTTTAAAAGGCATTGTCTGATTTCAGAAGCCTTTTCCTGTAAACACCGGGTGGCTTCTCATACTATCCCTGACTGGTTGGTGTAAAAACAACACTCTTCCCCTAAGAAGGTGCAGAGTACTCCCCTCTCAGGAGTGAGGAAGTCCAGGCCCCAGCAGTCTTGGAGAGTCACCGCTGCCAAAGAGTCCACCTGGGATTGCAGAGTAAGGACAGACCCTGTCATTTCCCACAAACTATCTGAGAAATCCTTTGAGAGTGTGTGGGTAGTAGGATAATGAAGTAGATAAACTGGCTATTCTGGCTCCTGTAGCAGTGGTCATTCATAACCCTATAAGAAAGGATATCAGTTGTATGGCCCTCTGCTGATAGACTTGAGCTTTGAGCAGCACTGATAAGGTCTGATTTCCTGGAGCAATGTCAACGTTGGGACTTAGGAAGACTAAGGTTCAGGTGCCTGTCCAGTTGGTGGGGAGGAAGATATAGGCTGGAGTTCCACATAAGAAGAATATGCCTTGGCTGGGTAGACAGAACTGGTTGTGTATGTTAAAAAGGTGTGTGAGTTTGTTGTTTTCATTTTCCCATACTCCTAGAGTACTTGCCAAGGTAGCTCCGGTGAGCGATTGGAAAGGGGTGTTGGGAGCAAACTGAGTGGCTCCGTGTGTTCTATTTTCCCATTGGAGAAAAAACCATTTTGTATCTACTAGGAACCATTCAAGAGAGTAACTGAAAGAGGGGATAAGAAGGCATTCATTAGTGTTGGGGGCACTGCTGCAGGGGGTCCAGGGTTGAATGGTCATACAGGGAGTATGTTTGCCATTACAAAACCCAGACTGTTAAGCAGGGAGAAGGTGATGATTTTGAGGGGCCCTGAGAAGCAGACAAGCGGTTTGAATGGACCTGTTTAGGTGACTCAGAAGTTACTATGATCAGTTGGGGCTTGAAGTTGTAGGGTATAATTACACTGATGGGATAGTAGGTGCCCCAGGGGCAGGCCTGATAACAGGTTGTGTTGGATGCATAAAGGGGCTTGGAAAGTTAAGACAGTAAAAAAGGTTGATGTGATTAGGATTTTCATCCTGGCAGGAGCTACATTATATACTCCTACTGCAAAGGGTATGGTTAGTATACTGCTCAATAATGTGATGAAACAGTAAAAGGATTCCATTAAAGGGGCAAGGAGAGGTGTTAAAGATTAAATAGGTTTTCACTTGTCTTTTTTAAGTAGGAAGGGGTTTTTCCTCAGGATCAGCTGTAGGAGGCTTTTTAGTCTGGGATATTTTCTTCTGAAATAGGAGATGCAAGTCCTCCGATAATTCAAAGCTGGTCTGGCTCATCTTGGGACTCCTGAGCTGACGGTCTCGCAGGTTCCTTACAGGTGTCCAAAGTTTAACTCTGGTATGGTGAATCCAAGATTCCACTCTTGCCACCTTAACTGCAGTGGGAGTAGAGAGGATTACTCAATATGGTCCTTCCCACTAGTAATCCATAGATGGGGAGGTAGAGGGAAGGGACTTGACCAACACTAGATCTCCTTGTTGGAACAACTCTGTCCCCTTGTCTCTGACATTCTTCAGGTAGGTTTTTAAGGTTTTGTTGATATCTTGCCAAAGAAGTTATATCCTTGACCAAGTTGGCCTTTTCCTGATCAAGTAGGAAGTATTTGTGAGAAAAGGTCGTCCACACAGCATTTCATATGGACTGAGCCCCATTTTGTGAGGAGAATTTCGGATTCTCAGTGAGGCCCTGGGCAAGAGAGTAGGACATGGGAAATGAGTTTCTTGTCTTTTTGACCTTCCCTGAGGAGTGTGGCCTCCAGGCACAGCGAAGGTTATATTGTATCCCTAGCACCCTGGAAATTCCCTGAGTTACCGTGGCTTTAAAAGCCAGACCATTGTCACTTTGTAAGCTTTGGGGAAGCCCAAATCTAGGAATTATTTCATGAATTAGGACTTTAACCACTTCCTGAGCCTTCTCTGTTTGCAGGCTTCTATCCAATTTGTGAAGGTATCAACACAGACCAACAAGTATTGAAATTCCCTTGACTTAGGCATGTGGGTGAAGTCTAACTGCCAGTCATCTCTGGGATAGTGCCTTATTTTTTGTTCCCCTACAGGGGCCTGATGATGAACCAAGCAATTATTCTCTTGACACACATCACAGGCTTTGACTACTTGTCGGACGGTCTGTAGGAGATTTGGTCCTGTAAATAGGGATTTGGCCATTTGATGAGTGTTCTCAATACCCATATGAAAAGTTTGGTGGAGGGTCTTAAGTATTTTCCACTGGCTGGCTTTGAGTATGAGTACCTTTCCCTCTTCTGTCGTTCACCACCCCCAGGGGAGAAAACTATGCCCCTGCGAAAGTCCCCATTCTGTTTCAGTTGGGGAATACTGGGGCTTAATCTCTTGGAGAGAGTTGTTCCATACCAAGGGTCCTTTCATAGGCATTTCTAATGGGAGGTTCTGCTTGGCAGCAATTGTGGCCTCAGCGTCTGCCCAACCGTTTTCTTCTGCCTTTCTCCTTCACCTTTTTGATGGCTTCGGCAGTGTAAGACTGCCACCTCTTTGGGTTTTTGCATTGCATGCAATAACTCCATGATTTCTTTGTGGTATTTAATGGGGGTTCCCCCAGAGTTTAGGAACTCCCTTTTCGTATTGCAGCATGGACATGTAGGATTATATTAGCATACTTGCTATCTGTATACACATTTATTCTTTTTTCCCTTCCCAGTTCTAAGGCTCAGGTAAGCACCACTAGTTTTGCTAACTGGGCGCTGGTCCCTGGGGGAAGAGGCTTACTTTCAAGTACTGTTACATCACTAACTATGGCATAACCTGCCCTTCATATCCCATTCTCCACAAATGAACTTCCATTGGTACATAGGTTAAGGTCAGGATTAGCTAAGGGGACTTCTAAGAGATTCTCTCAGGCAGCATAGGTCTGGGCAACAATTTGTTGGCAGTCATGCTCGCTTGGTTCCCCATCCTCTGGGAGAAAAATAGGAGGGTTGAGTGCTGCACACATGTGAATTTGAAGCACCGGTCCCTCAAGGAGTAGTGCCTGGTATCTAAGCAGGCAGTTGTCTGATAGCCATAAATTTCCTTTGGCAACTAGTATGCCATTTACATCCTGAGTAGTCTAAATGGTGAGATCCTTTCCTTGAATTATTTTGATAGCCTTTGATACTAAGATGGCCACTGCTGCAACTATCAGTAAACAATGAGGCCAGCCGTTTGCTACTATATCAATTTCCTTACTTAGGTATGCAACTGGTTGTGGGGTTGTCACACGAGTCTGAGTAAGGACTCCAAGAGCTATTCCTGCTCTCTCTGTGACATATAAAGGGAGATTTTGTCCTCTGGGAAGACTTAAGGCTGGAGCTTGTACTAGGGCCTGCTTTAAGGTTTTGAAGGCTGTTTCTACCTCTGGTTCCCATTCTGCTAGATGAGTATTTGCCCTCTGGGTCTCCTTGATTAGAGTATAGAGTGGCCTGGCCATCTTGCTGTATCCAGGGATCCACAGTCAGCAAAAACCGGTGATCCCAAGGAACCTCCGCAACTGTTTTAATGTCTTAGGGCAAGGACAAGCCAGTATAGGCTGTATTCGTTCTTTGCTGAGGGCCCTGCTTCCTCTGGCTAAGATTAGGCCTAGATATTTGACTTGTTGTAGGCAGAGCTGGGCCTTCGATTTAGATACCTTGTACCTTTTGATTAGCTAGAAAGGTCAAGAAATCTAGAGTAGCCTGCTGGCAGGAGGCTTCTGAACTGGTAGCCAAAAGTAATTCATCCACATACTGAAGGACCAGAATGCCTGGACTTGAGAAATGGCCTAGATCTTGGGCCAGTGCATGACCAAACAGATGAGGGCTGTCCCTGAACCCTTGGGACAAGACCATCCTCATAAGTTGGGACATGTGGTCTGTGGGATCCTCAAAGGCAAAGGGAAACTGGGAATCAGAGTGCATTCACAGAAGAAAGCATCCTTGAGGTCCAGAACAGTGGACCATTCTGCTTCCTCTGGTATTTGAGAGAGCAGGGTATAGGGGTTGGTTACATCTGGATATAGAGGAATTACTGCCTCGTTGATGAGTCTAAGATTTTGCACTAGTCTCCACTGACCGTTCAGTTTTTGTACTCCTAGAATTGGGGTGTTGCAGGGACTGCTGCATTTTCTTACTAAGCCTTAAACTTTTAAATGTCTAACAATATCCTGTAATCCTTTATGAGCTTCAGGCCTTAAGGGATATTGCCTTTGATAAGGAAAAGTGGTGGGGTCTTCTAATCTGATTTGGACTGGGTGGGCATTTTTTGCCCTTCTGAATTGTCCTTCCAAGGCCTAGACTTCAGGATTGTTTCCCTCCTCAAGTAGGGGACAACAGATGGGTAACGTGTTCCCTATATTCGTGTAGATAATAGCTCCAGCTTTGGCTAATATGTCCCTCCCTAATAAGGGTGTGGGGCTTTCAGGCATAACAAGAAAGGCATGTGAAAAGAGCGAAGTCTCCTTACAACTGAGGAGGTGGGAGAAATACCTGGTAACAGGCTGTCCCAGGATTCCTCGGATGGTAACTGACCTTGAGGACAGCTGTCCAGGGCAGGAGATTAATGTTGAGAATGCCACGCCAGTGTCTAGGAAGAAGTCAATTTCCTGGCCCTCAATGGTTAAACTTACCCGGGGCTCAGTGAGGGTGATGACGTGAGCTGGCGCTTGCCCTGGGGACCCTCAGTCCTGTTGTTGGATCATCTGGTTGGGGGCTTGTGGCCCAGAGAACCTTTGTCCTTTTGGGCTGTGCACCTTCCAGTGATTGCCTCAGCATAGTGGACATGGTCGAGGGGGTGGCTTGTTTCTCATTGCACAATTTTTTTTTTTTAAAGTTTCCTTGCAAATCACACTGACAACAAGCTCTACCGGGTGATTGGCCTACTCCGTTTTCTGTCCTTTCTGAACCACCAAGGTTTGTTTGTCTGAGGGCCATGACTGAGGCTGTGGCCTTTCTCTGATCTCGCTTTTCCTTTTCAGCCTGTTCCTTCCTCTTGGTCCCTATTATAGAACACCAAGGCTGCCAGGTTTAGTAATGCCTCCAAATTTTGTTCAGGGCCCAGGGCTAGCTTTTGGAGCTTTCTCCTGATATCTGTGGCTGATTGGGTAATAAAATTATCTTTTAGGATTAATTGGCCCTCAAGGGAGTCGGGTGACATGGTAGTATATTTTCTGAAGGCCTCCCATAGCTGCTTAAGGAAGGCGGTAAGATTTTCTTCCTTTCCCTGAGTTATGGTGGACATCATTGAATAATTCATGGGTTTTTTCCTAATTCTCCTTAGTCCTTCTAGAACACAGGTCAACAGATGTTTGACACTCCAGTCCCTGTGATCTGAGTCGAGGTCCTGGTGGGGATCCATACTGGGGACAGCTTGCTGACTGTTAGGGAATTTGTCCCTTTCTTCGACTGTCATTCTATCATTTACTTGAGTAAGATACCAGGTATCTCCAAACTCTCGGGCTGTGGCTAAAGTCGCATTCTTTTCATTAAAGGCCAGGGTTTGATCTAATAATAGCATGACACTTCTCCAAGTGAGGTCAAAGGTTTGCCCTAGACCTTGTAGGACATCTATATACCTATCAGGATCATCTGAAAACTTCCCCAGGTCTACCTTGATCTACTTTAAGTCAGAGAGGGAGAAAGGGACATGTAGCCGGGTTGGGCCAAATTCCCCTTCCCCTGCAGCTTGAAGGGGACGTAACTGATAGCCCGGGAGGGTTTGTGGTCCCTTGTAGATTTCTTTGCTTGTTTCCTTCTCGGTGGGGAAATTAGAGGAGGCTTATCACTAATAGGAAGGGGAGCTGTAGGGAGGCTAGGATATGAAGGTAAGCTGACAGGTTCTCCTGTCAGGGACATAGATTGCAAGTTGTGCATAGTTGTGGATTATCCTTCAATGAAAGGAAAGCTTGGACATAAGGTATTTCGATCCATTTGCCTTCCCTCTTACAGAAAAGGTCAAGCTGCAGGATAGTATTGTAATTTATACTTCCCTCAGGTGGCCATTTTTCCCATCAGAGAGAGAATAATGGGGCCAGGCCATAGTGCAGAAAAAAATAAGCAGCTTCTTTTTCAGGGTTTGAGGGTCAAATTGGTTTCAATGGCTTCATTTCAAGGGAGAGCTTGTTGAGGCCTGAGTGTTTCCCATCTGAAAGAAAAAACCATCCACGGTTTTAGTCTGTTTTATTTTTCCCCCGCCCAATAACCTGCAATGGTCCTGGGACCCTGCTGTTCGGAATAGTTGCGCTCACCGAAGCAGCAGCGGAAACACTTGTTTTCCTCTTAGACCACAAAGAGGATGGAGGAAGGTCGTATTGAGTGGCCCTTACTGACACATTCTCGAAAACCTGCACCCTTGCCTTTCCTCTTAGACTACAAAGAGGAACGAGAGAGGTCGGAGTGGAGGGCCATACCCTGAGGGAGGGATGGGATCTCCAGCGTTGGAAGAGTGATGCCTTTTGTCCTCATTTCTCATCATATGAATAGGAAGAATATCCCCCCCAATTTTGGAGTCTGTAATTTCTGAGGCTCCCCATATCTTAGCTTCAGAAATAGCCTTTTACTCTTGGGCATATCTCTTGGAGAAGTCTTACTTATATAAGACTGGTAATAGTAGCCACGCTTGTATACAAAACAAACAAACAAACTTAACAAAAATCCAGTTTCCTACAGACTAGAAAAATGAAAAAACAAAACACACAAACTCCCCCCAAAGCCTTTGTGGTACATACCTATAATGAAATCTCATAAAGCAGTAAAATGAATGAATTAGTCATTGAATCTCATGTATACAATGTTGAATACAACAAGAAAAGCAAGTTACAGAATCCATAAGAATCACTTCTTTTTACAAAGTTTAAAATATAAAAAATTAAAATGATCTTTTTAAATGAATACATATATCTTTGATAAATCTATAATGAAAACTAACAGAATACTAGAAACAAAATTCAGGGTAGTGTTTACTTGTCTTAGAATGAGGGACATGTCACCTAGAGAAATAGTTGTACAGTAACTGGTAAGGTTCTGTTTTTAAAAACCTGGGTGGGTACATTAAGTTTCATTTCTGTTACTCTTTAACCTGTAATATATTATGAATAATCTTTTTTATTTGTTTAATAATTAATATAAACAATACGAAAAACCTTAAAATATCAACATCAGAGAAAGGAAAAAATTGCCTTTTTAATTACTAGTTCTATACTGAAAAAATCCAGTTGTGTACATTATTTTACATATCTCTATTATTTACCTGGAATAAAAATTAATCCACAAATAATTGGATGTGATGCCAAAATGTATGAACAGATTGATAGTCTGTTCATATATTGTACAGTGACTACTTGACATAATAAAAACATTTTTAAACAAAAATTTACTATGTATAGAAGCTTATTTTACAGGAGAATGCCTGATACCTTCTCCCTGGAATATTCTTTGTCTAGCTCCTTTTCATTTTTTTATGTCTCAGCTTAAATCCTTCTATCCCTGAGAGATAATGTCTTTTCCTGGCAAGCAAAGTAGGTCCCCCATTTTTATATTGTTATAGTACCTATGATTATTTTTCACAACACATATACATTTTCATATTATTTTTAACAGCTTTAAATTACGTATTTATGGAACTGATTCTTCTATCAGTGCCTTCGTGCATTCCTATGTAAGGATGGCTGATTTTTGTATATTGAACTTTCATCCCAATTTTATTGTCAGTTATAATATCTGTATATTCTTTTGCATATTCCATGTATAAGATCATGTCATCTGCAAAAAATAACAGCTTTGCCTGTCCTTTCCAATTCTTACATTTTGTAGTTATTTTAATTTTAATGCTTAGGACCTTTTCACTAGAATGTTGAATTGATTAGAGCAGTATCCATGGCATTTCTGATTCCAGGGGCAAAGTTTTCAAAATTTCACCTTCAGTATAATATTTGCTGTATTTTGTGTAAATAAATAATTTTGCATATTGTTTCATTTCTATTTCTAGTCTGCTAATAGTTTGTGTTACAAAAGATATTGAACCATATGAGGTGTTTTTTTTAGATACACATTATTTTTTCCTCCTGTATTTTGTTAATGGGTTAAATAACACCCCTGGAATAGTATTCCTGATATATTCCCAAGTAGCCTAGGCTTTGTTATCTTTTAAAATTATCCCTGGATTTAGTGTTAATATTTTGTTTAGAAATTTTGCATCTATAATCAGTGACACTGGCTTGTAATCTTCCTTTATGGTAATTTCCTTGGCTGCTATTGATATCAAGGCTAGGCCAGCCTCATAAAACTTGCTGGAAACTACATATGACTTTTGTATTTTTCTGGAAGCATTGGGTTTATTTATTAAAAGTTTGTTAGATTTCACTGATAGGACCATTT
This sequence comes from Mandrillus leucophaeus, assembly GCF_000951045.1. NCBI lineage: Eukaryota > Metazoa > Chordata > Mammalia > Primates > Cercopithecidae > Mandrillus > Mandrillus leucophaeus. The sequence goes on from NW_012099821.1 coordinate 298,889, forward strand.
TGGCCAGTTTTCTTTGTAGGAAGGTTCTTAGTTGTATTCTTTAAAATATTTGAACAATTAAAATTTTATATTTCTACTTGTGTCAGTTTGGTAATTTGTACTTTTATAAGTATTTGTTCATCTAAATTTTCAAATTGATTGGCATGAAGTTTTCATAATATCATCTTTCTGACTTTTTCTATCTGTGGGATCTGTGATGAAGTCTCCTTTTCCATTTCTGACATAATTTATGTCTGCCTTTTCTGTTTTTGTTCTCAAAAAATTTTTTGCCAAGTTTATTAGACGTTATTTTTGCAAGTTTATTAGATTTCTAAATAACTAAGTTTTGGTTAACAGTTTTTCTCCTTTATTATATATTTCCTTATTCTTATTTTGAGTATAACTTGCTCTTTCTTTTTCTCATTTTTTGAGATCAAACCTTAGCTCATGAATTGTCAGTTTTTCTTTTTTAAAAAACATGCATTCGGGGTCTGAGCGTAGTGACTCATGCCTATAATCGTAGCACTTTGGGAGGTTGAGGCAGGAGTGCATCACTTTGAGCTCAGGAGTTTGAGACTAGCCTGGCCAACATGGCAAAAACTATCTCTTAAAAAAAAAAGTAGCTGGGCATTGGTTTGTACCTGTAGTACCAGCTACTTGAGAGGCTGAGGTGGGAGGATCACGTGAGCTGGGAGGCAGAGGTTGCAGTAAGCCAAGATCATGCCATTGTACTCCAACCTGGGTAACAAAGATCCCTTCTCAAAAAAAAAAAAAAAAAAAAAAAAAAAAGAAAGTGCATTTAAAGCAATATATTTCTTTCTATTTTGTTTTATCTGTGCCTCTTTTTATTACTACCTGAAAAATCCGTAAGATAACCAACTGAAAAGGGTGAGCTAAGTAATGTAGCTGACTACTAAAGAAAAAGGGGAAAACCAGTTTTACTCTACAGCCACAGTGATCATTCAAATTATAAAATTAAAAACTCCTAATTACATTAGATACAGAAATATTATCACACATATACAAGTAGTATGATAATACAAATGTTATGTATTTTGTAAAAATCTTATGGAACATGTAGAATTTGTTTGGAAAAAAAATATGTAGGGATTGAGGCCAAGCGCGGTGGCTCACACCTATAATCGAAGCACTTCGGGAGGCAGAGGCAGGTGGATCATGAGGTCAGGAGAACGAAACCATCCTGGCTAACACCATGAGTCCCTGTCTCTACATAAAAATACAAAAACATTAACCAGTTGTGGTGGTGGGCTCCTGTAGTCCCAGCTACTCAGGAGGATGAGGCAGGAGAATGATGTGAACCCAGGAAGAGGAGCTTGCAGTGAGCCGAGATTGCACCACCACACTCCAGCCTGGGCAACAGGGCAAGACTCTGTCTCAGAAAAAAAAAAAAAAAAAAAGACTATAGGGATTGAGAATAATATAAAGCAGTAGGTTACCAAATTAGACTTCTAAGAATCCGATTTTACCCCGTATCAAGCTTTATTAAAAATTCAAAGGTACAGGTAATTGTGAAAAGCAGAAGGATGAAAAAAGTCTTTCCAACTCTACTAGCTGTGAGAGTTTAGAAAATTTATATAAACTCTTTTAGTTACAGTTTCCTTATTTTATAAACTGAGGCTAATATTGCCTACTCACATGGTATATTGTGTATTCATCTGTTCTCACACTGCTAATAAAGACATACCTGAGACTGAGTAATTTATAAAGGAAAGAGGTTTAGTTGACTAACAGTTCCACATGGCTGGGGTAGGCCTCACAGTTATGGTAGAAGGTGGAGGAGGGGCAAAGTCACATCTTACATGGCAGCAGGCAAAGAGAGAGCTTGTGTAGGGAAACTCTCCTTTATAAAACCATCAGATCTCATGAGACTTACTATTGTGAGAACAGCATGGGAAAGACCTACCCCCATGATTCAATTACCTCCCACTGGGTCCCTCCCACAACATGTGGGAATTAAGGAGCTACAATTCAAGATGGGATTTGGGTGGGGGACACAGCTAAACCATATCATTCTGACCCTGGCCCCTCCAAAATCTCATGTCCTCACATTTCAAAACTAATTGTGTCTTCCCAACAGTCCCCTAAAGTCTTAACTCATTTCAGCATTAACTCAAAAGTCCACAGTCCAAAGTGTTATCTGAGCCAAGGCAGGTCTCATCTGCCTATGAGACTCTGAAATCTAGGCAGAGGTTCCCAAACCTCAATTTTTGACTTCTGTGCACCTGCAGGCTCAACACCATGTGTAGACTTGTACTCTCTGAAGCAATGGCCTGACCTCTATGTTGGCCCCTTTTAGCCATGGCTGGGACATGGGGCACTGAGTCCTGAGACTGTACAAAGCAGCAAGGCTCTGGGTGAGACCCATGAAACCATTTTTTCCTCCTAGGCCATGTGGCTTGTGATGGTAGGGGCTGCCATGAAGGTCTCTGACATGGTCTGGAGACATTTTCCCCATTGTCTTGGAGATTACCATTTGGCTCCTTGTTACTTATGCAAATTTCTGCAACCAGCTTGAATTTCTCCTCAGAAAATAGGTTTTTCTTTTCTACTCCATTGTCAGGCTGCAAATTTTCTGAACTTTTATGCTCTGCTTCCCTTTTAAACATAAGTTCCAATTCCAAACCATATCTTTCTGAATACATAAAGCTGAATGCATTTTATAGCACCCAAGTCACCTCTTGAACACTTTGCAGCTTGGAAATTTCTTCTGCTAGATACTCTAAATCATCTCCCTCAAGTTCAAAGTGCCACAGATCACTAGGGCAGGTGCAAAAGGCTGCCAGTCTCTGCTAAAACATAGCAAGAGTCACCTTTATTTAAGTTTCCAACAAGTTCATCTCCATCTGAGACCAACTCAGCCTGGACTTTTTTGCTGACATCTCTATCAGCATTTTGGTCAAAGCCATTCATCAAGTCTATCGGAAGTTACAAAATTTCCCACATCTTCCTGTCTTCTTCTGAGCCTTCCAAACTGTTGCAATCTCTGCCTGTTGCCCAGTTCCAAAGTAACTTCCACACTTTACTGGTACCAATTTTCTGTATTCATCTGTTCTCACACGGCTAATAAAGAGATACCCAACACTGGGTAATTTATCAAGGAAAGAGGTTTAATAGACTCACAGTTCCACTTGACTAGGGAGACCTCACAATCATGTCGGAAGGCAAATGAGGAGCAAAGTCATGTCTTACGTGGGAGCAGGCAGATAGAGAGCTTGTGTAGGAGAACTCTCCTTTATAAAACCATCAGATCTTGTGAGACTTACTCGCTATCATAAGAACAGCCCGGGAAAGATCTGCCCCGATGATTCCATTATCTCCCACTGGGTCCCTCTAGTGAGACATGGGAATTATGGGAGCTACAATTCAAGATGAGATTTGGGTGGGGACACAGCCAAACGGTATCACATGGTTAGTGTTAATGAGATGATGTGCGCATAATGTTTAGCAGAGTAGCCAGCACATTTAAGAATGCAACAAGTTGTATGTTAATGTGATAATTTACTATTGCTGTTATGATTCCACATAATATCTTATATTTAATTTTTAATCTTCCTATGTATATAATTAAAGGTCTGTTATCAAGATGTAATCCAGATTCATTTCTGCAACCTAACTTACTATTTTTTTTCTTAAAGATAGGCAGCACTGGTTGGATTTCTTGCCTATAAGTTTTCAATGGCCTTTTAATAGAAATGCTTGATCCTAGAAATATGAATGGGAAATAGTCATTTATTTGTACATCTCTTAGGGACTTAGGTATAGAACATACCGTAGCACAAGAATAAGATATGGTGGCTATCTTCCAAGATGTTTATAGATTACCAGGGGTAAATAGAAGTTAAATAATAAAATTTTATCCTTGGTGCTAAAACAACACTGAAAAACAAGTGTGTGAGTATAAAGGATGTTAGCCATTGGCTTGAAATATTTTCCTAAATTACGTAAGCCTAATATATTATTAAAGGTGTTTCATTTGCTCAGGACAGTTATAATACATGTAATCAAATTCTATACATTGAAAATATTTCATATATTCTAAGTTCTACATTTAACAGAATGACATATATAACTGTGCTATCATGATTGAAACATTCTAATGCTTTTAAAAAGAATATGTTCTTAAATTGACAAATTTTCTCAAAACAGTGCATTTATACTCCTGGTAATATAGTTAAAAGTCCCTGTAAATAATTTTTGTGCAGTATACAACAGCATAAAATACTCTATTTTCTTGTTCAGGGAACTCAGTGAAGGCAAAGAGGAAAGTCAACATCAACAACCTGATGATTCTCACAATGTAGCTGTCTATGTTGAGAGAGCACATGGTGGCCATAATTTATATAGACCAAAAAGAGCCACAGAGAACTTTGAAGAATTCCTAGCTATCTTAAAGAAATTGTAAGTATTTAAATTATACTCCTTCTTTTAGTTGAGTAATTCTTTGGAATGTCTTTATTTTTTAAAGTTTATTGTTGTTGGATAAGTGTACTTTAGTTATGATATAGCACTTGTGGTTGATTCAGAAGAGATGGACACACTGGAGATTTTGTTTCTATATAAATACAATCTTCATGAATTCAGTCTTCATGGTGTGTCATGGATATAATGCTAAACCTGTGACCCATTATTTTAAAATTAAGCTGCAAGCATAATACATATTATTTACTGATATTTCACAATTATGTTAAAGATGTCCTTAGCTTATGGTTATCTGAAGGTTTTTCACAGAATTTAAGCTGTCTTCCTCATCCAGGAGTCTTTAAATAAACTTATCACACATTCCTTTTTTTTTTTTTTTTTTTTTGATACTAAGTCTTGCTCTTGTGCCCCAGGCTGGAGTGCAATGGCATGATCTCGGCTTACTGCAACCTCTGCCTCAATGGCATGATCTGGGCTTATTGCAACCTCCTGGGTTTGAGTGATTCTCCTGCCTCAGCTGGGATTACAGGCACCTGCCACCATACCTGGCTAATTTTTGTGTTTTTAGTAGAGATGGGGTTTCACCATGTTGGTCAGGCTGGTCTCGAACTCCTGACCTCAGGTGATCCTCGGCCTCCCACGGCCTGGGATTACAGGCGTTAGCCACTGCACCTGTCCCCATTGCCTTTAATTTCCTAGAATACTTTGTGCTCTAATAGGGACACAACTGTCTGGAGAAGGATCGGTGTGTAGGAGAAGATTAAATCTGAGTGGAGGCTGATTACCAAAGATGGTATTGGATTTGTGAATAAAATTAAAGTTAAACGAGGACCATGAAAATTATAGAAGAAAATCTTTACCACCTGTCATAGGGGAGTAAAATTAAACTTGTAAGCTGAAAAAAAGAAATTCAACTAGAATATGTGATATTGGAATTGAGATTGATAACAGGAACAAAACCAAAAGTCTCAAGACTAGAATTGTCTTCATAAAAAATTCAATAGCAGGGAATGAGTAATTAAAAATTTGACATTTATGTTCTGAAGAATGAACTTTTTCTTTGTTTAGATACACAAATACCATTATGGTATAACTGCTACAGTATACAGTGCAGTAACATGCTGTACAGGTTTGTAGCCTAGGAGCAACAGGCTAGACCAGCTGGCCTAGGTGTGTAGTAGACTACACTATCTAGGTTTGTTTAAGTGTACTCTGTGATGTTTACAGAATGACAAAATCGCATGATGACAAATTTCTCAGAATGTATTCCCGTTGTTAAGTGACACATGACTATGATTGCAAATTTGAGGAAATATGATCAGAGCTTCCAGGAAAGTTGAGAATGGTCAGATTTTTGATACTCTTAACTTATAATAACAAAAAGGAAACAACGAATACTAGTCACATTTCAGTAAAGCAGGTACGAGGGAATTATAGAAGGAAATCTTAACCACCTGTCATAGAAGAATAAAATTAAACTTGTAAGCTGAAAAAATTAGAAAATTCAACTAGAATATGCACAGGAAATTTGTTAAAAATATTCTTTAACTGGTAGAAAATCCCTAAAACACTGAAAGTGATTGAAGATATACTATGCTGCAATCACTTTAATTCCATTAAACTCTAATGTTGATTAATATTGCATTAGATTCCAAAAGTTTAGTTTCCAGAAACCCATGAATCGCTCTGCTGATTTCAGATTGTGCTGGACTGTAAGAGTTTTAATGGCAATGGTGATTCCTATCTTTTTTACTATAATGAGATAGCAGTTTCCAGATAACAAAGTTTCTGATCTGAGATGCAGGAGGTCAGTAACAGGGATTTCCAAGCAGCTATGATTCTGCACTGCAATGTCAAAATACTGGGAGGTAAATCCAGGTCAATGTCAGAATGGAAACTGCAAATGGGTAAGAAGCCTAGTACCTTCTTAACAGTGGACTACTGCGAAAAGCAGGAACCATGGTAGAAGGCTATCCAAGTACAGTGAAGAATAGACAAGTTACTTTGCTGCATTCTTTTGTGGACCTCCATGGATGCTATTTAATGGCCTATTTCCAAATACCTACGACAATAGATGTTGTATCAGTGTCAGTTTCCAAAACCCACTTCCTCACTTATGTGTGAGAAAATGGATGAGTAGAGAAGGTCCTGAAGTATATACGTCCCCATTTTCAGTGGCTCAGAATTGGGCAGCCAGGACTTTGACATGGCAAAACTCACTGCCGTGACAGCCACCAAATTACCATAGGAGAGTAAATGAGAAAGAAACTCACTTTTATGAGATGTTTAATATTAACACAAAGCCTTAAGCTCTATATATAACATTTCTGATTTAATCCTCACATCGATGCTTTGAAGTAGCTATGACAAGCTATTAATAGTAAGTAAAAGGGCAATGTATGCACTAAATCCACAATTTATATTCTGTAGTACATGCCTTTTCTCTCCTCTTCTCCTTGGGACACTAATGTATTAGCTTCTTATTGTTCTGTAATTAATTAACATAAACTTAGTGGCTTACAAAAACATACATTTATTATCTCTCAGGGTGAGGTTTAGCTGGTCCTCTGCTCAGTGTCTCACAAATCTTCATCAGAGTGTCCACTGGGCTGTGACCATTTCTGCAGCATGGAATCCTCTTCCAAGCTCAAATGGTTGTTGGCAGGATTCAGCTCCTTGTGGTTGTAGGACTGACATTCCCACTTTCATGATGACATTCAGCAGGGGCCCCTCTTTGTACTAGATACTCCCTAGATCCTTGCCACGTGGCACTGTCTCAAGCTGTCTCACAACACAAAAGCTTAAATTTTCAAAGCTAGCAAGGGAGAGTCTGTTTTTCTCTCTGTTATTCTGCCTAGGTGAAGTATGATATAAGCTAATCAAGGGCCTATATATCCCATCACTTTTGTAGTATTCCCAAATCACAGATTCTGCCCCCACCCCCAACATTTAAGGAAACGGGATTGGTGTTCCCTTAGTCACATTTAGTAACATCATCAATCTATTTGTGACTCTGTTAATCACATTCGCAATGAGGTTGTATGCTTTATAAACACAACACTAAAGTAATTCAATTAAAATCTGTTTATTGATGGATAAGTTGTCAGGTCTGTAGCCTTTTGTTTATCTCTGACTAATTCAACCATGATCAGATTGATGGGCTGCTTAAGTGATGTTATCTAATGAAATTTTGAAAATGTTACCTTTTATACTTTAAAACTTTTCACTTTGTCATCCTGACTAAAATTTAAAAAAAAAAAATTTGACTCACAGTAGCTTTTTAAATAAATGCAGGCTGGGTGCAGTGGCTTACACCTGTAATCCCAGCACTTTGGGAGGCCAAGGCGGGTGAATAATGAGGTCAAGAGATGGAGACCATCCTGGTCAACCTGGTGAAACTCCATCTCTATTAAAAATACAAAAATTAGCTGGGTGTGGTGGCATGTGCCTGTAGTCCCAGCTACTTGGGAGGCTGAGGCAAGAGAATTGCTTGAACCTGGAAGGTGAGCCAAGATCAGGCCACTGCACTCCAGCCTGGTGACAGAGCAAGACTCCATCTAAAAAAAAAAAAAAAAAAAAAAAAATGCAAATATGTCTGATGAGATTAAGATACTATTAATTATTAATAACTCAGTGTGGTATAGCTTAATCATGTTAATTACATCTTAACTTCCACTTCATGTCAGCAGCTCTGAGTAAATACTGATAGATGGGAAAAATAATAATTTTGAAACATTAAAGTCACGATGGTGGTGCCACCATAAAGGAGAGATTTGAGCAACCAGAGGATTGTTGAACAGACAGTCAGAGGGAGAGAGGAGACAGAGTGAGAAAAAGAGAGTTGGGAGGCCCCTTTTAAAAATTTTGTATTTTAAGGCATATCAGATTGAATATAAGTTTATCATGCGTATTCATTAGGATTTTGGATCATAAGCAAAAGAAACTGACTCTGGTTCATTAAAACAATCACACCAAACAAAAAGGGAAGCGGGCATTGATGGAAGAACATCAGGTAGCTCTCAGAATGGAAGAACAACAATAAGATGCTGGAGATGATACGAACTCTAAGGCAACTCTGGAAGTCTCTTCAAGGTACAACACTGGAATCAATCAGCTATAACTACTTGCATTTGGGAGTCACTAGGCTCACAGCTTAATTTCAGGGATAGGGAGTCAGATTGTTGTTTATTTTTGTACCCACTCTTAAATAAATGCTGAGGGAGAAGTACACTTTGACAGGCAGTTTTACTGAGTTTACATGCAATTGGCAAAGGGGCAGCATTTCAAAAGAGAAAGTATTTCAGAAGAAGGGGGAAATGATAATAAGTAAATAATATTAAAATCTAGGAGCTGAAACATGACTTAGAATTTTAGTTTCTAAATAATTTTGACTCATTTTAGTTTTCATCCATTAATTAATGAATCCAACATACACTTTTGAACTCTTCTGTGTTTCTGTCAGTATTCCTGGTATTGGGACTGTGGGAACACACAATACCTTTGCCTTCATGGAGCTTACATTCTAATGTAAGAGATACTAAACACATATATATTCTGTCAATTAGTGATAAGTGCTAGCAAGAAAAGCTAATGCAGAATAAGGGGTTAGAGAATGATGGAAATGATCAGAGAAGTCAGATTTTATGAAATAGGAGAAAGAGAAGAGAGAGAGAGAGACAAATACCTTGAAGAAGTGCGTTCTAGGGAAAGAAAACACAAGTGCAAGAGCCCAGGTATTGCAACATGGTCTGCAAATAGAAAAACAAATTAACAAAAACCACAATAATTGGCAAGAAGGTCATTGTTGTGAAAGTGCATGAATCAGATGGGAGACCTCGTGGAAATAGGGCTTCAGAAGTAGCCAGGGACTAGATTATCATTTAGGGTCTCATGGGCCAAGAAGGGATTTTAACCTTGGTATGATTGGCACGTTATGATTTACATGGCAAAAGGTCACGTGTGGATGGTTGACTGTGGATGCCAAAAGGAGATTCAGGGTGACCTGTTAGAATGCTGTGAAATTTGTCTAGGTGCGAGATGAAAGTGGCCCATATTCTGTGTTAGGGATTTAGATTTGACATGATTTGATTTTCTCTCTCTGTTTAAGACATGAGCAGGGTTGAATAGATAGTCCTTGAAGCAAATCAGGTTCATTGCTCAATTTAACCACTAACATGATGGAGAATGCTGGGCAAATCATCTGATGCTCTCACATGTTGGTATTTGACTGCAGTGCCTATAACAACAGTGGCTTTTAAAATGCAATTATAAAATACTATGGTAAAAATAATTAGTTTCTTTATAAATGACTAATTTCTGGGGAAAAAAGTTATGTTTGTGTGTATTTGTGGGAGTTGTGGAAAGGGTAGGAGAAGAGAGGGACTTATAAATGAACTGTGAAATGCAGATTAAGATCCTCTGAGAAAACTTGGCCCGATTGTTTTTTCTTCTACTGTCTCCAGTTAACGATGTTTCCTTTGAGGGAATGAGGCAGCTGAAGATCATTATGTTTCAGTAGAGCAGTGATGCAAAGCCACTTCTCAGGAATGACTCAGAGGAATTACTCCCTGGAAGAACATCAGGATTTTTGCCTTTTAGATTCAGGCTGTTTAAAAGCCAAATGCAATATGGTTCTTATGCTGTCGTCCTCTGGTGAAATGGCACATAAGATGAGGAATTGCAGTCTCAAACTATATTTAAGGGCTGCATGCTGATCAAAGAAAAACACTTTGTGGGGCTATTAATTTGTGAAAAAATACAGTATTTTGGAGGAAAACTGCACTGCAATGGAGTGGAAGGGGGTTCACATCTAGAAAAGAAAATTTCTCTTTGAAGTTAATAGGTAACATAGGTTAATAAAGAATGGTGTGGTACTGAAAGGAATTTAGATTTCTGACACAAATGGTGATCATTTATGACAGAAGAATGGGAAATAAAGGAAGAGAATTATTTGTGTTAAAATGAGTTAGCAAAGGACAGAAATTAAAAACTCATTGACGGTAGATTGGTATTCTAAAAGCATGTCACACTGCATCTTGTTTTGTCTGTGGCAGCTAGATTGAAAGTTGCATTTGGGATGTACATGTTGCAAAATGCCTGGCCTGCAGAGTCAGAAAGAACTGTGTTCTCAACTGGACTCCCCTAATCATTAGTTGTATGATATTGAGCAAATTTCTCCCTCTAAAAATTTAATGCACTGATCTATAAAATAGGCACGATTATTAATCTCATAGAGTCATCATTGTTGTGAAGCCTAAACACAGTTAGAATGTAAAGCCCCAAACATTACTTGGTCCGTTTTAGGCCCTGTGTGAATGTGAATCTCCCCTTTCCCAAAGAATGTTACATATTGTGACTGCTTTTTAACAAAAGACTTGGCTATGTTCTTGCCATAGTTGAATTATAAAGGGGTTCCTGGTGTCTCTGAATAATAATGTATTTCATTTTTAATTTCTTCAAGAAAGAATATTCAAATTTCTCCTACAACTTATGAATAAATAACAGATATTACTTATTTATCATATATTTGCATTCGTTTACAAAGTTGCTGGGAAAATTTTCATACAGGAGTTTAAGAAACTACTGTTTGATCATATATTAACTAGTATTCAAAAATAATTGTGTCTTGATAGCTTTGTTCTATTGTTTGGACATAAGCAAGCATCTATTATAATATTTCTTATAAAAAGTTATTTTTTCACTGTATAGATGTATTATTTCAGCATAGATGTGACTATTAAAGCTGAGGCTTCTTGTTTTGGGTGACATGGTTTTGCATTTTATTTTTCCATAGAAATGTATTAGTAAGTGTTTAGTGTAAGTTCTTTCTTATTAATATTAGGTTTATAAGTGTAACAGAAAGTGCTTGTCATGCACTGAGACATGAGAATCTTATGACTTTATTGGGAATTTTTATCATGTGTTGTATTATAGATTTAATAACACAATGGAACACAAAGTCTTTTAAAAATATTTCTCGTAACAATTATCTGTTGAACTATCGCAAAAATCCATGATTTCATTAAAAGATTTAATGTCTGACTATACAAAAATATTACTTGCCTTCCTCATGCAGTTCTTATAGACTATTAAAATCATCTTGAATATTAGTCCTACATTTATCAAAATGACTTAGTTTCACGTACATGCCATTGTACTTTATATGTATGAGTAGAATGCTTTTGTACTCGAGGAGTTACCTCATGGTATGAAGAACCATTTTAGAGAAACATAGATAATTAAGTCCAGGCTCAACTCATACAATATCTAGAAAATTTTGGCAAGATTTGGTTGTTTCTAGCAGAGTGTGGGTCTGCATGGTCGCTGTTGCCAGTCAAAACCTGGGTCTATCTGCGGAGAAGTAATAAACTACTTGGCATTCTCTAAAAACCTGCAACATAATTCCTTATTTGTCTCTCCTCTTTCATCCACTGAACATTTAGTCTAAGAAAATGGTGGTTTAATTGGTTTAATATTCAAAGGTGATATTATAGTAGGCTTGGTTTGGCTAAAGAGATGAAAAATGTGGTCAGATGTCCTTAGTACGTTTGCAGTATCCATTTGTGGTTCTAAGGAGATGTGTGTGTGACTCTACCTATTTGATGGCTTACATAAAATTTGGTTTCCAAATGAGCCACTAAATTGGGCTTGTTGTACAGCAAGGTCCATCAGTGTATGGTTAAATGTTCTTTCTTCTTCATTAGATATTTGTCAGCTAGACTGATGTGAAATCTACATTGGACAAAAATTCTTCCCTGGAGCATTCATGCTCCATTTCATTTTTTTTTTTTTGTAATCTGATAATTATGACCATATTCTTGTTAAAAATTTCCAAGCACTACTTTTCACTTTTCATTTTTTTATTTTTGTGAGTACATAGTAGATGTATATATTTATGGGGCACACAAGATGTTTTGATACAGGCGTGCTATGAATAATAATGACATCGTGGAGAATGGGGTGTTCCTGCCCTCAGGCATTTATCCTTTGTGTTAGAAACATTCCAATTATACTATTTTATGTATTTTAAAATGCACAATCAAATTATTGACTATAGTCATCCTGTTGTGCTATCAAATAGTGGATCTTATGTATTCTATTTTTTTGGTATCCTTTAGCCATCCCTACCTCCTCCCAACCACCCTACTACCCTTCCCAGCCTCTGGTAACCATACTTCTACACTCTATGTTCATGAGTTCAATTGTTTTGATTTTTATATCCCACACATAAGTGAGACCATGTGATGTTTGTCTTTCTGTGCCTGATTTCATTTACTATAATGACCTCCAGTTCCATCCATGTTGTTACAAATGACAGGAGCTCATTATTACGTATGGCAGAATGGTACTCCATTGTGTATATGTACCACATTTTCTTTATCCATTCTTCTGTTGATGGACATTTAGGCTGCTTCCAAATCTTGGCTACTGTGAACAGTGCTACAATAAATGTGGGAGTGGAGATATCTCTTCAATATACTGATTTCCTTTCTTTTGGGCATATACACAGCAGTGGGATTGCTGGATAATATATTTCTAATTTTAGTTTTTTCAGGAACCTTAAATTGTTATTCACAGTTCTTGTACTGATTTACATTCTCACCAACACTGTACAAGTGTTCCCTTTTCTCTGCATCCTCACCAGCATTTGTTATTGTCTGTCTTTTGGATATAAACCACTTAAACTAGGGTGAGATGATACCTTATTGTAGTTTTGATTTGCATTTCTCTGATGATCAATGATGTTGAGCATCTTTTCATATGCCTATTTGCCATTTTTATGTCATTTTTTTGGGAAACATCTATTCATATCTTTGGCCAATTTTAAATCAGATTATTAAATTCTTTCTTACAGAGTTTTTTGAGCTTCTTATCTATGCTGGTTATTAATCCCTTGTCAGAGGGGTAGTTTGCAAATATTTTCTCCCATTCTGTTGACTGTCTCTTCATTTTGTTGATTGTTTCCTTCACTGTGCATAAACTTTACAACCTGAAGTGATCTCATTTCTCCATTTTTGCTTTGGTTGCCTGTGCTTGCGGGTTATTACTCAAGAATTTTTTGCCCAAACCAATGTCCTAGAGATGTTTTCCAGTGTTTCATAGTAATTTCATAGTTTGTGTTCTTAGATTTAAGACTTTAATCCATTTTTATTTGATTTTTTTATATGGGGAGAAATAGGGGTCTAGTCGCTCTGCATGTGAATATCCAGTTTTCCCAGCACATTTTGTTGCAGAGATTGTCCTTTCAGCAATGTATTTCTTGGTTCCTTTGTCAAAAATGAGCTAACCATATATATATGGATTTATTTGTGGGTTCTCTATTCTGTTCCATTGGTCTATGTTTCTGTTTTTATGCCAGTAACATGCCATTTTGGTTACTATAGCTCTGTAATATAAAGTCAAGTAATATGATTTCTCTGGTTTTGTTCTTTTTGCTTAGGGTAACTTTGGCTATGCTGGGTCTTTTGTGGTTCCATATACATTTTAGTATTATGTTTTCTATTTCTGTGAAGAATGCCATTGGAATTTTGTTTGGGATTGCATTGAATCTGTAGATTGCTTTGGGTAGTAAGGACATCTTAACAATATTGATTCTGCTAATACATGAACATGGAATGTCCTTCCATTTTTGGTGTCCTCTTCAATTTATTTCATCAGTGTTATATAGTTTTCTTTATAGATATATTTCACATATTAGTTAATTCCTAGGCATTTAATTGTACTTGTGGCTATTGTAAATGGTATTACCTTTTTGATTTCTCTTTCAAATTATTGATTTTTATATTTGGTTTTGTATCCTGCAATTTTAGTGAATTTGTTTATCAGTTCTAATCATTTTAGGAGGAAGTCTTCAGGTTTTTCCAAATATAAGATCATATTGTCTACAAATAAAAATAATTTGACTTTTTCCTCTGCATGTTTGATGCTCTTTATTTTTTTTCTTTTGTGTGATTGCTCTTGCTAGGACTTCCAGTACTATGTTGAGTAACAGTGGTGAATGTGGAGATCTTTGTCATGTTTCAGGTCTTAGAGAAAAAGCTTCAGTTTTTAATCCCATTCAGTATGATTCCAGTGTGGGTCTGTCATATATAGCTTATATTATGTTGAGATATGTTTCTTTTATCCCTAGGTTTTTGAGGGTTTTTATTACAAACAGATGTTATATTTTATCAAATGCTTTTTTTTTTTTTTTTTTTTGAGATGGAGTCTCACTCTGTCACCCAGGCTGGAGTGCAGTGGTGTGATCTCAGCTCACTGCAACCTCTGTCTCCTGAGTTTAAGCAGTTCTGTGCCTCAGCCTCCCGAGTAGCTGGGATTACAGGTGCGTGCCACCACATCCTGCTAATTTTTGTATTTTTGGTAGAGACGGGTTTCACCATCTTGGCCAAGCTGGTCTTGATCTCCTGACCTCATGTTCCACCTTCCTCAGCTTCCCAAAGTGCTGGGATTATAGGTATAAATCACCGTACCCAGCCTATCAACTGCTTTTTAGGTATCAATTAAAACAATTATGTGGTTTTTGCCCTTCCTTCTGTTGATATGTTGTATCACATTGATTGATTTGCATATGTTGAACTATCCTTGCATCCCTGAGATAAGTCTTACTTGCTCATGATGAATGATATTTTTAATGCATTGTTGTGTTTAGTTTGCTAGTGTTTTGTTGAGGATTTTTACAGCAATATTAAACAGTGACATTGGCCTGTAGTTTTCTTTCCTTTTTTTTTTTTTTTTGAGACGGAGTCTCGCTTTGTCACCCAGGCTAGAGTACAGTGGTGCGATCTCAGCTCACTGCAAGCTCCACCCCCCAGGTTCATGCCATTCTCCTGCCTCAGCCTCCCGAGTAGCTGGGACTATAGGCGCCTGCCACCA